>NW_004955411.1:21317297-21364622 GCF_000276665.1 Chinchilla lanigera
AGTTCAATTCCAGGTCAAAAAAAAAAAATCCAGCAATGCAAACATTAAGTCCTGTAGTTCCACCTCCAGCATCCAAAGCAATCTGTGGCAAGATGTGGATTCCAAAGGGCTTGGGTGGTTCTGTCCACATGGCACTGCTGTTAGTTGTAGCTTGCATGGCTTCTCTCTGGAGTGTACTCTACTCCTTCCTTATAGCTTTTCTCAGATGATCCACATTCTTAGGTTCTCTAGCTTTCTGGGGTCTCCACTGTACCTTTGGCTGCACACTCAAAGATTCACACACTAGCCACTGAGGCATACTGCCCAGTCTCCCAGGCCTTCTGACATCTCAGTGGAAGCCTTCCTGACTCCACAACTCTTCCATTATGCATACACCTAAAACTAGCACTACCTGGATGATGCACAGGTTTGCTACCTGCTATAGCAGTAACCAGGCTTCCCTCTCTCTTGGCAATAGGATTCAAGTACCTAGATCACTGAGCACTCTGAAATCAATTCTTTACTCTGAACATATTCTTTATGCTGCTACTATTCTGGAACATAGTACACGGAGGCTTTCTTCTCAAATCAAATTGTTTCACTTTTGCACTTTTGAGGTTGCAAAAGATGGAATCCTGTTGTTTCTTGTGATTCCTTCAGGCCATCTTTTATATTCTCCTGCTCCCTCTCAGCAATCAAGATCTCCTCTACTCTATCTTTGCAGTCCATAGCTTTACTAGAGCTTCCTTTCTGGCCAAATTCACAATGTTTTAAATCATTCTGCTGAGCTCTTTGCTCTTGATTATCAATATAAATCTGGCTAAAAGCCCCCAACAGTAACCATGCTACTGCCTCAACATTAGACTTCTTTGAAATTATTTCTGCAAGATTAATTAGTCCACTGTACTTTATTTTAGTCTCGTGCAAAGTCTTTGGACACACACAAAATGTAGACAAACTTTCCGCCAAGCCACAACACACCTTATCTTGAGTCCAGGAGACAACGCAGTACTTCTTCCCAGCAGAAAATTGCCGAGTATGGTCTTTACTGATTTGCTGCTCTTCTGAGCTCTGACCAGAATCTTACATATAATACAGCCTTAGGCATTCCAGCTCTACTTTTCAGCTAGCATATCCAAACCTTTGGAAACTCTTCCCATAAGCCATTCCCGAAGGTTCTAAATCAGATGGTCAAATATAATCACAGTAATGACCCCACTATCCATATCAAATTCGGTCTTAGTTACTTATTTTGCATTGCTGAGATGAAATACTCAGTGCTCAAAGTTAAAGGGAAGAAAGGTTTATTTAGCTCACAGTATATAGAAGTTTCAGTCCATTATTGGCTGGTTCCAAGGAAGCATGACATATGGCAGAGGGGCAACAGTTCATGGAGGTAGAAGATAGCAAAAGCAACAAGCAAGGAGGGACAGGACAAGCCTTTTTCTGTACCTTATATTGTATGCAGGTTACTCACCCTAGGGCAGGTATAACACTCACACCCTTAATTCCAGCATTGGACCGTGAATCAATTCAGAACTCTAGATTCAGACACCTCTGAAAAGCCCACACTTACAAGACTGCATGAGGCTTTGGGACGACAGCTAGACACAAACCATAATACCTTGTAAGGAAAAGTCTTATTGGCAAAATAACATTCTGAGCTGGGTGATGTGGTGCATCTTGCAATCTCAACTATTTGGGAGTCTGAGGGAGAAAGATTGTTATTTTTAGCCTAAACAACCTCAAGGATTATATCAAGAAAGAAATTAAAATGGCTGGGGATGTAGCTCAATGGGAGGGCTTTGCCCAGTGTGTGAGAAAAAAAATGCCCAGGACCCCGGATTCAACAGCCCCCTCACCCCAAGAGAAACTTTTGTAACATCTGCAGATCCAACATAAAATAAAATCTGTCTCATGACTGATAACAGTAAAAAGTGTACATTGGTGACTTCAAGTTTTTTCTATTTGCTATTTGATTTAAACAATACTATGTGACCTTGAATAACTACAGAATTTGTTTAAATTTATAGAAATAGAGCACCTATAGTCATATAAGTTACATGAATACCACATTCAAGTGCACTTAGAACCAAGTTTCATTTATACCTTTAATTTAGCAACTATGTTCCCATATTTTTCTTCAAATTATTACCATGGAAACAATGAAAAACAACTTCAAAGCTGAAACATTGAATTAAATGTACAAAATTAGATGCTCCATTTTTAGGAAAATTAACTTCCAACATGTTTTACTTTCATTCCATGAAACGGGTGGGAAAAAATAAATGGTAATTTCAGCTCTGTTTTGATATAAACTGGTGCAAATGAGCTGAGAGCTTTCATCAGCTCATAGAACCAACAAGAAAAGTGATTGCTTCTTTACTTGTAAATTCACAGGAAAACTTGAAATAAAATGAGATTTTAGATTAAAATGGTTACTTAATACAAATGGAAAGTATCAGTTATAGAGTTACATTTAAATGCATCTGGAAAGCTGGAAATGTGTCTTAGAAGAACACTATCTTTCTGTGAGTAAGGTCTCCTGTTTGATCCTAATATTGCATGAACCAACCAATGCAATTTAAACAGTCCTCCTATCATGATGCCAAAGTTTTAAATTGATAATTGAAACTTATTCAGATATTTATGTCTTTAGTGTGGTCAGCAATATCCATAAGGCTTACATGGTGACTAATAAATAAATGTGGATAAATATGCTAAACAGTTATATTCATCATCAATCTTTTCAGACACAGAAATTCCTTACTTAATTTTAATTAGGCTTGCACTTTTTGAACAATGGTGTACCAATACGATTATTACATATTTGAAAACATTACCAAATAATAAGATAAATAGTTGTGGCTGTATACCATACCATAAGTGACAAATGACCTTCTCTTTTCTACTAGAGAGGTCAGACTGTATCTTATAAACATATTGTGCCTATACATGACCTGTTTTATTCCACATTTCCCACTCATCTTCCAACTAATAGATATGAAGATTTGTGAATCACTCAAATTGCCACATAACTCACAGATATTAAGTATCCCTCAGGAAAGTAGCAACAAACATTTCTTCCATCATCACCCAATACTAGAAGAATGAAGTGTCACAGAGCACTATCTAGTCAGTAAGAACTCAGCATTCTGTTCTTCAAATTTAAATTTTGTTTATCTAGTTCCTGGAATGTGTCTAAGAAATAAGTTGAATTATTGTTTTAATTATATGTTCAAGTCAGAAATATATATATGTATGATGATAGAAGGAGCTGGATATTTATCTCAGATTATTTTGATCAATTATGATTAATAGCATTTATCAAATGAGACAATTCTTGACAAGTCACACTTGATGCTGAATAATGAGCACAAATTTTGTTTCCTCATCAAATTGGCCATTCAAGTATTTATGATCATCCTGTATCAGTTAACAAAGACTCTTCCCAGAGAAGCCAGTAAGCTAACACAAAACCTTAGTTCAGTTGGATAATTTACACAAAGTTTTCATATAATTGATCAATACCTTTTGACTCTGTCTTTCCCTCTTATTTTAAAAATGAAGTTATGGAAACTAGTCTCACATGAACTTGAGATTAGAGAGTCCTCATACACATCTTGTCTCCCTTGGTATGGAGTTTTGGTTTTGCACTGGGTTCCAGCCAAGAACCCTTTCTGACTGTTCTGATCTCCTTCAGTACTTGAGGTTGTTCCATGTCCTTTTTATGCCTATCCCGTTCTTTGTTTTTCCATTGATTGATGTGGTTCTTCTTTTCAATATTTGTTACAGAGCAGTTTCTCTTCAGTGATGAATCCCAATGCAAACCCTCCAACCTCACCTGATGTGAAGAGGAAGAGAAAAATAAAACTCTCTCAGTCCATTTATGCATTTCTTTCATGTTGGCCTTGGCATAAGGAGCAAATAATTATGTCTTTTCTTAAATATAAGTTCAGAATTGGAATTACGAGACAATAATGATATAAGAAAAGTTAAAAGGCATCAGTTATACAGTTACAAAAACATTACATACAGCAAACAATTATACACTGATATAGAAATGCCTTCTTATTGTAACATATCTGCTGCACTAATTTTATTTATTTATTTTATTTTTTATTTAAAAAAAAAAACAAAAAATGACATAGAATGTCAAAACAAGAAGATAGGAAACTAACAGTGCTTGTTATATTGCATATTGTCAATCATCAGAGTAGACCCTCGGATTTCAAGATATAGGCACACAGAATTGATCAAACAATATAAGCACTAGCAAGGATACAACAGAATCATTTGAGCTCTTTGAAGTAAGGCCTAGAGACACTTGATCTATATGAAAACCACTTAGTTTAATAAACATACAGAAAACAAAATAATTGTATAATTTTTAAAAATAGTTTTATCACCATGTTTTAAGATAACAATCTAAAATCTCAATTAACAAAAACCAAACTATTCCTTTAAAATAGTTTTTTGATAGAGTATAAACCAATTATCTACATGCCTGGAATCAATTAGTTAATATAAGTTCATTATGCATTCAAGAAATTAATTTTCTTTTAACAATGCACTTTTATACAAACCATATTATGTTTTAATGTGCCTGGTGTTACTGTACATGAAACAAGCAGTAGACTCTATCAGTGATAGAGTTACAGACAATTATTTCTCACAATGGAACTCTTTGTGGGGATATTTGTACAACATTTCAACTATCAGCTAATAAAACCATCTAAGAAGTCTTATGGTACAAGATACACATAAGCAGAAAAGATAAAAGGAAAGGTTAACACTTTTTCAGCATCTGTCAACACTGTCTCCTGTTACATTTGATCAACTATAAGGTAAATGGCAAACATATGATATCATTTACAGTAATAAAAGCCAATGCCACACAGCAGCTACTTTGCTTTTATCCATTCCACACATCACTCATCACAGACCATCACGGAGCAGGAGCAATGCTTCTTGCCAGTGCATCTTTGTCAGTGAAGCATAGAACATCAGCCTTCAAAGCTCTGATGATCCTGAGACTAATAAAAGGCCCCACTCATGTGAATGCCCTGTTTGAAACCTGGAATAGGTACAGAGTGCAGAAGCCACACTGTTTCTTTTCCCGTAAAAAGTTAAAACCAAAATTGAAGACAAAAGAGGAGCAAAAATAATGTGAGCAACTGACTCTGTTGTTGCCTTCTCCATAGTCTGAATGCATTTTCCAAGCAAAGCAAGGACAATTTTATCTAGACTGTGATTACCGAAGTGTGGTCCTTCTGGAGGAGTTGGCATAGCTTTGGAAAGTCTGAGTGGCGCAAACTCTTAGGGCCTATGTCACAACTTCTGGGTCAGAAAGTGGTGGTGATGCCTAGCAGTCTGCTTCAACACCTTCCAGATGATTGTAATGAAAATTACTTTTTTGGGAATCACCAGTTTAGGACAGGTCAGTATGAACTGTACTGCATGTGAAGTGAGCCCAGTTCAACTCACAGCTTTGTTTCAAAATGACAAATGCTATAAGCAAATAAATTTGAGGTTTATTTAGGTTTCTGAAGAAATATTCAATATTTAAATATTTGCTTTTTATGAAATTCATGAGTAGTCTTAAAAATGTAGTTTATCTTTCAGATATTTTATAAGTGAGCAATTTCACTTGATGTGTACTGAGCAAAATCTGGGAAGGGCCATACCCTCTGCTCCCTCAAGGCAGTGACACATCACAAAGCATATTTGACTTAGTAACCAATGATATAAGTGATATAAGTGCTGAACTGTGGTTTCTAAACTGCAATCTTTGTATTTAAGAATATTTTCCTATTTTCTCTTGTCCTGCTTCATTATGAGATGTAATACATGTGATCTGTGTAAATATGATGTCTCAAATCCTTTAAAATGGGCTTTTTTAAAATATTAAGGCTGGAGATTCTGAAAAACTATTCCTAACTCCATCTTCCCAAAAACTGAGTGCTGTTCAGAATGAAAGAGGCCTCCATCCTGGAAAGTGCCTTTTCTTCCTTTCCTGAGGGAATCATGAAGTAGGAAACAAATGTTTTTTTTTTTTCCGATAGATGGGCCCCATAAATAAAACGAACAAGTCATGGACTATTTAATTAATTAAAGGCTCTGTGAAGCTTACCTAGCCTCTAGAGAGTTACAATTTTTCTTTGCAAAGGTTAAACTTTAATGTGCTCACAAGTTTTTTTTTTAAACAACAATTGGCCTTTCTGTGGCATGAGGCTGGACAGAACTGCAGTTTGTACCCACTGAGCTCCAGGGACAGAGACACTTGCTTTTTATTCTTCAGGCAGGGCATAAATAATTTCTTGAATTTCATACCATTGGCTCATAGGAAGTCAACTGCTCTTACATCCTAATATTTATATTAAAAAAAACTCAGTGATTAGGAAAAAGAGAACCAAGCTTGCCCCTAGAATGTGTTACTTCATTGAAATATAAATGTATAATGAACCAGGTTACAGTAATACAAAGTTTGTAAGTAGATCATTAATATATTAACCTTAAAAATTATTTTTAGAATAATTTTTCTCAAATAACTTTATGAGAACATGATCACCACTGAGCACTGAAAGGGTGGCCTTGAAGATCAGAAATACATCTCATGACACGGAGCAAAACCCAAAAAAGAGATGTTGAGAGTCTTGGGTGATAGACTGAGGCAATTTGACACTAAAATATTTAAAAATCTAGAAGAAGAAAAAGAAACAAGTGGAGACAAGTTTCTAGAAAGGATTAGCAAAAGCTAACCCCTGTGAATGTACATTTAAAACTCCTGAGAGATGAAAGAAGTCTTTTGCATTTCCTGACATAAAAGGGAGACAAGGGGAAGAGACCCAGACTAGCACAGGTTTTAAATATGAGCACTGAAAGCCACACAGGAATGAAATTTAAATTATAGATATCAGAACAAAAGAAACAGGGACCCTGGAATGTTGCTCTATTAAAGCAAAAGAAAATTATGTTTACCTGTGTGCAAACATTCAAATGGCACATGCACACAAAATGATGTTGTCTTACCAACATGGGAGAAAAGCAAAAGGGATGCACACCACTGTGACTGTTAGAGATTTATTTTTTTAAATATAGTTAAAACTAATTGAAAATTACAGTGCAATTCTAGTTTTGGAGGAAAAGGGCGAAGAGAATTTAAAATAGAGAGAAATTTAGCTTTAGCTTGGTTGTGTTAAATTTCAAGCAACATAAATTATACACAACAGTGATATAAACAGTTATTGTTTGCTCTACAAGGATTTTAAAAGTTAGAATCCCATGGCTTTTTTTTTTTCTTCTTTACTGCTGTGGTTGTTACTATTGTTCTACTGTTTTCAGTCATTCAGTAAACTATTAAAGTGCCTGCCACATACCATATACAATGGTACACACAATGTAGAATCAAAAATTTTAAGGGGCAGCACAAAAGATGCAAAGAATTAAAAATGATGTAGAGTTAAAAAAACAAAACTGTAATAGCATTATAAAAGACTCACAGGTTTCTTTTGGGTGAAGGAGGGGATGCTGAGGCAGGAGAGTTGCTGCAAGTTGGAGGTCTACTAGAAGATCTATATAGTTTATAAATTCTTTCAATGGTCATATTTTGAGCACATACCCTATGCTAGATATTGTTTTATGTATTAGTGACATGGCAGCAAAAAAATGCTTCTTTCAGGAATTTGACCTCAAATGGGAAAGGTAGGAAATATACATGTAGGATGGCAGAACTATAAGCAATCATTCATCTTGTAGAAAAAAGGTGAGTCCAGAGGAAGCTTCTATTTTGTAAAGATGCTAGAATAGAACAAGCCAGGAATAAAGTGTGAGAGAAAACCATGATCACACTTGAAGAAGTAGGGAAGAAAGTGGAGGACAAAAGATCAAGGACTTCCGTCTCTTTCTTTCTTTTCTCTGTCTCCCTCCGTCTCTCTCTCTCTCTCTCTCTCTCTCTCTCTCTCTCTCTCTCTCTCTCTCTCTCTCTCTCTCTGTTTCTTTTGACTTTTATTAGCACATATTTTCAGTATATAAGGAGTACATTCCCTGTATAGAAGTAGTTCCTGTACACAACATATTCCAATTCACTTTTCCCTCTGTTCTTTCCCCAGCCTGCTTTTATTTTTCAGCATCAGATTCATTTATTTATTTTATAAGACCTTATATGCATTAGTTATCATATATACAGATTGAAAATAAAACTAATAAGCGAGAGAATGCAGAAAATATGTAAGACAACTGTACTAAGTCAAGGCTCACTTTTAGATACTTAGTCCATATTGCATTATAATACCTTTTTTCTTTCTCTTTTTTCCTATTATCTATCTTTTATTTTGTACCTTATATATGTTGAATTTTTCATTTATGAGAAATCATGTGATATTTAAATTTGTATGTCTGAGTTACTTCACTTAACATTATGGTCCCAAGGTGCATGCATTTTCCTACAAGTTAATGAAGTTTATCCTTTCTATGGCAGAGAAACGCCCCACTGTGTAAGACCTTGTCTGAATGTGTTTGTTCATATAGCACTGTCCTCAAAGCCCTCAGAGAATGTAATTGTGAACAGAAATCTCTATTCCTATTCATACCATCATGCAAGAGTAATGAAAAACAAATATATTTTCAAAGAAAGATACAGATTTTACTATTTCTATGTGCTCACTGCCAGAAGTTGAAATGTATTACTTCAATAAGAGGAAAGCAAAGCACAGAAGGTAGGAAAACATGTCAATAAAATTCTAAAGAAGTATTTTAGTTTAAAACAATATTAATAAAAGTTTAATTTATGTTTCCCAATTAAAAAAAGGTAGAACAACAGCGCTATGATAAAATCACATAGAAAATTAGGAAAGTAAGGTCAGATTGAAGGGTTCTAATATTCTTGAATCGTTCATAAGGGATGGTGAGTTTAATAAATTTGTGTATAAATTTAAATTTTAAACATTTTCAGCATAGAAATAAAATACAATTAATAAGAAGCAAATGAGTTAAAAATATAGTAGAGATGATATGATTGATTAGTAACTATGTAAATGGATGAGAGAAAAATCTCTAAAGATCTATAGACCCTGAAGTTTTAGCAATATAAATATGTATATGATTATTGTTTTACAATTTTCTATCTATGAAAGATATTTCTTAGAAAATATAAAGAACATACAGAAAATATTAAGAGCTACTATGGTGTCATTGATCTTAAAATATTATGCAATTATATTTTTAAAATAAAAATTAACAGTAAATAAAACAAAATTTCAAGTTTATAAATAGTCTGAGATATATATAGTAACTTAGTATGCAGCAATGTAATAACCCAAGACAGTGGAAAAAGGTTTACTTAATCAATGATGTTGGTGTAATCGGATATTCGTAATGTGAGGCTGTAGGAGAATAGAGAAAGAATCTGGTAAAATGTAAAAGTGTACCAATCGTATCAATACACATATGCAAAAATAGAGCATAATCATATGCACGAAGTATTACAAGATGTAACTGTGAATGACATGGAGAATATGAAAAAATTTTCCTTTCAACACTTTGTTTTCATATATTTGCTTTGTAATTTTATTACGGAGTGAAAATAAGCTTAAAGTCCAATTCTTTTGTTTCTGGTTTTTTTTGTTGTTGTTGTTTTGTTTGTTTGTTTTGTTTTTGTTTTGTTTTTCTCCGGTACCGGGAATCTAACTCACAACCTTGTGCTTGCCAGGCAGGCGCTATGCCACTGAGATAAATCCCCAGCCCCAGTCCAATTCTTTTAAACAAGTAAACTTGAAACAAAATATGAACTAAGGGAAAACAAAACTAACATCACCTACATTGCGCTAAGGACTTTCCATATAGGAACCCAGACATGGTTATATACATTTATACCACATCCAAACTTTAATTGATTGGATATAATTGAGAGAATCTAGTTTTTAAAATCTGAGTACTATATGATTCCTTGCCCTTGAAGAAGATTTAAGAAAGTACTATAACTGAATGTAGTGGCACACAAGTATAGCTAGAGCACCCAGGAGACCGAGGCAAGATTGCCAGTTTGAGGCTGGCCTGGCCTACACGGTGAGATTTGTCTGAAAAAAAAAAAAAAAAAAGAATATAATACAATTATCAGAATTATTTATCATTTTTCATTCTTACAATTGTTCTCTGGGCCCTACCACTGCAGCGCTTTGCCTTGCCCACTTCGTACAACTTGGTCATGACAAAAAGAACACCGGAATAAAAAGCACTCGGTAAGTATTCTTCAAACCAAGTAAAAGTGATTCTGTGGGCTACACATTTGCAATTGCCTTCCGTTAAACTCTCTGGAGAGCTCTTCAGTATCACTTGAATTAGGACTTTGGGCAAAGAGCCTGCTCAAAGTGAAACTGCTATAATAGTTACTATTGACCATGGTACATTGCTTTTCTGTCCCCATTGCCAGGCACTCCAACAGTGTGAGCAGTCAGGGAGCACAGCTAAGAATATAATAAAAACTATGAGAGTTCCCTGAAGCAGATAAAAAAAATACACGTGCATTTTCTCCTTTTGAGAACACAATATTGAAAAGGAGAGAAGCTCTTGGAACTCACAATATCTTCTATATATCAGATATTTATCTGTGGACACCATATAGTTCAGGAACAAGGCATTTTCCTGCCTGCTTAATTGTTGCATTTAACATTACAATAATTTGGGGACACATTTCAGAGCGTGACTGTTTATTTCAATCAGTTCCAAAGGGTATCTTGATTACAGAGGTGAAGAAGTGTGAAAAACATCATTAATTTAAAGACAAGGCCTATGTGCTTGTGGTTGGTATACTTAAGGTGGTTTCATTATCTCTTTTCCGTTATACTGCTAAGGACATGTTAGGGGGTGAGGTTAAAAAAAAAGAAAGAAAGGTCTTTGTCTTTTGTCTTTTGTTTTTAATTTGGGTATTGATTTTCGTGGATTTTTCTCTCCAAGGGAAGTTCTTTTCAGCTTTATTCAGAGTCTTAAGCAATTTATGCATTTCTAATGGATGCATCCTTCTTTCTATAAGGAAATTTAAACTCTTTTTAGTCATTTGTAAATGTATGCGTTCTCTTTTGTAGAATCAGCTCCGTTTAGGGCCATAAAATATAACTTTTTCAAATCCTCCTTCTTCAGTGCTCAGCATCTCTTCTGTACGACAACCCAATCCACGCACATGGCTCAGGCTTTGCCCTACCTGGTGCAAGTTTAAGAATGTGAACTGTAGGAGACATTCTTATACCACGAATTTTCAAGCTTATTTTTCCTACCCCAAACCCATAATCTTTTATTACCTAAAGGCCTTTATTATTCCCTCTCTCTATCAGGTTGTTTTTTTGGGAGGGGGTGGGGCTTCTTTTTCTTCCCAGAATTCTCACTTATGTAACCTATACAATGAAGTAGTTAATTGTATAGACTCTGCAGCAAGACCCCACGGTTTGAAATCTGACTGCAACTGCTATTAGCTATGTGACCCCGGGAAGACTCTTATCCTCTCTGACACATGATTTCCTGATTTATAAAATAATGGTTAGAAGAATGACTTTTTAAATAAAATAAATGTGTTAGCTTTGTTTCATCTTCTATAAAGGAAAATGTGGTAGATCAGACATGAATAAAACACAGGAAAAATAAATGGTTATATTACAAAAATATCACTTTTTCTTAAAGATACAATTTACCTTGTAAAAGTAAATTTTATGTATCCAGTTTTTTTTTCTTTCATCTATTACTGAGACAGGATTCCAAGTGTCTCCAAATTTCATTGGACTTCTCCCAGATGCTATTGTTTTTAAAGGAACTAAACTAGTCACAACAATTTTTGAAAACTGGAGTGTATGCGCTGAAAAGTTTATTCCCACATTTACCTGTCATCGTTTTCAGTTACTCTAACCCACACCAAAGAAAGAAGAGTGGAATGAGGCTGATATCATGACACCAAACATCATCTTGCCTGACAGAACCCTGACCTCTCTCACCAGCAGTAATACAGATGGTCTGACACAAGCTCAAGACCTTCTCTGTGTTCTCCCATCTTAGTGTCACCCCTGGCAAAGAAAAGCTCAGGGACTGTTTCATGAAAAGAGAGTAGGTAGCACAAAGGTGATTTACAAAATAAAATATTTGAAAGTTGACAGTTTCTATCTGCTTTTCTCCTGAAAAGGATATGTTTTATAAATCCTATCTTATGGCTGAAGCTTTACATGATTACATGAAGCATTATTTTCCCCACTCTGCCTATTCAGACCTTCAAGACAGCCTCCTTTCAAATAACAGTAGGAGTAAAAATTATTGTTTCAAAAGAAGTAGAATCTTGAAGTCTTCCTGAAAGAGAGCTGGTGTCTCCATATTTTTTAACATCAAAGTGATAATGAACTGAAATCAGTTATACACTGTTTCAACTCCCAAGTTGAAACAAGTTCATCTAAAATTTTCAAGCTGAACTGCATTAAAAATTTAATTATGCTTTACTGCAAAACACACTATATATCAAATCACACATTTCAGACTAGAGTCTGTTGCTCTGATTTATCCTACATTGAGTTTGGTTGCTAAAAAAGCATAGGTTTATTCTTAAAGAAATTGCTAATCTGATGTTTTGACTCTACCAATGCTTGGATGTGAGGTATGATTAAAGTATAAAACCTTCCTATGCCATAGTTTAACTCTTTATAAAATAAAGTCTAATTTAAAAACCTTATTTCACAAAGTGTTGCATTGTTTGGAATATTGGAAAGTTTACAGAAGACTAAATATTTCTTTGTGGTTCTGGATTTTGAAAATAAATGAATAAAAGCAGCTAAAAAATGTGCTATTCAGCTAACAGGTTATATAAATTGTTTAAAAATTTTACCAGAAATTGCTACTTAATACAACCAAAGCTGGTATATTTATAGAAAGTATACTTATACTTTTCATAACCCATCATCTGAGAAAATACCGATGTTATACTTTAATGCAAACATTCATCAAATGCTAATATCAACTTTTATATAATATTTTCAATTGTGATAACAAAATCAACATACCTCATGAAATCTTCTCAATCATCACCTTTTATATCAAAACTAATTATGTAGTAATTTAACCTGTACATGGAAATTTTGGACAAAAATTCAGAAGAGTTCATAGTTAGATAACAACATTTTTACCCCAGATATTACTCATATGTTCAAAATATTTGTGCATATGTGTCTATGATTGAATGAGAGAACATATAAAACAAATAATACAGTAATTTATTGTTTTAAGAATAAAAAAAATTAAGATAATACCAAATTTTAAAACAAGATGATACAAAATTAACAATGGTTATTATACTGTATATTGTTATCATCAAAGTGGTTTCTCAGATTACCAGATACAGGTGTATAAGACTGATCAACAATATAAGCACTGTTCCTTTCAATGAACTAACAGAAATTAGTAACACAGTTATCATATTATCTTGTGTGTGTGTATATATATATATATATATATATATATATATATATATATAATAAACTTTTCTTTTCTTTCTTAATTTTGGGCATTGGGTATTTTTGGGTATATATACACATAAATTTTTTGGGCATTGGGTATTTTTGGGTATATATACACATAAATTTTTCCCTCCTTCTTTTCGCCTTTCCCCCATCACAGTTATGGTTTGTACCTGAATGTCCTCCCAAAACCTCATGCAGTCATGGGGCAGACTTTTAGAGTTTAGGATTGATCCATGATCCAATGCTGGGATTATGGGTGTGAGTGCTACACCTGCCCTGAGGTGGATAGTTTGCATATGTAAGGGAGAGAAAGAGGCTGCTTGCTACCATGCCTCCCTTTTGCTGTGGTTGCTTTTGCTGTCTTCCTCTGCCATGATTCTTTGCCCTCTGCCACGTGCCACTCTGCCTTGGAGCCAGCCGAGTATGGACTAAAACCTCCACAGACTGTGAGCTGAATAAACTTTTCTTTTCTTTCTTAATTTTGGGCATTGGGTATTTTTGTCTCAGCAATTACAGAAAAGTAACCAAGACATACAATATCTATTGTATCTTTTGGATGTTATTTACTCTTTCAGTTTCTTACACTAGAGAGACAATATGAAGTTTACAGGTGTGGGTCCAATTTATTTCACTCATGAGTATGGTTTCTAGTTGCATCCATTTATCTATAAAAGCCTACCACTTATCTTTTTTTATAACTGAGTAATACTCCATTATATTAAAATACCACATCTTTTTTTCTCAGCTGATGGGCATTTGGGTTGCTTCCAAGATTTAGCTATTACAAATTGTGTTACTGTAAACATAGGTGCACATATATTGCTGTGGTGTGATATCTTCATTTCTTCAGGAAAAATACCCAGAAGTGGAGTAGCTTTCCCCCGTGATGATCGGAGTATGGACTGGTACAACCACTTTGGAAATCAGTGTGAAGATTCCTCAGATAACTAGGACTAGAGGTCCCCTCCATAGTCCAGTAAATATTCATAAGGAAATATTTCAAAATAAAAATCTTGATGTATCCTATTTTAAAAGATCTTTAATTTTTCATGTCTTTAGCTAAGCATAAAGATTAAATCATGTTTTTAAGAATATTGACATTTCAGGATTTCAAGATTTGAAACCCAATTTTACTAGATTCTTATTTAGTAAAAAATTCTTAAGTCTTATAATCAATTTACTTGTGTTACATTAATTCAGAATGTTTATGGGCTATGCCCTAGAGTCTACAACTAAAGAAATTTTGACATCTGGAAGGCAAAATGATCTCGTACATCTTATTTCAAAACTATTCATTTACATATGTGTTTTCTTCTTGAAATTTCTCATCACTCACAAAATTCCTCCTCATTACAAAGTCCTTAGGCAAAGACATTCTCAACAAAGAAGCTAAAAGTTTAATCAGTGAGTAAAATTACAATTACTTAGGAACAAGAAATTTTAGTGTGCCATTGCACTGCAGGGTGATTATTGGGATAACTGATATTTCAGAAAGGTAAAAGAATTATGGAAAAATTAATTATTAAGGAAAGATAACTGGGCAAATTAATATGTGTAACCTGATTTACACATTATATAATGTATATATGTATCAAAATATATGCGGTATACCATTAACATGCTCCAGTTTTATATTTTTACATATTATCTAAAATAAATTATAAAAATTGTATGAAAAAAGACATAATTTTCTCCAAATATATAAAATTCTACCAGGAGGAACAAAATTCTTTCATCTATAACTTAATTGATAAAGATCACAATACTTTAGAATCTGCCACACTTTATCGAATCAAATTATATTCTTTTAGAACTATACTTCAAAACAATTTTGGTTTTCAAGGTATTGTCTTGCTCTGAATTTATCAGTCTGAACTCTCTAGCCATGGGGGCCCACAGAGGCCCTCTCTAATAAACACACAGGAGTAAGAAATAAAATATACCTAGAAGAACTCAAAGTAGCATACTTTAATATTTCAAAAAGTCAACTTCGTTTCCTTCAACAAAATCTGTATGAAAAAGTAATACTTTATTGATCAAATTCACTCTATTAAATTACTCCAGCTTATATCTTTGAAGTGTTTTTGATAAATCAAAGAAAAGCTGCAGAACAGAACCTATGTTATCTTCTTGTGACCCAAACCTCTAAATGATATACATAGATGTACACACACATACACACACACATTGCCCAAACTTAAGTAAGATTAACCACACAAATTCAAGACTTAATTTCAAGACACTTCCTATCATTAAATAGATAGAAAGGGATGATGAAATCATTTCAACTATCAAACCAAAACCAATTTACTAATTGTTTCTATTAGGTTCTAAAGTCAAGGAATGATAAAGGTCAAGAGTCATATTTGAATCATATTTTCAGTGAGTAGACTATGGTGTAATTACCCTGTGTCATCCTCCTTGGTGGAGGCATGCTTGCCGTGGCCAAAATACAAACTGTCTTGGGTGTTTTTCTCCTAACAATACAAATCCAGACCCCATGTGACACCTAAATTTGCCACATTACCCCAGGTTTGTCTGCCCCAGACTCACTTGCAGATTATAATGATTTACAGTCTACTTGAGCTCATTCAAAGTTTAGTCTTTGCATTACGTAAATGTTCTGCTTAAAGCATGTCTAACCCTACTACCTTACTGCTTTAATTAATTCTCTGCCTCAATGCTATTGCCTAAATCTGGGCAAATTTTGGAAATTCAGAAGCTTGTTTATCATTTAATGTAAATAATTTCTCCATGACCCTTTTTTAAAATAGCGTTTATGAGGTATTTTCTGATTATATATATATTTGTTGGTATGCTACTGAAAGATTTTTAGTTCCATTCATTAAATATTTAATGAATGATTGCTACATGACATGCAGTCTTCCCACTTTAATCTGGAGGCTCCTGGAAGCCTTTCCCCAAGTTTACGTGGCTGTACAATACTTCCTAGCGTTTTTTTTTAATGCTGCCTGCTATTGATCATCCTATGTAGAATTAAGGATTTAATGTGGTTCCTTTGAAAGGAAATCTTGCCTCAAGAAACTTGTAATTGTGCTATTTACTCTTGTGACTAATAGAAAATATCCAATATTCTAAGGTTGCAGTATATTTTGTAATCACTTTAACTTCAGCATATTAGAAAAATAAGTTCTCTTATCTCTTTTCAGGCTTCTAATTTGAAGAAGTCTGTGTCACTCAGCAAAAACCACCAAATACCAATACAACAGCAGTTAATGAAAGAGAGCTATTATCAAAGATGGTGCATTAAAGTTTATAAAAGAAGATCCACATCTACCTATTATGGTGAGTAAAAAGCAAGCAAACCAAATTTATAGTTCAGTTAACATATTTTTCTGAATATTTCACTATGAAGTATAGTTAATCCAAATACACTAGAAGCAACTCAATATAATGAAATCTGTCTCTTCAATGAAAATTTGTAAAGTTAGTTTTAAAAAAAGCAAGGTAACAAGTGTCCATATAAGCAGTCACTTTTGATGACTCAGCACAAACGTTTTGGTTCCGCCCGCTGGCAAGGAAAGTGTTAGTTAGCTTCGCTCATTACTGTAATTTCCATTTCATCACCTGAAAAGTTTTATGCCCATGTTGAACTCAGAATAGTGTGTTATGCATGTTCAGCTTTCACAGTCACAGATTATTTAGGATGCCAGAGCAAATGTACAACCTGTGATGATGGCCAAGTTAAATGTTACAATAATTTTACAGTATAACTCACAGACATAATAAATGCAAGTCTGTAAATTATTTTCCAAAAGGTTTTATCTGCCCCCAAAATTACAAGTTTTTGCAAATATTACTTAATGTAAAATTTTTTTGTTTGTTTTGTTTTTGAGACAGGGTCTTACTATGTTGTTGAGGATAGCTTTGAACTCACAGTTAGACTAGGCTGATCTCAAACTTACAGCAATCCTCCTGCCTCAGCCTCCTGAATGCTGGGATTACATGCATGCCCCCCTAGTTTAATGTGAAATTTTAATATGTCTGTGTAACTGATTTTATATTATAAGGAATTTTAACAACTTGCTAAATTAGAAGTAGTTTCTAAAATCAAAGTTAGACAATTATGTTGAAAATTAGCGTTGCTCATTTGGAGAAAGTTGATCACATTTTAATAGAGGCCACTAAATGGTAAGCGAGGAATATAAGTTACAGACATGAGTTATACAACATGAAAATAATTATGAAGTTTATGACAAGGTAACAAAATAGAACATAAAGAAAGAGTACTAGCAAAAGATCGAAAAATATCTTGATTGCTCACAGAAAAGATGGGAAAAAATTATACTTTATAGGATTCCTACATACAGTTTTCCTGTTTTAGCATTGTTCATCATAAGTTCTTCACAAATATCTGACATACTGGCTTAAGAAATAATATGCAATCAAATGGGGATGCCATGACATAAAGCCTGAAAGTACAATATACAAATAAATATGAATTCTAACCAGGAGGAAACCAATATCATAACTCATAACTTCTCTTTTTAAAATAGAAATTCCTCTTCTTTTGGAAATTAACTTTAATGATTTACCACTTTGAAAGACCTTTAGAAATTTTAATAAAATATTTGAAAGTGACTGTGCTTATTGCTTTATTTTTCATTGGATGTCCCCTGGCAAACTATACACATGAACACCTCTATGCCCTCGAAGTTATACTTGGGTGTAATCCTCATTGTATCCCTTTAGAGCTTATAATTGCATTAATACTTTTAAAATATAAGTTAAATATCAATTTAACTGATATGTAAAATCATAAAAAATCATGTTGCAAATATTACTGTAATATGTAGTATTTGACATATATACATATCTCATAATTTTAATCAACTCAAGCATGTCTATCTTATCTCTTTAAGATGAAAACACTCTAAATTACTTCCAGCTTTTTGAAATGTACAATGTATTATTGTTCCCTATAGTTTCCCTGCAGTGCAACAGCACCCCAAGACAGTTATTCCTATATAAATATAACTTAGTATCAATTAACCTTTCCTCCTCTCTCAATCCAAAAAAGAAAAAATAGGAATATCAGTCACAAGACTAGATTCATAAATGTTCTCCTCCTGTCTTCAGTTAAAAAAGCACATAAGGAAATTTTCTTTTTGCTGTCCTCATCATCCTGTAAAAATATTTTATTTACAAAGTACTTAGTCATACTATTTTGTCTATTAATCAAAACAATAATATGACACAAATGAAAGCATGTAGTTACATAGAAGGAACCAAGACCTTTATAGGTAAATAATATCAGGTCTTCACAAACAATTGACAGAGACATGACTGAAAACAATATGTTTCAGGAAGAGCAAAATGGTATTAGAAGTGAACAAATTCACACGTACACAAGAAGAAATTTCATAGCCATTTCAGGGTCAGAAATTAAAACCTGGTTTACACAAGGATCTTAAAAGTTTGGAACACACAGTTATGTTCTCTTTTCACCAATGGCTTTGCCACTAACACTTTCTCTGTTTCATGAGGATTATACAGTCCTTCACATCTCCACTTATTTTTCTCACAGAGCAACTATCCTTAGAGATCAACCAAAGCTCTTTTGTGTGCAAGAAAATATTGGTAAATTACTATTAAATGCATCACTATCATTATCCCCATTCTGAAAAACTATTACAATGATGTCACAATTTCACCACATTTATTTTGAAACATTTGGGAATTTGGACAGTGTTTACAGTTGCCTGAGAGTCTTACGAGCATCATTTCCTTCTATATTCAGAATCTAAAGTCTTTCTATGGAGCGCTGATTTAAAGCCCAAGCCCTGGAGTGAATTCTTCCATTAATGTGAACTTGGAAACAATATTTTTCCCCTCTGTGGTCCAAGTGCAACATGTATGAAAATTCGTTACTCAGAAGAGTAACAAAGATGATTGATGTAAATAACTTGTAATATAACCTGGCACATAATTATTACAGGGTCCAGATTGCTGCTGATCTTATTACCATTATTTTTTAATTGAATTTTGCCTTTATGCCTTAAATATTCCCTAATTCTCCAAAAACTCTTTCATTTCCATTCATTGAAAATTGCCTGTCATTAACATTCAGCTCCAATTTAAAGAAAATCAAAATATCTTTTGGTATTGAGTTTTTGAGGTATTTCTTTTCTCGTCCAAAATATCTTTATTCTGTTTGATGGCTTCTTGAAATGACTATATGTTTGGGATTACTGTTAAGAGTTTAATTACATAGAACAATGTATAGATTCTTTTTCCAGAAACACTGAAAAAAATTGTTTATGTATCAGATTAGACTGTGTTCAGCAAACTTATCAGTTTGAGTTTTGCAGAGTTCAAGTCTGTGGCCGAGCACAGTTCAAATAACCTTTCTACTGATTTTTTCTAAGATGATACATAAATTATCATGACTTACACATTCCCTGATGCTAAAGGCTATATATGCTGTTGCTTTGTATAAGCCAGATCGCATTACATAATACGTAATCTTAAAAATCCTGGCTAGATATTTAGCAGTGTACAGTTTCTCCTTTAAAGAAAAAAGTTGTGGTGAGTGGTCATGGATTCTCATTATTCATGTAGGAGCAGCGAATGTCTTATCTACTTTATTATATCTTCAGTCTTAAACCGGATTCCAGAATGTTACTATATACGGAATCGCATTTTAGAGTAAAACCAAGGAACCAGCACTTTTTAAAATTGGGCTTCGTTTTCTGATGTTTATGGACACTCGAGAGTGGGCCTTACTTTAGGAAATGACCCTTCCGTCCAATGCATAACCTTTTCATTAAGCCATCAATTCGCTGTTCTCAGTGGGCAAGATCTCTCATGTCTCCCAGCATTGCTGAAACCCTCCTTTCTCTTCAGCAATTAACCCGAAAAATTTGAGTCCCTCCCAGAACATGTGCAGCTCATCTTTCCGTTAAGGAGGCAAAAATACATTTTTTGCAGTACAATTCTTCTTAACTTCTCTCCAGTGCTTTGACGTCACATATCTTATGTTCTGGCTGCTTCACTTGCCACAAGCTCTATTCTCTGCTCTCAGCTTGGAGGGATCGCGCTGCTTTTCCAAGCTGTCTGAAATAAATTGCAAAATGACTCCAGAGTGCAGAGCTGCGGGCTTGTGGGGCGCGACTTATGAGTTTCCCTCTGTCAGGGATCACGGTTTCGAGTTGCGTAAGGATCAATATTCACAAATAATTATCTAAGATAATTTACTGAACTTGATTTGATTAGATTTGATTTTTGCTTGAGTGATTAATCCCATACACGTTATCCTGAGTATCTTGTAGCTCAAGTTTTCATTAAACCTTCCTTAATTTCTCAAAACTGAAAATTTTTCCTTGGTCAAAACTAAAATGTAGCACTCAAATTTTGTATGCAGATATACAAGAAGCATGACTTTTATAGTTGCTTAAAAACCCACTTTTAAAAATGAAATAATTTATTTCAGCATGAATTGGATTGTTTATTAATTATTATCATTATTTCTGCCAATTTCATTTAGATAAAATAAGGTAGCATAGCTAGAATTATTATAGTAAAATTAAAACCATGGAAATCAAAAAATTACATGAAGCCACAGAATTAAATAAGTAAAATTCTTTATATGTACATATAACTGTATGCACAGTTATAAGTAAAATTCTTTATATGTACATATAACTGTATGCACAGTTATATGTACATATATTTATTAGACAAGTTATATGTACATAAAGGGAAATAACTAATAAATATATACCATTATACAGTTGTATGTACATATATTTATTCTCAACTGTATATGTAACCTCCAATGTTATAATAAAATAGATTATAAACAAGATTATAGTTTGCTCTTTAATAAAGTGTTGTTTTTCTATACAAAGATAAAAATTTAAATTAAATATATACTATGATAATGTAAATGACATGGGAAATGGACAATATATTTTGAATTTACAATAATATTTTACATTATTTTAACATTGTGATCTATAACAGATTTCTTTTGATGATCACTGAAGTATTTCTTAATGATATAAGAAACTGAACCATTGGTATTACTTTTTTTTTTTTTTTTTTTTTTTTTTTTTTTTGGTTTTGGTTTTTCTCCGGTACCGGGAACCGAACTCACGACCTTGCGCTTGCCAGGCAGGCGCTTTTGCCGCTGAGCTAAATCCCCAGCCCCCTGGTATTACTTTTATTTCTCAAAAATGCAATGACTAAATAGAATACAATATTTAGAAAATTTTTTCCCCCTTTTAATAGTAATTTACCTTAACAAATATTTAGTGGACACTAACTATGCATGTAGGGCTTTTTTCATATAAGATAAAACAGCTACATAGATTATTTCCTTCTTTATGGGAACTTATAGTTTATCACACAATTACATTTTTTGAATTCTTAAAATGTATGAGGCAGACATTATTCAAATGTACACACTTGTACACATATATACACGTGCACATATGCACATATATTTATAAACACATACATATATGTATTCATATGTCTGTATATCCTCATTTAATTCTAATGCTGATTGTAAAGTCTGTCATATCAACTTTTCATTGATGAAGAAACCGGGATATATTTTACCAGAATCACCACAACAGTAGTTTGTTTTATTTTTGTTGTTGTTGCTGTCACAAATAATTGGCTTTCATAAAACATTGTGGAACATTTTGTATTGTAAACTAACTTAAAATCATTACTGTGAAATTTCTGGGATGATAAGGCATGCACTGTCAAGGTGGTGTGGTGGTTATTTTGTCTTTTTGAGACAGGGTCTCGCTATGCAGTTCAGGCTGGCCTTGAACTCACTTTGTAGCCCAGGCTGGTCTCGAACTTGCAAAGATCCTTCTGCGTCAGCCTCCTGAGTGCTGGGATTATAGGCGTGCATCACCACGCCCCGGCAAGATGGTATGTTTTGTAAAGGAAATAGAAATTGCACTGGTAGGCATAGCCCCACTTTCTGCTTTCCCTCTCTTACCCTACTCCCAGCCCTGAGCGCCCTTGTTGTGCAGTTGGAATGTATGCTTTGGTGAGATCTGGGTTTACAGAAATAACTTCAGTATAGTTTAGTCTAAGTTGCCACAGACAACCATTCCCAATCAGTTCAGTCTCTCTAACCTATGTCCTAGCGGATTAAACTTCAGGTCGCCTTGAAATTCATTTCTTCCTGTCACGTTTCTCCTGAGAAATATCCATTCATTGGTGAACCACTTTCAAGCATCTTCTAGCCCCAGAAAGCCCTTTAGTTTTAATTGTTTGTTAACTTAATATATGATGAGAAAGCAGTAAAATAACAGAAATAACAGACTATATTCCTGCTATGGTAAAGGACACTGTGTCACATACGAACGCAAACCCAACTGCATCTACACTCACTCTCCAAAGCTTTCAGCTGTATCTAGACTTACTGAAGCCAAGGATTATACATGTGCCTCTCTTATTATCTGTCACTGTGCTCCTGTGTTCTTCCAGGCACCAGCTGTCTTGCCCTGTGGCAGTCTCAGGCTTTGCTCTTCCCCGAAGCAGCTCACATGGCCAATATGATCCTCTTAGCCCTGTCTCTGCTTCTAATCTCTACTAGCCCGAGGACTTGAAGCCTTTTACTTCTTCCAGCTATTTCCATTGTGAAATTAAGATTTATAATCTGTTCTTCCTTCCCTGAGTGTCACTTGTGAGAAAACATTTGCAATAATTCATGAAGTATTTTTTCATAATAGGCTGCTCCTATTAATTCCATGAAAACGTAGTAACAGCCACAGATTTAACTATTTGTACTCTATGCATCCTTTTAGAGGTCACTGACAATTTAAAATGAAATTAACCTTTTCATACTTAAACACAGGTACAGCTCATTACTTATGAGATCAAGCCTGGTATACATTCTGATTTGAATTGAGTGGTTTCCATTTACTTCACATATAGTATCACCCACAACCCGCCTCACTCTCAGCCAAGGTAGCTCCTTCTTAACTTGTCTCTGGTCCCTAATTCAGCAATGCTGATCATAATAATACATTCTTCTTCCTCATATCATCTGAGATGTTCTCCCACATGTCACAGCGATGGCTCATCACCTAATAGCCTATTAAATACATGTGATAACATGATACCGAGTATTAATTTTAATTATGTAAATATGTCATTTAAATCCCAGTTACACCTTGTTTCAAAGGCCAGCCTATTCAATACTGAAAAAAGGAAGCAAAGCAAATGGTTACATGTCACTACCTGCTGGTAAACTTTTATTTACTTTTTTTATTCTGTTTTTATTCTTTTGTTTTGTTTGCTACTGGTGGTAAACTTGCTGGCCTCGCAGTAGACATCTAACTCATCTTTTTCTAACAATCACTTTCATAGGCACTGGGTATTCTAGAAGGGCTGCTTTTACTTTTTATTGTTCTCCGTTGGCCTAACTATTGATTTTTAAGAAGGAAAAGTCAGTCTCTCATCTTTGAATGACTCCGCTCATGAATTCACAGTTTCCCTCTTCTTTTAACTTGCTATGGGTTTACTGCCAACACCACCCCAGCGACAAGAGCCCAAGCCAGCAATGTACACTTCAGATTTATATGGCTAGAAGGAAACTCTGCAAAAGAATGAATAATTGAAACACTCTACCCTCACTCTGAGAAAGCTTAAATGCCATGTCTTGCTGAAGGAATACCAGTCATGCACTATGAAATAGAAATGATAGCGCACTTACACTGGTAAATAAATATCGCCATATGAATTTCTAGGCTTCGTGATTCATTTGTTTTAACTCTAAATTATATTTTACTTTCCTGACATCCTCAGTTCTCCTACATTTTTCTGGTAGAAGTTTCCTCATAATTCCATCACCCTAACACCCAAACAAACAAAAATCTTTCCATGTCCATTTATTTATTTATTTATTTATTGGTACAGGGAATTGAACTCAGGACCTTCTGCTTGCCAGGCAGGGGCTTTCTGCCACTGAGCTGTATCCCCATCCTTCAATGTCTATTTTAGTTATCTCATGCCTTCGCAATAGGGAAAATAATTTTGTGAAATGGTAACCACTGTATCCTATCCTAATGTTAACAAGAGCAAGAAATTACTCAGGGAAACAATAAACTTTGTCCCTTGTTCATAACACCCTTTCAAAGCAAGAGCAGAAGGTCAAGCCATTAAAGCATGTTTGTTTAAGTGTGTTCAATTCTGATAGTTGAACCATTTTTCTTCCCAGGAGTTCACAACCTAAAATTTCAGGAAATAAAAAATACACAAAAACTCATGTTGTAACAGGTATTTAGCTATTTAACTTATAAATCTGCTGGTATCAAGGGATAGCACTGAAGATGGAGTCAGACTTCTCAACCTTACAAAGAAAATGTTACACACACATAGATTTAATGGTTAACACAAATCATGTATATCATTAAGCTCAGGAGTGCAGAAAACAGACACAGAGACGTGACCGCTATAACTGACTTCCTTCTCCCTTTCCTTTGTTCTCCCTAATTACACACCAAGATTCCTAAATGGCCAAGGAGTGCATGATCAATGTACGTTCTGTTTCCTTACGGGTTGTGGTGGAGCTTAGACAGTCCATACCCAAATTCTATAGGCTAAGCCCACCTTGACTTGTTATGGACAGAGCCCTAATCACCTAGATGTAAAAGACTGAGACAAAAGCCCACTCTGGCAACCCTGTTCAGGTCCCCTCCCAGCTGTTGAGAGCTTTCTTTCTTCTTCCACCTCCACTAAGCGTTCCTTCCTTTTTTTTTTTTTTTCCAGTACCGGGACTCGAACTCATGGCCTCGCGCTTGCCAGGCAAGCGCTGTGCAGCTGAGCTAAATCCCCAGCCCCAAGCTTTCCTTTCAACTGCCTTCTTTGTCCAGGATTTCATTGTTCATCTGCATGAGACCTGATTTGAACCCAGTCACCTTGTAACAGACCACTCAACTTCATAGGCGTAAATTATTTTGCTTGCCATTGACCAAATAAAAGGAGGGCTTGATGTTGGTAAAAATTAAAAGGAATTTACTCAAAGCTAGCTCCAAGGAAGTGAAGGCAGCACATTTGCCTCCAATCACTCTCTCACCAGGTACAGGTATGTTAGCATCTTTTATAGCAAGCAGCAGCGGGAATAGGAAATAGAATAAAACAATAGACATGCTAAGGCTTGTTCTGTCCCTTTCAGGATCCACATGTCTCCCTGCCTTGACTAAGGAAACAAAACTGAACCTGACTTCCTGGTATCAGCATCTGCATATTCCACCTGTTTGTCTGCACTCAGGAGAGATAGGGATAGCTACTTGTGCCCTAGGCATACATTTGGAGCAGCCACTTGTCTAAAGAAAAAAACCTAACTTTTAAAGTTCAATTTTTAAAATATTTTTTATTTTAAAAATTAACAAGGAAGACAAAATCAAAACAACAGAAAACAACAAAAATGATACATGACCTCAAAACAAAATGATAGCAATTTACAGTGGTTGCTGAGCTTGCGATTACAACTTTTTGCAATGAATCTTTTCCCCAGGCCAATCAAAAATATATTTAAGAATGGGGAGTGATAAAATGAGAATCTGAACAGGGAAAATGAACTGGTCGTTCAAGTCATGTGTAATGTAAAACTGCATTGGTGATAAGTTCACAGCTAGTATAAAGATGGAAAAATGCTATGTTGAAAGCTTCAAAAGAAAGGAGTTCAATGATAGTTGAAGATCATCATTCAAGAAATGTCTTATATTTACTTTCCTTTACTTTTCATTCAAGGATAGCAAATGTAGCTTCCAATATCCAAAACTGCATCACATGTGGAAAATGAGACTTCACAGTGAAGTAACAGCTAGCGAGATAAGCTGATAATAAGACTGCCATGCATAACAAAAATGGATTAAAAAGGACGGGCAGATTAGGAAATGTGGAGCTATAGTCAGTATAACAATCATGAGACCCAAACAATGAAAAGGGACTTTTTCTTACAAATAAAGTAATAATATTGAGGAATGATAGATTTCAAAGGTAGATGGTGGGGATGTTTCCTCAGTGCTGGAGGAAAGAAAAAAAGAATCTTTTAAGGCTGGTGGTAGGGTGGGAGAGAAGGAAATACATATAGAATAAGTCCTGCAACAAAATTAGCCAAGCAGCCTACTAAGGTTTTTAAAGGTAGTAACATCAGCCTCCTCCCTGTTATTTCAGCAAGATTTGTTAATATTTGTTCATCGTTTTATCATTTATTAAATGATGATAATAATGACACCATATCAATTTTTTATGTTGACTAAAACTTGCAGGCATGAGAAAATGTAACAGCCAGTATTTTTGTTGGAACTCCATCTCCCTACTATTATGTGTATCTGCACACAGTCAAAAGTTGTACATGGGACCCATGCTAGTTCACAAGGCATACATTAGTAACTTATATTTTAACAGTATTTTGATGTCCTGTCATTTTAGAAAGGATGTGAATGTAAATTTCTCATATTGAAAGACTGAAATATTGATAGTTCTACATATTGATCAACTTATGACTATCATTTTATCACACAATCTGAGCCTTCTTAAGAGAAATTTAAGTAATCAATGTTATTAAGAAAGTAGTGTTTTACCTCTACAAGATGTGTACAAGAAACCAAATCTAAAGAAGTTGGCAGGGCCAGGGATATAGCTCAGTGGCACAAGTGCTTGCCTAGCAAGCACAAGGTCTTGAGTTCGATTCCTGGTGCCAAAAAAAAAAAAAGGCTGATGGTCCTAGGCCTGGAACAGGGTATAGGATTGTCTTATTTGAATGTAGAGTGCTAACCAGAATAACGTTAATGTTCTTCTGCATCTGGCCTAATTTTAGCCAGAATTTTTCCTATGAACATGTTGGAGCTCAGAACTCAATATCTCAAAAAATATTGCACACTGATACACTGAGTATTTTGCAGAAATTGACAAAACTGAGAAAACTGCAGAATTAATAAGATCACTGCCTACTCTTCTACAGCTTTTGTCTCCTGAAACACAGCTAAAAAGAATTCTGTGAGTTACCTCCCCAGAAACTCAGTTAGGAGACCTGCATTCCAGAGAGGTCCTGCCAGGTACTGAAAGGTCCAGAAGAATCTGCATAAACAGACTTTGCAAAGTTCTCACCAGTTTATTTTCATTACTTCATCCCCTCTTGTCTTCCTATCATACTTCCTTTGTGATTATCCATAAAAATAGAGTTTTGCAGCATACTTCCCCCTTAATTTATGAAGGCTCTGAGTCACATCAAGTTTACATTAAATGTACTTTGTGATAGGAAACTGTTACATCAAACTGAGTCATAAATGTCCAACAAATTGGATCAGCATGGTTTGGGGTGCGGCTGAAGGGATTTATGGAAGACAGAAGGCCCAAACTGGGTGTGAGTGGCACCAACCAACAGGCTTGCAGCCTGGATGGAATAAGAAGAGGAACAAAGAAGGAAGGCTCGTTTCTGTTTCTTCAGAGGAGCTCCAGTCTTCACTTGCACCTTAGATGTCATCTCCTGGCTTCCAGGACAGCACAGACCTTTCGGGGGTTCGATGGCAGACCCTTTGTCTTCCTGATATGGACTCACACAGGACACTGCGGTGAACACCAGGCCTTTGACCTTTGACTGGTTCCTTCTGATCTCCAGTACACAGATAGCCTTTTTGCTCTCTTCCACACCTACCTTACTTACCATACTTCTACATCGTATATTAAATCTGTTTCTGTGGTGAGCACTGACTGATACATGCTTGTATGTCTTTCTTCTGAAAATTTTCTTCTAACATAAGGTTCAGATATAAAACTTGCAATGGATTGTGGAGTACCACCTAGGGAACTCTCCTTGAAAGAGGAGAAATCACCTCCATTTTGGCTGAGCTTGACCCTATTTCCATGTGTTGATATGTACAGAGCTGGCCAGGACCCTTTCCTTATCCCTTCAGTTGGCTTTTAGCAATACATATTGGTCTAGCCAAGGTGCTGGTGGTAGTCTTTGAAGATGGCAGGCATGTTTCCCCAGACCCCCCATTGTTCCCACAAGTGAGCCGGGATAAGGTGGGATGTGTGAGCCAATGCTCCATGCTGTTGTCTAGGATTTGAGCCTCAAGATAGAGGCTATGACTTCCTAGGGTTTAAAATATTACACATCAGAGCTGAAGTACCAACCCCAAAACATTAGATACTATTTCAGTTGTGTTATGCAGATTACCCTTTCCTCATATACTTCTCTCTTCATATGGCAGAGGTGATTTCAGGCCTCCTACATAGCCCAGCTCATGGCACTTGTCTACTTCCTGTGCTTCTCACAGTCACTCATCCTCAAGCCACTCCCTTCTTCATGAATGAATAAAATCTGGGTTTGGCCTTGGGTTCAGGACTTTGCTCAAGATGTCCATCACTGTGGCTGGACCTAGGACTCCTTGGCTCCCCATAGCTAAAAATGTGACTTAGTGTCTTTATTTTTGCCGTGGGTTTCACTGGAAGAGGAAGATTGAAATTTACCCACTAAGATTCCAATAACTTTTCATAGGATTACAAATATATACTTCCTGGGCCCCAGTGAGGACCAGGAAGGGCTCTCTATAATGGATGGAGGAAGAAATTTTCTTTATTTCAGGCCCATATTTTTTTTTATATTTTCTTAAAGCATTTATTTTAGGTAACTTGTAATTTTATATTTTTCCTTTAACTCTTTGTGTAGCAGTGTTCAACAACCACAAATATCTCTGAAAGACTTGAAAGTTCTCCCTTTGAAAAGTAATCAACAAGAAAGAAAATATTACCAGGTGCAATGGTACATACTTTAAATTCCAACTATTGGTGAGACTGACTCGGGAGGATCCCAAGTTTGAGACCAGCCTGGACAACTCAGTGAAAACTTGTCTTAAAAATAAAATTAATCAGATACACAAGTTTAAATTCCACATGGTTTTCCTCATATGACCAACAAAAAGTATGAGAAACAGAGCAAGATGAAAGATAGTTAATAGCAAGTAGATAGACAGATCTTTATAAAAGGAGAAAGAGCTAAAGCTAGGGAAGGAGGGAGAAGAAAGGGGGGAAGGGAGAGAAAAACGGAAATAGAATGTGTTGTGTTCGTGTTCCAAGTCCATGCAAGCAATGTAACCTCAGTGTTGCAAACATGTACAAAAGAAGGGGCTCAAGAGAGGATGCAGGGTGAGGAAGGACAGGGTAAGGGGAAGAAGACAAGAATTAAGTTGTATTATGTAGATGTGCCCATGCCTCACAAGGAACGCAATTATGTACTGCACACAGGTACTAACTAAAAACAAACAAAATTAAAAGTGCTAGAGGTGTCATGTGCAAAGCCCTGATTTTGATCCCTAATATGAAACAGAGAGAGAAAGAGAGAGAAAGAGAGGGAGAGACAGAGAGAGACAGAGAGACAGAGAGAGACAGACAGAGACAGAGAGATGAAAGAGAGAAATAATGGGAGGGAAAGAAAGAAAGAAAGAAAGAAAGAAAGAAAGAAAGAAAGAAAGAAAGAAAGAAAGAAAGAAAGGGAAAAGGGAAACAGCTCAAAACCCCCATCTCTCCAGGAGTATAAGAGTCGAACTTTGAGAAGTGGCATTAACTAACACAGACGTCCTGATATATTGTCAGTCTTCTCCCCTAATATTTTCCAGGGCTTTGCTGCTCACTCACACCAATACTTTTTTTTTTTTTTTTTTTTTTTTTGGTTTTTTTCTCCGGTACCGGGAACCGAACTCACGACCTTACGCTTGCCAGGCAGGCGCTTTTGCCGCTGAGCTAAACCCCCAGCCCCTCACACCAATACTTAACCTCCCCCAACCATCTTGTTTCAGTGGGACTTAGTTGTTTCTCTTCTTTACTGCAGTCATCTCCGATAAACTCTTTCCTTTTTACTCTGCTTGATCCATTTCTCTGCAATTTTCCTCTCTCAGCATTGAGCACTTGATCTATGAAGAGTCCTGTGTGATGAGAATCCCTTCCTTAGACAGTGTTTTTATTCAACAACACCAAACTCTGGTGCTTAATTTTTTCCCTCTATTTCAGAACTTCTCAACTTTGCTCTGAGTGTGCGTGGAGCATTTAAGAACATGAGCAAAGATTTCCTGAACAAGACCCCAAAACACAGGTAATGAGAGCAACAACAACAACAACAAATAGAAAATAAGACGAATATGAATAGAATTATCTCAAACTAAAATGCTTCTACATAGCAAGGGGAACAATGAACAGAGTGAAGAGACAACCTATAGAAAGAGGAGATACTTGCAAAGTACACATCTGACAAAAGGTTAATATCTGCAACACAGTGGGAGCATAAAAAATTTCTCTAGCAGAAAAAAAAAACAAACTGCTGTAAAATGGGAAATAGATGGAAATATACATTCTGACAAGAACCCTTACAAATAGCAATAGGCATGTGAAAATTTCTCATGTCACAAATCAGCAGGATAAAGTAAATCAAAATCACAATGAAATATCACTGTTGTCAAACATTCAAGAGATAAATGTGCTAATAAGGACATAGAATAAGGGGAGCTCCTCACATGTTGTTGGGAATGTAAATTAGGATAGTCATTATGAAAAAATTGTGTAAAGTTTCTCAAAAATTAAAAATATAAGTCAGACCCAGAATCCACGCCCTAACACTGCAAGGAACAGGCAACACACTTCAGTTCTTTTTCTCTTTGAGAAGACTTCAGAAAAGACACATAAGAAGTTATATAGAGTATAGGTAAAGATAATTGCCAAATGATGGGTTGCCAGAGAGAGAGACAGAGAGAGACAGAGAGATAGAGAGACAGAGAGACAGAGAGACAGAGACAGAGACAGAGACAGAGAGAGGAGAGGAGAGGAGAGGAGAGGAGAGGAGAGGAGAGGAGAGGAGAGGAAAGGGGGAGGTCGTGGGAGGGTAGGGAAGAGGAGGCTGGAAGAAGAGGGGAGGGCAGGAAGGGGAGGAGAGGGAGAAATACACCTCTGAGCTTGAAACTGGGCAAGTGCCAAAGTAGCAATTGCACTGAGCATGGTTGTCTCTGGCTACATGCATTTGATTAACTGGGTCTTTCAAAGAATATCCTTTCCTTCTTCTGAAGTCACTGGCATGCACAAATAAAATGGGCTCTATTTCCTTATCTCAGTGAGAAGTGAGTCCCTGCTGACTCCTTACATGGATGTCTTTGTTTAGTTTGTTTTGAGATCTTGAGTTTTACAAAATCCTCCATGATGGTGTGGACCTGAACAAGTCTTGGATGTTATCAGCATGAGTAGAATTATCAGCATTCTCAGAAGATGTTGTGTTGTCTTGTGCTAAAGTTTGAAACTTCAAGTATTTATGGATTTTATCTATAGATAATTATTAAGATAGTGTAGGAAAACAATTTGTCAAAGAGATATCTGAATTCCAAAGTATATTATAGCATTATTTATAATAGCCAAGAAATAGCAAAAATTTAACTGACCTTCATCTGATGAATGGATAAAGACAATGTGGTACTGGTATGTATGTGTGATGGAATACTATTCAGCAATAAAAAAGGAAAACATCTTGTTATTTGTGACAAGATGAACAGAACTGGAGATCATAATTTTAAGGTAAATAAATTAGGCATGAGAAGGAAATTACCACCTGATCTCATTCATATGTGTAGTATATTAAAAAAACTAAATAAAGACCTAATAGAAGTTGTGAATAGAGTGGTAGTTACCAAGGAAAGGGATGGTTAGAATAAGGGAAAGAAGGTTGAGAAAGGTTGACAATGGATATGAAGTTATAGTTTGGCAGGAATAAGAATTTTTGATACCTTTGTTTTACATTCGAGTGACTATAGACAACAATAATTTACTATACATCTCTAAAATAAATGAAAAGATTATTAAAGTTTCACCACAAATGAAATCATAAATATTTGAAGAAATACATTCAATCAGATTTTAAATGACATAATGTACACATGTAATAAAATAAAATAGCAAATATATGCAATTTTCATGTTTTTATGTATTAATTCAAAAAGTTAATTTTTAATAACATGCCAATGATTGGAGTTCATGATAGAATTTAATTGAGCTATAATGAGGCTGGGAGATGTTTTTATTTAAAATTCCCTGATTATCATAATAGGCAAGACTAAGAAGTACTTTTCCAGGATGGGAAACTCTTTCTTTTAACAGTTCATTTATGAACAAGTAAAGAAACACTGATCAGAATCCTAGTTACCAAACTATGATTGCCTGGCATTTCTGGAATTCCTGTTTTGTATCTAAACTATCTTGATTTAATCTGGGCTTTTAAAATTCCTCAAACACATATTTCTTAGTATTCTCAAGTGTTTGTATTCTACTAGTCTCAAAGACTACTTTAATACTAAAATGAAGATGGTAAGTGACCTAATTCATCCACCTTCTTCATGTGGCTATTTCTGATCTCCAGTGTTACAAACTCAACTTCTTAATTTACCCCTATGCTACTCAGGCATGTTGCATTGATGACAGAACTGACATCAACTGAGAGCTTGCAATGCAAGGACAGATCCCAGCATTCTGAATCAGAATGAGCATAAAACAAAACACTCAAGCAATTCACGTGCACATTAACATCTATGAAGTCACTCATCTAATTCTCTGACCACTATTGTGTGCTTCCAAAGCAAACTTCAAACTCAGTTGTGATATTAGGGAAAAATAAACATTGGATTACTTGTTTTTCTCTGTTATTTCATTTTAAGTCATTTGATACAGTAGAGGCTATTTGTAATTGAGTATCAAGTTCAATTTCTGATATTTCCTAGGCAATCTATCTACCTATCTACTGATGAAATTAATGTGTAGTCATTCTTGGTCTATTATTTTTCTTTAATTCTCTTGCTTTTTCAATCTTATTTTTGATCACATAGTAATATATTGTATCACTTGATCTGAATGTCATAAAATATGTGTAGAGAAATAAAAAGCATTTGTTAACACATAACACTTTTCTAAAACCACTATTTTTACTCTGTGTGGGTATACACAATACTGATATTACAGCTAAAATACAAATTTTGAAAAATATTTTTCATGCAGTGTTATCTAACAGAGATTTTCATGCTATTACTTTTCAAAACCATTTTTAAATATCTACTTCATAATTTCAGTGTACCTTTTGTGTCATGGTCACTATACTTTTAGATACAGCTTTCTGCAAGCCAAACTGGGCTTACTACTATCTGCTTCTCTTACAGTTCTTTTTTATAACTTTTTTTTTGTTTGTTTATAACTTTTTTTTTGCAATTACTTTCTCCTAAATTCCTACCCTGCATAAACCAGCAGATTAAAATCCCTCAATTGTTTGAGTTTTCATATGCAAACACCCCTACAAATTTTGCTCTCCTGCAACATCTCTCAAATCTCTAAACTTCTATTAATTGCTGTATTTTTTCCGTTACATTTATGACCTTAACCCCTTATACCATGATACTATTTTCCAGTTAAATCTGAAGCCCATCCACACAAAAGTTTAAGAACTATTCCTGTACATTATATTATAGTATATTATACATATTATATTATTATATTATATTACTGTGTCAGTCATTTTCCTGTCCCTAAACACAATACCCAACACCCACAACTTAAAAGAGGGGAGGCTTATTTTTGTTTTCAGTTTCAGCCCATGGTCAACTGACTCCAAGGATAACAGAAGAGGATGGCAGAGAAAAGGTGCTCAATCCGTGGTAGTCAGGATTCAGAGAGACAAGGGAGCAGCCAGGCACACACCCTTCCAGGTCCTGCCCCGGAACTGACCCACCTCGAACCAAGCTGCACCTCCTCCCAGCAAGCTAACTATGAACTAATCAGGAAGCTAATCAAAATCACAAGAAGCCAGGCAGTGTGCCACACACATGTAATCCCCAGCACTCAGGAGGCTGAGGCAGGAGGATCACTGCAAGTTCGAGGCTAGCCTGGACTACAAAGAGAGCTCAAGTACAGCCTGAACTGCATAGCGAGACCCTGTCTCAAAAAGACCAAAAAAAAAAAAAACCCACAAGAGCATTTTGATGCACAGTCTAGATCTGAACCATAACAGTCACAAATGCTACACTTATATTTGTAACATTTATTGAGCTTTTCTCAGAAAAGATGCAAAAAGTACTCAATTTCTTCAATACAACATGTTTTATTACTCTCCTACACTTCTAAACACACCAGTTTTAATCTCTATCAGAGGAAATAACTTTTATTCAGTCGCTTAGCTCAAAAAAGTTGAATTCCTTACTGATTCTTCCCTAACTCTCACATGCGTGGTCCTGACCAGCAGCCAGTCATGTTGCAGAATAGGCTCAGGGGGCTCTTCACTACTTTTCTACTAATATAGTTCAAGCTAAGTTTAAATTTTTTATTTGCCTCTAGGTTTTCACTGTTCTCCTGATCACTGCTTTTCCTTCACACAAGTGTCACTTTTGAATAGTAGTCATTTAAAAGAGAAATCGGTGCTATGCTTGTAGCTCTGTTTCCACCATGAAAGTCTTCTTATCATTCAATAACATTCAGTCTTCTGAGTATAACCTATAAGACCTGCTGGCATGCACATAGGGGAAAGAAACTCCCAACCTTCTAGACAGCCAGTAAGAGTACATGTTCTCTAAAACTGAGGAATGAACTTTAGGAACAATGCAGGTTAAGAGCAGAATGTATTTCTTGGGGAAAGAAAGTTTCTGTCTGAAAAAGAGACAGAAGGGGGCCCAAGTGGGTTGTCAAGGATCCTTCCTTTTCTTTTTTATATAGCAAAACCACAAGGTTTGGTGGGTCCAAGGTGGGAAAAATGGGAAATCACAAGGTGAACATGAGGTGGGACAAAACTTTGGTCAACCAATAAGATTACAAGTATAATTGTTCAGGTAAAATTGATGCAATTGGGATCAAATGGATAAGCAAGTCACATAGCTAGCAAGCATGAGTACAGAATAGGGGCTTTTCCTACAGGAAGGTTGGGTTAGTGGATCTTTCTGGCTTTCTCAAGGTGATGGATACCTATTTAGAATATCAATGGCTGATGTTTATCCTTAGGAAATATGTGGGTGCATTTCTTTCATCTTCTGTCTTGAGATCTGGCCTGCAGTGGAGGTGTTTGTCTCCCCTACTGTTGAAAGGTATCTTGTCCTCTGCACTGGCTCCTACCCTCTCTGACTGCCTGGAATATCTCTAACTTTGCTGCCTATAACCACATGACCACGGTTTGCCTGCTCTGAAAGATCCCTAAGCTTCTCACACACTAGGCATACTGACCTCAGCCTGGGATCTTCGAAAGAAATTCTGACTCTTCCTTCTAGTTTATTAGTATTTAGTAACTTTGTGCGGGTTGCTCTTCTTAGCATTATATACCGGCACCTGCTGGCAGGTGTATCAGGTCTCTCCTCAAATGGGGATTTGTAAAAATGCTTCTTTTCACCATCCCCATACCACTTGTCCTCTTTCATTATCCTTGTTAGCTGTTTTGGTAACACCTGTCATAAATGAAATTTTATTACTCTATGAAATTTGCTGCCATCTCCAGTAGAATACAAGCAGCCCAAGGGTAGGTAAGAACCTGATGTGTCTTGTTCACTAAGGAAACAGTTTGGGCAGAAGATCTGTAGATAAGTATTCATGGAAGGATGAGTGAATGGTGTAACAATTCTTTGAAATTTTGTACCACATCAATCTAGTCTTCCTGAAACATAGAACTACATTTATTTTTGAGGGAGAGAAAAGTTCTCCTTACGTAGATTAGTTCAGGCTGAGCTTGAACTCATTATGTAGCCCAAGCTGGCCTCAAACTCCAGTGATTCTCCTGCCTCAGGCTTCTGAGCACTGAGGATTACAGGACTGTGCCACCACACCCAGGAGAAGTAGATTCTTAAAATAGAATTTGCACACGAATCACTGTCCTGTTTCCAAAAGTTAATATATAAAATTGTAGTAAATTCTTGTCCTCTTTTCTACTTGACTTAGTAACCCCCAGCCTATGGTGATAATATGCACAGAGCAACCACAAGTTTGCTTCCACAGCAAGGAGGAAATTAAGGAGTTAATTATGCACCTCTTTTCTTTCTTATTCTCACTCTTTCTATCTCTCATAAATTTGCACAGAGAACGTGAGCTATATTTAAAGCAGAGCGTAGATATACTGTCCTATGGACACATCATGGCAATACAGAGATTATGTGTTTTAAGGGAGGAGGAGCTGGGAACAGAACATCTGTGAAGACCGAGAAATGTTAAAGGTTTGCAGGCATAGCATACCCTCCTGAATACATTTTTCTGCTTCATTATATTCATATTTTTAGATTAAATGTTTAAATATAAAAACCATCAAGACAAGAATAATAATTTTCTGAGGTAGAGTTTTTTGACTAAAATATTAAGGCTATGCTCTGAACCTCAAAAAACCCATAGTTCATATCATTTTAAGATGCAATAATGGAGAAGTATTAGAATGCTAACATGTACACTCAATCATTGACTATACAGATAATTACAATCTATTATGTATACAAACTTGATTGTAAGAGTGTAAGAGTAAAGAATTTTGTCATTAAATTAGTGAACAATTTAAAATATACTGGGATTGATAGTATCTTTGGTATGTCAATATAATTGATTGAATCTTAATATCTTGAATTTTAATCGTTGCAATTTTGTCTTCCTACAAATGGATTTAAAATTTTAAAAACCTGTATTAAAAATCAGTTCTCTAATCTAGGGAAAATATTAGAATGCACTGTAAAATATGGTATCCACATCTATTAAAGTGTATTAAATACTGTAATTTCAGGATGTAAATTCACATGACCCAATGACAAGATTTGTGAGAAAAAATATTTCAACACAAACTGTCTTCAGAGGCTCACATCTGAAAGAAACACAGAAATGAAATTAAAGACAAAAAGTAATACTAGCAGTAGAACTAAAATGTTAAATAATTATATGAATAATTGCAAAGTACTTTAGAGTCAGAAGAGAAGAAAATTCAAGAAATTCAAGAAGAGAAGAAAATTAATAAAATTTCAGCATTGATTTTGATAATGTAAAAATAATTATTCTACTGGTATTTAGACTTTGTTAGAGTAATAATCCAAAATTAATGGGTGATAATTTTTTTAAAAGAATACTATGTACTCATGAAAATAAAAACAGACCTTGCTTTTATTTTTAAAATTATACACAGTTGTGTAGATTTTGGAAAAAATTACTCATAAAATTAATGTGCTGCCAATCTGAACACTATTCAGTAGAAGAAATGCAAAACTGATAAACCAAAGCTGAAATTCTGTATTTTTCCTCTGCTCATTTGTATTTTATAGCTCACAATTTTAAAAACTCTGACTTAAATTTTCATGAAATTATTTTTCCTAGACTTATCATTGAGACATTAAAAAATCAAACATGTGACATATGTAAGTCTTAATTCACAGGTAGACACAATTTCTTGAGTAAGAGTAAAACAAAACACAAGGTGAATTTAAGATCTGCACACAGTTAAATTAGTTAATAAATTGCATCTCTAATTGACTGTCTTAATATCCATTGTTTATTTGCATTTGTAAATTCTGGTGCCTTTTCAGGAACACTTGAGGTGTCTGATTGTCAGATAGAAATAAAATAGGGTAATAAAAATATTTCCAGAAACAATATGTATCATCTTTGGATTCGAATGAAATACTCTACTTTCCTTTGTCAGAATGGCTTTGTGGCTAGAACTTAGACTTAAAGATTTTAAGCATTATAAAAAGCCTCAAAGGGAGAATTGAATGTGAAAACACATGTCCCTCACAAAGGGAAATTTAGTTGTTCATGTGTTTATGTGGTGATATTATACAGCAGAAGTATTCTAGGATTAGCTTTTGGATCTTCTTTGCCATTTGCTATGCTTTCACTTCTACAAATTCAAATTCAATTAAAAAGAAAATGATCCTTCTTGTGTTGACAGTACAGCAAATAACTTTAAAATCTATTTTAAAGGCTATATTTTTCTTTCTGGTAAAAATTTACTCAAAATTCTCAATGATGATTTCTCAAAAGGAGCATATTTTTTACATGGTCGTTTGTCACAGAATCTTGCAATTGATAAGCAAAAACACTGGACCCTTGAATTGTGGAGGCTTTCTATTTTCACTCAGACCATGCTAGCAATGTCTGTCACCTCTGGCAGACAACTAAAAAAGTCAGAAGAAGGATTTCCAATCTACTTCTTCCCTCCAGCTGCTATTTCTATTCCGTTTCCATGGAAATAGAAATCAGATATATAAAATAATAATAAAAAGAAGTACTTTTACTTGTGAGTTTTTCAAGCATTTGATTATTTGAAGAAAAATAATGAGCTCTTTACAAGTTACAATATCAAATAATTATTCATTTTTTAAAAACCATTTTCATTCCAGACACCAAATATTTAGGAGACTCTATATGTTCTTGTAAGAAAAAAAAATCACTTGACCTTAAAATGAACAAGTCAGTAATCCATATGAGTCCTTGATACCCTCACTGGTTTTCATTGCAGCTCCAGCTGTGGGAAGATGTCGTCTGCCTTTTTTAGTTTTGACAGGAAATGGACTGTTTCTTCTGGAGCCAGTGGATCAAACTTTGTTTCATAATGTGTCCAGAGTACACCCTGCTACTGAAACACCACCGTGACAAATTTGAAGCAAATGGGGGCATCTTTATGTGGTTTCATAGAGCTGATCATGTTTGAAACTTTCTTTTGTGGGCTGAATTTTGCATTACATTTTGTTTGAGATCAATTCCTGCTTCTGGCAGTATGCTTGGTGTCTTCTCCATTTCCTGAGATTTTATGACATTTAGAAATCTCATGCATTTGTAGAACACATAAGTGAACACTGCTCTTATAAGCAGTGAAAAATTGCACAGCTGTAGTCACTTTGCAGATTAAAAATGTGCTACAATCATTCTCACAAACAGTATCTGAAATTTTTTTTTAGTCATTGATGAATGAATATATTATTTTGATGCACATACAAGAAAGAGGATTGTTATGATTCAATTTAACAGCAGTTTGACTTTATGATGGTACAAAAGTGATATACATTCAATGGCATTTGACACACAGTACAAATGTTGAATTTTTCTTGGGCCAGTGACAGGTGGGATGCTGGTCTCGGGAGGCACTGAGAAGTGACAATAGACCGCAGCTCCAGGGCAGAAAGGGATCCCAGAAACAGAAAGTGCATACTCTACAATGTGTGGTTACTAAACCGTGACTTTCTGTAGGTGAGGTACATAAAATGTGCTTCCACTTATGATACTTTCAATTTTCAATGGGGTTATCCAGATAAAAGCCCTCCATGAAACCTAATGCTCTGCACATAAAGGAACACACACATTCAATTCAAAACTCACCCAACGTAAGTTATGAAAATGAAGAGCTCATGCCATTCTGTATTAAAACATTGAAATTTTCATTGACCTAAAAGTAACTTAAATAAGTTTGGCATATATTCACAAATCTATTCTATACTTATTCTAACCTTTCTGACTGTGTATCTCTGTATCAAGGTGTCCTTCATCAAGTCAAAGCTTAACTTGGTGATAGAGTGGGCAGAACTAGAGATGGCAAGAGCAGAACCCCAGGCCAAAAAAGCATGTAGCTAACCCTCGTAATTTGGTTCCTGGTGCATTTGATCATTTCACCAAGACTCTGCATATCATTCTCTTTTTTAAGTCTTTTGGTACCATTTAAATATACATAATGATCACATTCATCATAAGGAATTTGTACCTGTGCATGATATATAATTCTTCTTTTTTTCTATTCCCCTCCTCTCCCTTTAACCTTTCTTTCTTTCCTTATTTATAAAGCTCTGTTTCCATTTTGTCCTTCTTTTTTAATTTTTTTCTTTTCCTGTCCTTCCTTTCCTCATCCTCCCCAGCTTCCTTTTCCTTTTGAACAATGTCATCCTATTTTACAATATCTATACACATTTTGGTTCTTATTTACACTTCTAGTTTCTCACACTAAAGAGACAATGCAATTTACATGCTTGTCCCATTTATTTCACTTAAGAGCATGGTCTCAAGGTCCATCCATTTAACTAAAAGTTCTTAAAAAGGAAATGTTAGTTGTATGATAGCTAGAAAGTGCTAGAAGAAAATTATTGCAAATCATTGTCTTCCAAATTTAACCCCATGCTACTTTTTCTTTACTTGAATCTCAGTTGCAAATGTTTCTAAATATTTCCTTTATTTATCCCTTTGCCTTAAAATCTCTTTACAACTTTTTTTCATGAATTAGGTAAAAGTAGATAAACTAGTATTTTGTATAATACATAAAGAGTACTCCATATGAAAACATAAGATGAAACTGGTAAATTTTACTATTGATAAAACTAGTGGGAGAATGAAATGTCATGTCTAAATTTAGCTAAGAAATAGAAATTCAAACAATATTATTCTGTACAAAATATAGTCATTGCAAAATAGACTGCAAAAATATAGTCATCGTTGGCATATCTAACCAGCTAGGAATCGGTGTAATTTCATACAGGTCAAAATCCGATTATTGTTGTAAACTTTATTTAAACTTTATTATTTTTCTCTCCCCCACCCAGTACCTGGAATTGAACTCATGACCTTGCACTTGCTGGGCAGGTGCTGTGCCGCTGAGCTAAATTCCCAGCTCCTTTATTTAAAATTTAAATGAAAAAATAATTCATTCTCATTTTAAAAATAACTTAGACATCAAAATAAAAGCAGAATAAGTTCTAAAATTCTGTACTGTTATTGTTTTATCCAGTCATTAAATTAGCTGAAGGATTGTTCAAAATAGCAAGATCAAGATGACCCAACTGAAATCATCTCTATATTTTTAGGATACCATATTTTTTGAGAACCTTCTACATCAGAAATCTCTCAAATATACTAGTTTTCTACATAATAACACTGAATACTCTTTCTCCACTTAACTATCTTTAAATTTTCATTTGGAAAATCTAATATACAAGATTTTATATATACACATAAGTACTATAAGTAGAAGAATAACAGAAATAGCAACATATAGCACACAATATAAGAAAATAAGTATAATTTTCAATTATACTTCTAATTGATGGCATAATCTGTGCACTTCTAATTGATGGCATAATCTATACTCCTCTTTCATCCTGTTTTTTAATTAAATTTGTTATTTAGTCAATATATTTCTCATCATTTTACCTAGCCTAGTATGTAGTAGGCCCATTTATTTTTAAACTTCTTATAATTATCATATATTTACTCTCCTACCACTTTTTTTTTTTCAAACTATCATTTGAGCTCTGTGTTTGTTGACTGGAGTAGTTTTTTCCAGTGTTGCATGGTTTTAATTTTATATATGGATTTACCAAATATTTACACTTTGTTACTGTGATGGATATTTGTTTTTTCCCTTATTACATATAACCCTGCTCCATCCAATCTTGCACAATCTATGTATAATGGCAGCACTAAGATAATGCCTAAGTAGTAGATTATGAAGTTAGGATAAAAGCATTTTCACCACTATGTTAAGTCATTGTCAAAGTAATAGGTGAATTGTTCATGAAAATTTGGTGCTTTGTATCCCAGCTATGAGTCATACTATCAGAGTTGTTTAATTCTTATTAATGTAACAGGACAAAAAAAGATTGTGGATTTAATTTGTATTTTTGTGATTACTGACGAGTTGAACAAATGTTTGTACCTACTGGCTACTCCTGTTTTCATCCGATTGCTTGTCTTTTTCTTATTTCATAGGAGTCCTGTACAAATTCTTTTTTAGTTTTTATTTTTTGTTTTTTTGAGACAGGATCTCGCTATGCAGTTCAGGCTGGCCTTGAGTTCACTTTGCAGCCCAGGATGGTCTCAAACTCACAACAATCCTCCTGCCTCAGCCTCTCAAGTGCTGGGATTATAGGTGTGCACCACCAGGCCTGGCCCATGTACAAATTCTATTTATCAATCACCCTCAGTATAAGAATAGCAAATATCTTTTCCAGTGTGTGGATAGATTGCAACTCTTCTTTTTAGTCCTTTTAAGGAAAAATGGTTGATGAATAGTAGTCTTATTCTTATGTTCAATTTAAGAAAAATTTATGCCTCTTAATTCTACACTGTCTGAGCCAGAATACAGGTTTATTTTATATATTTTACCTTTGAGCTCTTATTATGATAAATTCTCAGATATCAGCTTAGTAAATCAAAGGATTAAGTATATTTATAGCTTTTTAAAAATATTTTGCCATTTTGTCTTCTCCAATGAATATATCATTGTACATGTGTTAGCAATACTAAAACATATCAATTGTATGTCAAAATTCAGAGGCTTTGTTATAACTTTGCTTGATATTATAATAAGATTAAAAAATGAAGGTGCCTCAAGATTGCTTTCATTTTCAGTTTATGACTCAATGTTTAATTTCTCCTTAATTACATCAAGGCAAAATCTGTAACATTTAGTAAAAAAAAATCTCTCTTTTGATTTACAGAGCTAATTCTGTATATGTACATTAGTCAATAATATCATATTTTTGCAACTAAGCAACAATGACACACTTACATATACAATAGCTGCAGTGGTGCAATCGGTTAGTGTAGGGTACTTAGACAAAAATAAATTCAAGGAAACAAATTTAACTTGTACATATAAGGGACAAAAATAATTATAGGGCAGACATATGTGTAAGTGTGTACACATGCATATACACATATACAAATAAAATATTAGAAGGAAAATGAAATCTATAGAAAAATAATGTTTTGGATGCACTATTTTATAGCAGCAACTTGTCCTAAATACCTTTAATACAAACACACAAAGACTGAAGAGAAAATGAAGTCGGTTACTTCAATAGACACCTGGTCTCATTTCATTAGGTAAGAAAAAATGCCACTATGGCTTTTAAGCTTTCAATTTGTAGATTTCTGAATGAAGCTAGCATGAACTACAAAGGGCCAATTACTGCAAGCAGTGGCATTCACATTCCTTTAATATTTCCACTAAGCTTATTTCTCCAGTGAGCAAAATAGCTGCTGCTATTTGCTTAGAATTGGCAGTATGATCCGACGGGCTGTCAGAGAGCTCCCGTCTCTCTCACTAATTTCAGGCTCTACTGAACAGTTCTACTGTCTCTGCTCTGGCAGGACCCATGTGAGACATCAGGAGCAGCCCCAGCAAAATTCGAGGATAATCTTAAATAAATTCATGGAGAGTGCTAATTAAATGGAAATTTCAAGCAGTTGTTTCTTGCTATCTTTCTCTTTCCTTCCCTCCGTCCTTCCTTGTCTTCCTTTCTTCTTCCTTTCCCTTCCTTCCCTCCTTCCTATTTTCCTTTTTTAAAAAATTCCATACATTTTTGTTCTGTTTAACCAACTTGTTCACTGTGGTACAATTCATTGTTATAAATAATGTCAGAGGTCAGCACCTGTTATTATAAGAAAGAAAATTAAGGGGATTTTTTTCACATATTGTAAAAATAAATTAACAGAAATTACACATCACTAAACTTGTGGAAGAGACAACTGCTCTTTCCTAAGATTTTCCCGTAGCAGTCTGTTTTGTATGTTTATTTATTCCACTAGAGAAAAAGCAAATTAAATGCAATTTTGCCCCATTTTTACTTACAATTTTCTCTTTGGATTTTTTGTAATCATCTATTCTATGACCTCTATCTCTATTAATGTAGTCTTATAAGTTCTCCAATGACTTTCCAGATGCTAAGATCAAGTGAATACATCTCAATCCCCTGTTCAGAATGTATATTTATTCATTGTACTATTCCTGAAGTATATGTATGCCATATTTGTTATCAATGTTTTGGTCACTTTGCCTTCTTTTATGCTTTGGGTTTCCCCTTCTGAACCCACATGTTAAGGATTCTGTAGTGAATTGATAACTGATGGTCAATTTATAATCTCCAGCTGAGCTGAATAAGACTGGTGCTGGGTATGGATGGCCCATCCGAGGATTGTTGCCAGCAGCATAAGAGGCAGAGCTGGAAAAGAAGAGGCTACGCTGTTGGGAACTGAGAAGGCTGTTGGGAGCTGGTAGAAGCTGTAAGGAGCTGTTGGTTCCATTGGAGGAACTTGTCATGCTGGCTTTACTGATGGACTTGGCTGTTTTCATCCTTTGAGGAGCTCAGGACCTTGTTGGCACTGAGAATAGCTTCAGTTCACTTTGGGGGAGCTCTGGTCCTCACTTTGAGCATCACTTCCTGGCTCTGGAGTGGAAGATGGTGCACAGCCCATTCTCCTGGAGAAGCTTGCTGCACTGGCTTTCCTGATGGGAACTCAGCCATCTTAATTATTGGAGGAGCTCGGGACCTCACTGTTGCTGAGGATGGCTGTGCTAGTTTTCATGGGAGTTCTAGTTCTTACTTGCACACTGCTTCCTGGCTCCAGTGTAGATCCCTTAGCCTGCTAGCACAGATCCTTCATCCTGCTGGTGCAGACTTCCTAGATTCCACCAGTGACCTTTGGGTCTTCCCAGCACAGATCCATGAAATAGGCCTGCATGAGATATTGTCATGGGCTCTAGGCTTCCATTTGGACTTGTAGGAGGCATTGTTATGAGCTCTAGGTCTTCAGCTGTACTCATGCAGGACATTTCTGTGGGATCCAGACCCTCAGATAGATTCCTTGGTCTTAGTGTGTGGACAGATTTCCTTCACTCTCTTGTATATGATTCTTTTGGTGACTATTATAAATAATCTCAAAAAATGTGTATCCTGTATTATATTGTCTCCCTTGCAAAAAATATCCCGAACCAACACAAATTCCTTTGGTTTCCTCCTTGTAGTTTTTCTCTTCTTAGAATTTATGCTATATCCCTAGCAATTTATTTAATCCACTTCAAAGGCATCATTTATTACCTGATTAACTCACACAGTTATACTTGTTCTCCTAATGGTCTATGCATGCTTTTTTTCTTGCTATGTCAATATTAACAGACTTTTCAGAATGAACATGTTTTAAAAATCTGTTTGACAATATATACTAAAACAGCACAAAGGCAAACTATATGGTCCAGAATTTCACAACCTAATCTAGATTTCACAAAAGTGTATAAAAAATTGAAATGTGCTATATACATATAGCAATAACTTTGGTAAATGTAATCATTATGCACTGTAAATATTTACTAATAAAAATGTATGCAATTGGACACCCAAAGACTTCTGTATGAATGCTTACAATAAGTTTTAAATTCACCAAAATGAAAAATCCTAGACAACGGTATGATAGATAGATGATAGTAGATTAGTGAAAATGGAATACTATAGAACACCATAAACAACTGGTATACCACTCCTAGGTATACCAATACCACCTAAATAAGTAAAAACAAGCAAAAGCCAGCACAAAAATATATACACCTCTTTGGTTTTTTTAATAGACACATCAAAGTAGGAAAAATAACTGATGTTAGAAGTAAGGACACTTTATAGCAAAATGTATAACATTTATTTCATTATGGCTTCATTTATCAAAACAGTGTCTTACAAAGAGGATAAGGATTTTTAAGTCTTATAATTACTGATAGTGACTAGAAAATAGGCAATTATTACAAATCTGAAAGTACTAAAAGCACTAAGTGCTGAATATGCTCATTGATATTTGGATTTTATAAATATTTAGTAATGGTACTAAAACACATTTATTATTGGTCATCAGAAGCAAAGGATAGTTGGAGAAAGGTAGATGGTGGTTGATTGTTTAATGCATACTAACAGTAAGACATAGAGCAAGAATCCCTAATGTGTTATAGACAATATAATAACTGTAGGTAGAAATAATCTATTGCACATTTCAAAGATCTTGAGAAGGGATTTTGAAAGTTTTCCAACATAAGATAAAGATAAGTGTTTAAGGAGATAAACACGTTTAAATTTTTGAAACATTACACGATGCATATACAGAAAAACAGCATGGCACTCAAATAATAAGTGCAAGATTTATACTTATATGCATCAATTATAATTAAATAAGAATACATATTGAGAAAACAAACTGGAACACTAAAAACACACTTACAATTTATTTTGTACAAGGAAAATAAATATTATAAGTTTAAAGTGCTATAATCTTTAATCCATATTCAATACAATGTAAAACAGTTTTGTAAAATAAGTAACTCGGCTATTTGTGATCATTAAGGTACCTATCATTGTTCTATATTTATGTGGATCATGTCATTTGCAAAATAGGATAAACTGGCTTTTTCTTTGACTATACATATTTCTTTTACTTATTTTTCTTACCTGATTTTTCTGGCTAGCATTTGGATATTATATAATCAAGATACCAGCTGCACTTTTAACAACTGGTGCTGGAAAAATTGGTTACTTACATGTAGATAAATAGATTGAGTTTTGCTTACATAAAATTAGTGATAAACCTTGTGAGAAGAGTCAATCTTTTTTTTTCTTGGAAAAAAATGACTCACTCTTTTATCAGTGTATGTTTTTGATACATAATAATTACATTCATTTGGGTGAATTAGCATATATCTAAAAAGAACTTTCCAATATTTTATGTGATCTCACTCATTATATCTCCATTATTAGACCTCTGTCCTATGACAGTATGTGATGTTAAGTTGTCAGAACTAGCTCATTTTTTTTTCAATTTTTATTTTATTTTAAAGAGTAAAAGAAGGATAACATAATAATGGGGGGGCTTACCCAATTACAGACAAAGTGGTAGGAAATTATCAATGGTTATTATTTTACATATTGTTATCTACAAGATAGTTTCTCAGGAAAACAAACAGACCAATAATAGTAAGTTACAGACAAAAGAGGTAGGAGATTATCAATAGTTGTTATACTATACTTTGGTATCTTCAAAGTGGCTTCTAAAGAAAATAAATAGAGCTATACATGAGTGACCTATTGAATAATCATTAACTATT
>NW_004955411.1:21364722-21388595 GCF_000276665.1 Chinchilla lanigera
AAATAGAGCTATACATGAGTGACCTATTGAATAATCATTAACTTTTCTCAATGGTTGTTGTAGGAAACACACAATGATAGACATGCATCCATTTACGAAATAGGATAGGAACAATATAAACATTGCAGAGTTATGGATAGATTAGTAGGAAAATATCAATGGCTGCTGTAATACATGGTGGTATCTTCGAAGTGGTTTCTCAGGAAGGCAGAGATACGCAAGAAGGATCTAACAAGTAGTTACAGCCTAAGGGTTGTCAAAAATCAATTGAGCCTTCCCGGGGGAAAGCCATTTTTTGTAGCGTTTTCTCTCCAGCCTCCCATGGCATTGGGACCCCACAACCAGTTAATTTCCTCTCCTCAACTGACAGCACAGGCAGCAGGAATCCTGCTGCAGACTTCTCCGGAGCTCCACCACAGCCTGTACTGTCAGGGGAAGAATGGCTTCCAGGGAGTCTCCACAGGTATTGTACAACGTCCTCCTGATTCCCAGCTTCCCAGCGGCTCTCATAACCCTAGTCCACAGGACCTCTGATTCCTCGGGCTTAGCCTGCATGCTCATGTTTTCCAAGTCCTTGTTCAGCAGCTGCTCCTCCGCTGACTCTGGACCTTTCTGGTTCTCAACGGCAGCAGCAAGAGTGATCCCTTGTATGGCATGTATTCCCAGGGTTTTCTTCATGTTTGAATGATTCACACACGTCCGTGGGTGGGCATCTGCAGCCGGTGCATGGTGGGCCAGTTGTGTGATTGTTTCTCTGTGTCATGGTAGTTCTCAACTGAGCGGCGGCTGCCGGCCTGAGGGCCTTAGCACAACAGTGCTCACAGCTGAGTGGCTTCCCGTGCGCCGGGGGCACTCCTTCCGGGGGGCCTAGGAGGCAGGAAGCGGGTTGATCCGAAGACGGGCACTCCCCTTAGCTCACTTCTTAATAAATCGTGTGACCTAATAAGAAAGTCTAACTTCCTAACAGTGACATTCCTACAATTTGGAGATTTTTGATTAGCACATATACCTATAGTATCACCCTTATACATAAAAAGTTGCACCTTTAAATTAAAATTTGCATGTATTTAAGAATTGTGTTTCTCTGTGCCTCACTTTATATTATAGAACTAATGCAAAAAATATATTTAAAAAAGAAAATAAGTTTTACAGTGATTAGAATGAAAATATCCTTCACCTTGTAAAAGAGTTCATTTTTCTCTTAGTTAAAAAGGAGCATTTCAACAAATAAATATAAAAAGGCAATTATGGCTTGTGAGTGGAACAAAAGAAGTGAAGCACATGATAACATAATGGGAATAATTTACAGCTCAGCAAGACAACCATAAAGACAATTATCTAATGGAAAGGCCAAATCTATTTAAAATAAAATAAGGTCTTTTATACAACTCCATCTTTAATGTTAATATTAGTGTATCAGATGATACTATAGACACTTACCTTTCAAATCTTTAAAAATGTTTTCAGGAATTCATGGATGATTAGGAAGGAACATTACTACAATACAAAAAGATTCTCCTGAATATACAAACAATTTGATTATATTATTGAGGAAAATACTTTTGCTTCACTAGAAAGTCTCTGATACTCTGAAATAAGTTACACAAAAATTTTTAGAATATAGGTCATGAGAATTCTTAAATTCAACATTTATAGCTATAAATGCATAGCATAAACATAAAATATTATAATCCCTCCAATTGCTCTTCTAGAAATCAGAAAATAATTTCAGTCTATATAAGCATCCTCTTAAAATAACCTTAATCATCTATTTCTTCTGATTATAGCTGATAAATATTTTCACAATTTTTAATAAGAATCTAGAAAAAATTGAGTCCCTGAAAATAAAGGTTAGTATCCTCACATATCTTAAATAACAACAAGATAAGAACTTACACTTTGTGCCTTGGATAAGTTATCCAAATCTGCAAATGTGTAGAAAAATATAAAGGAGTCTTGTAATCATTCTTCTATATATGAGTTAGCTTCTATATATGCCTTTTGATTGGAAACTAATGATTGCACAATTTTTGTGGCAGTACTAACCCATAAAAAGAAAGCTACTCAGAAAACAAGTAAAATTGGGATTCACAAGTGACAGAGAGGCTTAAAATAGCACAGTGGAGACAAATAATAAAACATAACATTTCTATAACCTGGAATCAAGATGTCTAGAAAACAATAAACTGGTGGAAAGAAAAAAAGAAGGAGATCTCTGAGAACAGCGGAGAGCTAACAGAAAAACTAGAAATTAAAGAGCAGCTGCAGAAACAATGCAATGCAGGGAAGAGCATGAAGCAGTCTGGAAGGCTGCCCTTGGCTTCTGGTGAGTGGGACCTGTCTTTGCTGAGACAAAGCAAACCTGAAGAAATATGGCAGTTCCAGGGGGCAACAATGGACTGAGTTGGCATCACTGGCTCCAACAAAAGCATACATCTATTGTAAAGAGCAAACAGTGCATGATTTTTACTCTGAAAGTGACTCCTCCCACATGGCAGGGGGAGAAGCAATCCAGTACAGTGCCTGAATATTTGACAAACTTCAATTAGGAGCCATTTAGAGAAGGGGTTAACAATCTAAAACAGACAGAAAAATACAGAACTATAATTCAGGGTATCTGCTGTCACCTTACCACAGTGACTGGGTAGAAGACAGCTGCAAGAGATAGTAACACAGGAGATACGAGCTAGAGCAGACCTCCCACAGCCATGGCCAGAGTGCCTCACTGAAAAGCAGCCACTAAAGAGATCTCCAAACTAGCAACATAATCTTCCAGTATAATTGACTAAATAATTTCTCCACGTATACAAAAAAATAGAAGCATGACAAGGCAAGGTAACAAAATGTTTCAAAAAACTTCCACCTTTCTCAAAGCTCATCTATGGGACATGGTTGGAGAGGAAGTCAAGACTCAAACAGTCAGACTATATGAAAAGATAAAAGAGGTGACAAAAATAAAAGACTAATAAGGTGTTTGGCAAATGTGGTGGGTGGACAACTGGTGGGCAATTTGTAACACTCAGCTGAACTGAATCAGTGCAGTGCTGGGGTGGGAGCCCGCCTGAGGATTGTTGCCAACAACATTAAAAAAAAAAAGAGAACTGGACAGAAAGAGGGAGGTCTATTGGTTTTCCAGTGGGCTGTTGATTCTCCTGGAGGAGATTGTCAGGCTGGCTTTGCTAATATGAACTCAGCTGTTATCATCAAGAGATCACGACCTTGTTGTCACTGAGAATGGCTGCCTTCTCTTTGATGCATGTGGTGGGGTGCTCTGGTGCTTACTTTGAGCATTACTTCCTGGCTTTATAGGGGAAGATGGTGTGCTGTTCAGTCTCCTGGAAAAGCTTGACCAGTTGGCTTTCCTAATATAAACTCAGCTGTTCTCATGGTTGGAGGAGCTCAGGTCCTCACTGTCACTGAGGAGGGCTATGGTACTTTTCTAGGAAGTGCTAGTCTTTACACTGAGTATTGCTTCCTGGCTCTAGTGCAGATGCCTCAACATTCTGTCACAGCTCCTTCATCCCATTGGCATAGACTTTCTAACTTCCACTATTGACGTTTGGGCCTTTTCGTTGCAGGTCCTTGTAACAGGACTGCATGGGACATTATCATGGACTCCAGGCCTCCAGCTGGACTCATAGGGGTATTATTTTGGACTCTAGGTCTTCAGTTGGACTCATGCAGGAAATTGTCATAGAATACAGGCCCTCTGCTGGGTTCTTTCAGTCTTTAGTGTGTGGACAGATTTCCTCAAATGTTTTGTACCTGATTCCTTGGATGATTACTATAAAATAGTCGTATAATTTTTTTTTTTTTTTTTGGTACCAGGAATCAAAGTCACGACTTTGTGCTTGCCAGGAAGGCACTTTGCTGCTGAGCTAAATTCCCAGCCCCAGTCCTTTAAGTTATGTGTCCTGTATTAAATTATTCTCCTTGTGAACCAAGACTACAACAGTAAGCTCAAAGAAAATGTACCTAAACAGATAATGGACTTCTTAAACAAAAGGATGAATGGGCTTACAGAAGAATATTAAAAATAGTTAAGTTAAAACTATGATAATAAACATGAATAACCACTTTAGCAAAAAATTAGTCATGTAAAGGTATCGAAGGGAAATCCAGGATATTAACTATTCCATTGAAAGTACAGGGGCTGGGGATTTAGCTCAGCAGCACAGCACCTGCCTGGCAAGCACAAGGTTGTGAGTTCAACTCCTGATACCAGAAAAAAAAAAAAAAAAAACACACAAAAAAAAAAACATTGAAAGTACAGACAACAGAATTGATAAAATTCAACATGATAATAGAGTGTCAAATTAGAGGATAGGGCTGATGCAGGTGGCCATATAGTCACAGATACTTTAAAAAACAGTGAACATAAAAAATAGTTCCCGCAACTGCTAAGTGATATAAAGAAGATTAATCTAAAATTAATTAAAATTTGAGAAAAATTAGAAGATGGCCCAAAATGGCATAAAAACTATTTACAGAAATGATAGCAGAGAAATTTCCAAATATTGGGAAAGAATTTAACACACTGTTAATGAGGCATATAGCACCCCAAATAGCTATAATAAAAAATTAACCTTTCCACAAAACATCAGAGTCAATACCCTGGAATTCCAAAACAGGAAAAAAGATTTGAAAGCTATTAGATAAAAAAATGTAAAAATAACAATTATAAAAATCAATTATAAATATAACAAAAACAACAATTATAAAAGTAAACCCACTATAATTACGGCAGACTTTGCAGCACCAAACTTAAAGGGAGGAGAGCTTGAAATATAGTGTTTAAAGCCCTATTTAATAACAACTTCCATGCAACACTGACATATCCTGCAAAACCATTCTGAAAATTATGGAGAATAATGGTGATTTCATGTTACACAGCACTTCAAGAAATTCATAATCATCAAATAATCACTCAAAAAGTTCTCATGAATATCCCACACAGAATAAATTCCAAAATGCCAAAAATCTGGAAAGAATAAAGACACCAGGCTGGGTGAACAGTTAAACAGAGTGGAATAAGGCAATAGCCTTCAGTAATAATTCTCAAAAAAATAGTCTCCACTTCCCAATCAAAACACACATACTGGCATATTATATTTAAAAATTCAATATTATGATCAAGAAAGATAAAGAAGGTCACTACAACTTGTTATGGGAAAACTGAAAGAGGAAGAGATAACAATCATAAATATATACGCATCAAATAAGGGAGAATTCAACTGTATAAGACAAATCTTAACAGACATGAAAAATCAAATAAGCAATAATACAATTGTAATGGGGAATTTTAACACACTATTATAAAGAAGATATAGATCAACTAGGCAAAAAATTAGCAAAGAAACAACACAATTAAACCAAACTTGTGAAGAAATGGACTCAGTAGACCTTTACAGAATGTTCCACCCAACAATGTCGGAAGACACATTCTTCTCAGCTGCCCTTGGGATGTTCTCCAAAATGGACCATATACTAACACATAGAACATGCTTAAGTAAATGCAAAAGAATTGAGATTATCACATGCATATTACCTAATGATCACACAATGAAATTGGAAATTATTAACAAAAGAAACCACAGAAATTCCATAAACACATGGAAATTAAATAACACCCTCTTGAGCAACCAGTGGGTCACAGATGAAATTAAAGAAGAAATTAAACAATACTTACAATCAAATACAATTCACCAGAACCTGTGGGATGCAATAAAAGCATTCCTAAGAGAAAAATTTCTAGTCATCAACTCTCACATCAGGAAAACTGAACAAGCACAAGCAAACAACTTTATGCTGCACATCAAGCTTCTAGAAAAAGAAGAGCAAGTCAAGCTCAAAGCCCTAACGAGGAAGGAAATTGTAAAGATCGGAGCAAAAATTAATGTAATTAAGACTAAGAAAACCATTGAAAGAATTAATGACTCAAGAGTTGGTTCTTTGAAAGAATAAATGAAATTGATGAACTCCTAGCTGATCTTATCAAAAAAGAAAGAAAAAACTCAAATTCATGCAATAAGAAATAAAAAGGGTGAAATCACTACAGATCCTACAGAAATTCAGAAAATCATCAATAAATACTTAAAAAATCTTTTTTTTTTTTTTTTTTTTTTTTTTTTTTTTGGTTTTTCTCTGGTACCGGGAACTGAACTCACAACCTTGCGCTTGCCAGGCAGGCGCTTTTGCCACTGAGCTAAATCCCCAGCCCCTTTAAAAAATCTTTAACAGGATGGAAACACAGAATAAATGGACAGATTCTTAGATACACATGAATTACTAGAGCTGAATCAAGAAGATATAAAAATTCTGATAACTCAATATCAGCCAATGAAATTGAAAATGTAATTAAAAACTTAACAACAAAGGAAAGCCCAAGTCCTCATGGATTCACACCTGAACTCTTCAAGAAATTTAGAGAAGATTTCAAGACAATTTTTCTCAAACTCTTAAATGAAATTGAAATAAAAGCAATGCTCCTTAACTCATTCCTGGAGGACAGTATTACCCTGATACCAAAACCAGAGAAAGACCCAACCAAAATAGAAAACTACAGGCTAATCTCCTTAATGAACATAGATACAAAAATCCTCAATAAAATTCTGACAAAAGGAATGCAGCAAATCATCATAGAGATTATACACCATGACCAAATAGGATTCATCCCAGGAATGCAAGGATGGTTCATATGCAAAAGTCAATAAATTTAATACACCATATCAACAGAGCAAAAGACAGAAATCATAGGATCATCTCAATAGATGCAGAAAAAACTTTTGACAAAGTCCAACACTCATTCATGATGAAAATCATACAGAAAATCAGAATAGATATTCTTTAGCTCAATCTAATAAAAGTCATCTACATCAAACCAGTAGCCAACATTATACTTAATAGGCAAAAACTGAAAGTTTTCACTTTAAAATCAGGAAGAAGACAAGGATGTCCATTGTCATCCTATTCAATATAGCTCTGGAAAATTAGTCAGAGTAAATAGAGAAGAAAGACAAATAAAAGGAATAAGGATTGGAAAGGAAGAAGTGAAATTATCACTATTCACAGATGACAGGATACTCTTCATAGAAGACCCAAAACACTCCACCAAAACTCTTGGAGATTTAATAACCAAATTCAGTAACATAGCTGGCTACAAAGTCAGCACTCAAATATCAATGGTATTTCTGTACACAAACAACAAACACACTGAGAGAAAAATTAGGAAAACCACTCCTTTCAAAATAGCATCCAGAAAATGAAATACTTAGGAAGCAATCTAACAGAGGAAGTAAAAGATCTATACAGTGAAAATTACAGTACCCTGAAAAAGGAGATCAAAGAGGATTTCAGAAAATGGAAAGTTATTCCTTACTCTTGGATAGGAAGAGCCAACACTGTGAAAATGGGCATACTCCCAAAATTGTTATATAGATTCAAACCAATCCCTATTAAAATACCATTAGTATACTTCACAGAACTAGAGAAAACATTCCTAAAATTCATTTGGAGGCAGAAGAGACCTAGAATAATAAAAGCAATCCTGGCAACAAAGGAAAGGCAGGAGGCATCAGAATCCTTTACTTGAAATTACACTACAAAGATACTCTAATAAAAATCATCATGGTACTATCAAAAGAAGAGATCTGAGCATCAGTGGAACAGATTAGAAGATGCAGACACAATTGCAAACACACTCAGCCACCTCATCTTTGACAAATGGGCCAAACAACTTCGCTAGAGGAAAGATAGCCACTATAATAAGTGGTTCTGCAAAAACTGGCTCTCCACATGCCAAAGACTAAAACTAGACACATGTCTATCACCATGCACAAAACTAAAGTCAAAATGGATCAAATATCTAAATATTAATATAGAGACACTAAATCTACCAGAGGAGAAAGTAGATATGTCTTCATGACATAGGGGTAGGGAGAGAATTCATGAACAAAAACCAAACTGCACAAGAAACACTTCAAAGAATCAACAACTGATATTTCATCTTATTGAAAAGATTTGTACATCAAAATAAATCACCAACAGAGTAAAAAAAAAAACCATGAAAAGGGAAAAAATTTTAGCTGACTGTCCCTCAGATAAATAACTTCTATCTAGAACATATAAAGAATTAAATAATATCAGGCCCCCAAAATTCAAAGTCCTAAGAAAAAATGAGTTTTTGAGATGAAGACACATTTCTCAGATGAAGAAATGCACATGTCAAATAAATATATGAAAAAGTACTCAACATCATTGTTCACTTGAGAAATACAAATTAAAACAACACAGAGATTCCATATCACTCCAGAAAAAAATAGCTATCATCAAATATTCTATGAATAACAAATGATGGAGGGACTGTGAGGAAAAAGTAACATTTCTCTACTGTTGGTGAGAGTGTAGACTAGTACAACCACTATGAAAATCAGTGTGGAGATTCCTCAGAAAACTAGAATTAAAGTCCCATTCAACCCAGCTACTCCACTTCTGGGTATTTTTCCAGAAAAACTGAAAACATACCACAGCTATATATGTGCAACCATATTTATAGCAGTGCAGTTTGTCTTAGCTGAATCTTGGAATCAACCCAAATGTCTATCAATAGAGGAATGGATAAAAAATGTGGTCCTTTTATACAATGGAGTATTACTTGGTTATAAAAAAGATAAACTTGAGGCTTTTATAGATAAATGGATGCAACTGGAGACCATACTCATAAGTAAAACAAATAGAGCAGCATGTGTAAACATTATAGCTTCTCCCTAATGTAAGAACCTGAAAGAGTAAATAAAATCCAAAAGATACAATAGATGCTGTGAAAGAGAAAGAAACCGATCCAAGGGAAAAAACAACTGGCATGAGGGAAAGGAGAAAAGAAAGAAAGAAGGAAAGAAAAAAAAATATATATATATATACACAGAATAGCTGGAATATTTGTGTTGCTGACTTCTACTGGTCTATTGAAAGGAACAGTTAATGCTTAATTTTTTTCTTCTTTTTAATTAATTAATTTATTTGTTTATTTTATTTTTCATTTTAAAAATTTTAAAAACTGGCAAAACAACAATGAAGACAAAATCAAAACAACACAAAAACAACAAAATGATACATGACCTCAAAACAAAATGATAGAAATTTACAGTGGTTGCTATATTACATACTGTTATCTTCAACAAAGTTGCTCAGTCCACTAGACATCAAACAAAGACAGTAACAAGTAAAAAAAATTAAAATAATAAAACAAAACATTGGAAATGATGCAGAGCTTCACCATACAAGATGGTAAGAGTTCAACAATGGTTCTTATACTGTATATTGTGTCGGATCAGTCATTCTGATTATCAAATTCAAGCGTGCAAAATTGGTGAAGAAAAAAAGAAAATGTAAAGCATTGGCTGTTCCTCTCTACAAACCATAGACATCAGCAATATACCTATTCCAGCTATCCTTACATATACATATAAATTTTTTTTATTTAAAAAACCAAAATAAGAAAAACAAATGCATAAAAAAAAACAGCATAGAGAGCAACAAAAATGATACAAAATTTCAAAACATGGTGATAGGATATTGTTTTTTTACTAATTTTGTATTCTTATATCTGGTAATTTGAATAACCAATTTGAAGACAACTATATGTCATATAACAACAATAGTTGGATTTCTTTCTTCTTGTTTATTGAAATCTTGTATTATTTCTAATTTTTGTATTATTTTTTCATTAAAAAAGTAAAAAATTTAAAAGCAGATAAACGATGTTCATTCAGTAGAAAAAATTCAAAAATTTCATTGATTTGAAGAGTTAGTACTTCAAAAGAATAAACAAGATACCTATTATTAGCAAAAGAGGTAAAGACCCACATTCATGCAATTAAAAGAAAGAAATTTTAACATACAATGCACACTACCACATACAATGGACACTACCAAATCCATGGCATTAGTAACTACTATGGAAAATTCCACTCCAACAGATTGGGGAATCATGGAGAAATGGGCCCATTTCTAGACACATATGAGTTACCAAAATGGGATGACTGGGCACGGAGAGAACATCTGTAGGTCTGTGAGGCAGTCTGAACCACCTACTGTAATTGCCCAGCCTCTAGGGGGAGGGCCTCAAAAGGGTGCTGCTCTGCTGTCCCTTAGGGAATGTTGTTGGTTTCCAGTCCACCTGCTGGTACTTCCCAGAGAGAACAGTCATCTTGGTGAATTCTGACTTCTTTCCCTCTGCACAATTCTGCCTCTTAGCTCTTCTGACAGTCACCTCAGAAAACACACATACACATGGTGGACGTACCTTCCACACAGTTAGTGTGTTCCCAGCTCTTGGGCTCTGTGGGAGAGATCAAGCATGGAAAAAGAAAGAAAAAAGTAGAAAAGTTTTTAGGACTAAACTTTTTGTTACTGTTGTCTTGAAGCACACAACTAGTTACACTTTTTAGATTTCTCCTACTCATGTACAGGCCTTAGCTGAGTGTGGGAAACATCCTTATTTTTACCTGTTCCACCTGGTGTTGATCTTCTTCCCAGGTTGAGAATAGCACCTGAGTGGAATCTGAGGTGAATCTCTCTCAGCAATTACACTATCAAAAGCTCAGCAACTCTTGAGAATAAGAAGTTTTTTTTTTTTTCTCTTGAAGAAGAGGGTGGCATCAAATTTACTGTTTAAAATCTTCTGTGTGGACAGATCTCCTGTACTCTTTTGCATTTTACTGTTTGGGTGAATATTACAAAATAATTCAATAAATTATGTGACCTTAGTAAATCTTTTCCCTTGTAAACCCTGACTACAACAATCACACTTCATAATCAAGGAGGCTTATGCTGTGAGATACAAGGGCTGTTCAACACACACAAATCAATGAATGCAATACATTATATAAACAGAAGAAAATCATTTCTTCTATCATTTTCATCTCAATACATGAAGGAAAGCATTTGACAAAATGCAACATTCATTCATGATAAAAATTTTGAAGAAAATAGGTACAGAAAGACTATGTCTCAAATGGATAAAAGCTATTTATGACAACATCCTGCTAAAAACTATATCTCAGTTGCATAAAAGCTATTTATGACAACATCCTGATAACTTCATATTAAATGCAAAGAATTGGAAAACTTTCCCTTTACAATCTGGAAAAAGACAAACATGCCCACTATGAGGAATCCTATCCAATATAGTACACAAAACATTAAAAATATTAACTGGAGCAATCAGGCAAGTGAAAGAAATAATATATATATTTATATATATATTTATTTTATTTATATATATTTTATTTATATATATTTATATATATATATACTTTTCCAAATTATCACTTGCAAATGAAATGATCCTCTACATGGAAAACCCTAAAAATTCCACCAAAGGACTGCTGGAATTAGTAACCAAATTCAGGACACAAAAAACAACAACATTTCTGTTAACCAATAATTAACTCACAGGAAAAGAATTAGGAGTATAATACTGTTCACAATAACATGAAAAAATGAAAGACTTAAGAATTAACCTAGCCAAGAAAGTGAAAGACCTTCTAAAACTACAGTACTCTTAAAAGAAGAAGATCAAAGAAAACATTGGAAAATGGAAAGTTATCCCCTCATCTTGAAGAGACGGAATCAAGAATGTCAATACAGCCATATTCCAAACTGACGTATAGATGTAATTCAATCAGAATGAAAATAACAATACTCCTCCAAAAGCTAGAGAAAAGTATCATTAATCAGATGGGACCAGAAGAGACCCAGAATAGTAAATGCAATCCTGTGCAAGGAGACCCAGAGAGGGCATCCCAATTCCAGATTTCAAGTTATATTGCAAAGCTACAGTGATGATCTTTCTCAAAGGGGAAAGGGATCAAGAGATGGAAGGACTAGGGAGTTGAGAAGAGATAGGGATGAAAAATAAATTAGGATGTGTTATGTACATGTACCATTCTACATAAAAATGTAAGTATAATGTATTATAAATATGTACAAAAAAGGAAGAAGTCAAAGGGATTAGTGAAAGATGAGCTGGTAGCACATGCTTATAGCTCCACCACTTGGGAGGCTGAGGCAGGAGGATTGTCATGAGTTCAAGGCCAGCCTGGGCTACAAAACAAAGAAAATGCAACTGGAGACCAAACAGTATGCAGGGTATGGTCTCCTGTCTCAAAAACAAAGACAACAGTAACAAAAGATGGGTGAAGAAAGGGATATAACTCCATGTACCAACTCCACACAAGGGATGTAAACATGTGCTGCAAACATGTACTAACAAAAATGAAAAAATAAACAAGAAAGAAGTAAATAAGGTTTCATGTGAAGGGGAATTTTTATTTCAGTAATGATGTGTGTCAGATTGTCTTTTTGATTTTTGCTGAGTTCCCACACAATAAAAGAATGTGAAATGAAAGAGTTCTGTCGCCTTATGTCAGTTTAAGTAAATGAGCAAAATTTCTGTTCTATTTTGTGCCCAAGTAACAGACTGTAGCATAACTATTCTGAGTGAAGGTTTATATAGGGAAATCACGTCTTACCACTTCACCTCAGTATCTATTTATGTAAAAGCACCTTCCCCAATACTAAAGATTTAAGATAGATTGTTGTTTTGAGGATTTGGTTACGAATCTCCAGTGAAAGACATCAAGTTGGTGGTGTGAGGTGACCCAGAAGTCCCCAAAAAGACAAAGCAATGATTAAAAAGGCAAAAAAAATTGTAACCTTTAGAGTAAACCTGTGAATCTTTGCTGTCTACTTCTGTCAGAAAATGACTGAAAAGACATTGGTTCCAGAGAATGGAGACTGTTGTTATCACAATTTATGTTTACAAAGAGTGACCCAGAAAAATGGTTAGTGCCAGATAACTTAGATTCAACTACAGACTTTTCCTTCTGGAAAATATTACAGCATGGTAAACTCTGAGAAAGTTATTCTAAATAATCACTAATAAAACTTCAGTAACTTATGAGAAATTACAACAAATAACTTTGGAAAACTTCAATGGCATTACTATATTTGATATTCATTACAACTCTTACAAAATGAGTATTACTGTCCCATTTTGTCATATGAAGCCAAGACAAATCAGGCAGTCTATTCTGTCTTGTTCTGAAATATTTATTTATTTATTTATTTTTTGGTTTTTCTCCAGTACCGGGAACCGAACTCACGACCTTCCGCTTAGCAGGCAGGCGCTTTTCCCGCTGAGCTAAATCCCCAACCCCTTGTTCTGAAATCTTTGTGCTGCTACACCAGATAGCCTTAGTGAAACTTGGAGGAAAATTCTATCACTGCTTGCAAAATCAATATTTACTATTCCACATGAATACATAGTACATAAAGAGAAGGACTATTTTTTTACTTCAAAAATAATTGTAATTCCTTCTTTTATGTTTTCTCATCAAAAACTCGAAATGTGAGAACAGCTAATACATTCCTGGCTGACCTGAAGATCCTTCAGGATTATATTGTGATTTGACTTTCATGAACAAAGAATCAGTGAAAAAAAAAAATACAAAACAAGCCAATGAACACAGAATGGTGTTGACAAGCATCTTGCCTGGCTCCCTATCCTTAGGAGACTGTCATCTCATCTCTTTGTCAGTTTATAAACATCACTGCTAAATGGAAAGCAGAGATAATTCATTCAGTTCACTTAGGAAATCCTTGAACTTCAGGTCATCCAAACTAAATCTAAGTAAATCTCAAAAGTAATGAATGAGCAAACATAAAATTATAAAAAATTTTAATGCTATTTTCATCTCGGGAAGTTCAGAATTATTTTATGCATGGAATATAATTAACTCCACTGAATATTACCCTAAGTAGCAAGTATAGGATTTATGATTAGCACAAACTGAACAAAAGGAGAGGCCTGAAGTTAAGAATATACAACATCGCCATCAACAGCCAATCAGAATGAATCTTGCAAAAGAATGACAGGTGGTTAAAAGTCAAAGGAAGCAGCAAAGGCTGTGATTAAAACCATAAACTGGGAGGAGACAACACGGCTGAACAGAGGAGGAGCCTCATTCAGTGCTACTCAGAGAAATTCAACTCAAATAATCAATTAGAAGAAAGAGGAGGAACATACACCCTGAAACTAAAATCAATCTGAAATGAGACTAATAGATCAAGCCAAGCATAGATAAAGGACTGAACAATATGGCCATCCACCCAACCAGCTGCCAGTGGGTTGCCAAATCTGGATGACCGCCTGTCATACTTTGAATCTTAAAAGAAGAAGAAAAAGAAGGATACACTAAAACGGTGTGGTAAATCAAGCCATATAGGATCGACTTGGGATACACGGTCCACTACCTCTTCTGTCTTCCTTCAAAGATGACATTACACTCCAGCAGTAAATTCTGCTGACATCAACTGCTCCCTCCCTGATGACCGACCAGTTTTCCCGTTTCCCTTTTTCTCTTTCCTTTTTATTTCCCTCTCATTTTTCTTTTCCTTCCTGTTTCTTTTTCTTTCTTTTTATTTCTTCTGTGCACCAGAGCACTAACTGGAACCACCAGGAACAAGATTAAAGACTACAGGAATGTGTAGCAAATGGAACAGCTAAACCCTCTCCCATGACCTGAGGTTAGAGAGGCATGGGGAATTAGACACCTCTGTAACATGGTACTGTGCAGCCACAGGCTGTCCCTATGCTGCCAGAGGTGGGAGCAGCAAAGCAAACTGCAGCAGCCCCTGATCTCACCCAAGGAAGTTACAGACCACAGCAGAGGCAGGTGATGGTGGAAGCTACAGTGGAACTGGAAAAGCAAGGAATAGGAACTTAGCACCCTACCTGGGGAGAGGAGTAAGAACGGATTGAGCAGCATTGGACTGTAGGAACAGAGTACCGGACCATATCACAGCATCCTACTGCACCCTGAAAATGACCTGAGAGGACAGAGATTAACCAGTGGAAAAGGAACACAGAAGGCTGAGCAAGGACCAGGAGAAGCGAAAGGTGCATGGAATTGGGAACAGCCTCTTGTCTCTGAAAACAGCACAGTAACTCGAAGGCAGATGCCGCCAAGAGAAATAGGGTAAGGAATAGGAGGCCACTAAGGTACATATAGAAAGTACTGGCCAAAGACTCTAGTCCCCTCATCAGGAGGCCAAGATCAGCCTCAAATGCAGCACAAACTCTATTACAGTCTGGGTGGTGTTATCCAGTAGTTTTGGATTCTCAGGGGACATCAGAGGAATTTTATTTATTTAATTTTACTTTATTGTTTTTCTTTTGCTGATTTGTGGTTTGTTACCCATTCCTTTTTTTTTCTTTTTTTCTTTTTTTTTTTTTTTTTTTGGCTTTTCCATATATTTTTGTGCTAATCTATTCATCAGCTTTCACCCTTTCCTCAATTTACCTCTTTAGACTTAATCATATTTTCATAATGGTGAATACTCTAATTTTCTGGTCAACTTCAATAATCCCTTTCATACTCCATTATTCTTTCTCTTCTGCCCTCTTCTCTAGTTTCCCAAAGCTTATGTAATCATTCTTTGTCCTCCAACCTGACTTCAACTTTATTTCTTTTCAATTATCTCTGTCTTATCTACTATTCTTCTTAAGTTTCCCCAACACAGGTTAAAAGCACTGTACCAAAGGGAAAACCTTTGCATACAAACTGCTAATTTATGATCGGTTTTGTTATATAACCGTGCTCTTTGCTCCTATGGCTAAAGGTACAAAATTAATAGTTACCACACTTTATCCATTTCTAAACTGTGCTTGATGCTATGGTTAGTGCTAATTATACTATGTAGGCCAGAATATTATTATGCTTTATGTCTAGATGTCCCCCGAAAGCCTCATGCAGTCACAGTGTGGGGTCTAGAGTTTTTGATTGACTCATGGTCCAATGGATTATGGGTGTGAGTGCTGGGATTATGAGTGTGAGTGCTACACCCACCTTGTGCTGGGTGTTTCAGGGTGGATGGCCTGCATGCAATATAAGGGAGGGAAAGAGGTTTACTTGCTGCTGCTCCTCCCATTTTACTCTTGCTGCTTTTGCTGTTTTCTGCCACCATGAACTATTGCCCTCTGCCATGTGCCACTCTGCCTTGAAGCTAGCCATCCACAGACTGAAATATCCACAAACTGTGAGCTAAATAAGCTTTTCTTTCCTTAATTATGAGCATCAGTTATTTTGTCCCAGCAATGAGAGAAAAGAAACGAAGATGAATGTCATATCTTCTAATCAGTTTTTCTCACTTCTGTAACAGTACTGGGAATGTCTGGGGTAATAACCTCACCACACCTAGCACCAAAGGAGTGGAAGCTGAGCCAAAGAGATACCAACATCTCACTGTTAATTAATTGGAAAGGTAAGATCTTGGGATAGACACAAATCAAGGACCTCCTACACACAGAAAATGTACTGAAGAACAAGCCTTGCCTAGAGAGGCCTTGATAATAGTGATAAAACTACCTATTACAAAAACTAACAAGGGTTAACATAGAACAGAAAATAAAATATTTTGAAATACAAAATAAGAAGACTCAGAAGCAAAACACAACCTCAGACATTCAGTCCACCTCAGACAAGCTCAGGAGACCCTGAGAGAGAGGAAAGCGGAAGACACAAACCTGACATTTCTGAAATGATAGCAGCCAAAATAGGAAATGAATCCATGAAGCTATAGAGGAACTCAGATCAGGAATAATATCTCAGGTTAAAAAAGTCAATATTTATAAAGGAATTGCTCAGAAAAACTAGGGTAGAGATAGAAAAAAAATAGATGATGATAGGAAGAGGATGGAAACAATAAATGATCAGTATAGGAATGAAATAGAGTGCATCAAGTGGACTCAACAAGATATCCAGGAATTTAAAAATTCCATTCAAAGGTGGGAAAATTGCTTGAATGAAACTGAAGACAGACTTTCAGGCCTTGAAGACAGAGTCTTTGTTAGTGGCCTTGAAAGGAAAGATCTCTTGAGAATAACAAAAGATCAGGAAATAATTCAACAGCTGCAAGACAATGCAAAGCAAAATAATATAAGAATAATTAGTGGTGAGGGGCTGGGGATTTAGCTCAGTGGCATAACATCTGCTGGCAAGCACAATGTAGTGAGTTTGATTCCCAGTACCTGAAAAAAAAAAAAAAAAAGAATTAGTGTCAATGAAAAAGCAAATGTCAACACAAATGACATAAAAAGTTATTTGCAGAAGTAATAGCAGAAAAACTCCCAAATACAGGAAAAGAATCTGACATACAGTAAGTGAAGCATATAAACATCTAATTACCCATAACCAAAATAAATCTACACGCAGACATATAATCATCAAGATCTCAGAAATTCAGCACAAGAATAGAATATTAAAAGCTGTTAGAGAAAAGAAACAGATCATCTATAAAGAAAAGCCCTTCACAAGCATGGCAGACTTCTCAACATAAATCCTCCAATCAAGAAGAGCTTGATGAGAAATATTTCAAGTTTTGAAAGAAAACAAATTCCAACCCAGGTTGATGTTCCATGCAAAACTCTCTTTCAAAATTAATGGGGAACAATATCAATTAATGACAATGAAAACGTGATTAAGAACCTACCGACAAAGAAAAGCCCAGGTTCTGATGGATTCACAGCAGAATTTTACAAGAAATTCAGAGAATTTAATACTAACACTCCTCAAACACTTCAATGAAATTGAAAAGCAAGAAATTCTCCTTAACTCATTTCTGGAGGCACGCATCATCCTCATACCAAAACCAGAGAAAGATCCAACCAGAAAGAGAACTACAGACCAATCTCCCTAATGAATATAAATGCAAAGATACTCAATAAGATACTAGCAAATAGAAAGCAACAAATTATCAAGAAAATCATACATCACAACCAAGTTGGATTCATTCCAGGAATTCAGGGTTGGTTCAATATTCGCAAATCTATAAATGTTATACGCCATATCAGTGGAGCCAAAGACAAAAACCACATGATCATCTCAATGGATACAGAAAAAGCTTTTGACAAGGTCCAACATGCATTCATGATAAAAACTCTACAGAAAATAGGAATAGATGGTCTTTATCTTAACCTGATCAAAGCCATCTATGACAATACAACAGCCAACATCATTCTAAATGGACAACAACTGAAAGCTTTTATTTTAAAATCGGAAAAAAGACAAGGATATCCACTGTCACCACTCCTGTTTAATATAGTTCTGGAACCATTAGCCATAACAATTAGACAAGAGAGAGAAATAAAAGGAATAAGGATAGGAAAGGAAGAAATAAAACTATCACTATCTGCAGATGACATGATACTTTACATGGAAGATCCCAAAAACTCCACAAGAAGACTCCTTGAATTAATCAACAAATTCAGCAGTGTAGATGGATACAAAGTCAACACCCAAAAATCGATAGCATTCCTATACAGAAACAACAAACAGATCGAGAGAGAAATTAAGGAAACCATACCTTTTACAATAACATCCAAGAAATTGAAATATTTAGGAATCAATCTAACAAAAGAAGAAAAAGATCTATTCAATGAAAACTACAGTACTCTGAAAAAAGAGATTAAAGAAGATTTCAGTAAATGGAAAAATATTCCTTGCTCATAGATAGGAAGAAACAACACTGTGAAAATAACCATACTCCCAAAACTGCTGTACAGATTCAATGCAATTCCCATTAAACTACCATTAGCATACCTCACAGATCTAGAGAAAACAGTTCTTAAATTCATCTGGAACCAGAAGAGACTCAGAATAGCAAAAGCAATCCTGGGCAACAAGGACAAGTCAGGTGGAATCACAGTCCCTGACCTGAAATTATATTACTGTAATAAAATCAATCTGGTACTGGCTAATAGACACACCTGAGGATCAATGGAACAAACTGGAAGAAACAGTCACAACCAAAAACACACTCAGCCACCTAATCTTTGACAAAGGGGTCAAACAAACTTATTGGAAGAATGATAGCCTCTTTAAGAAATGGTGCTAGAAAAATTGGCTTAGAAAAATTGGCTTAGAAAAATTGACTTAGAAAAATTGGCTTGGAAATATTGGCTTGCTGCCTGCCAAAGACTGAAAATAGACCCAAGTCTATCAGCATGCACCAAACTCAAGTCAAAATGGTTCACAGATCTCAATATTAAAATAGAAACACTAAATCTATTGGAAGAGAAAGTAGGTAAAAACCTTGATGATATAGGGTTAGGCAGAGAGCTCATGAACAAAAACTAAATTGCATGTGAAACACTTGAAAGAATCAACAACTGGGATCTCATCCTACTGAAAAGTTTCTGCACATCTAAAGAAATAACCAGTAAAGTAAAAAGAAAACCCACAAACTTGGAAAAAATTTTAGCTGACTGTCCCTCAGACAAAGGGCTTCTACCTACAACATATAAAGAATTAAAAAATATCAGCCCCTGCAAATTCAAAGACCCAATCCAAAAATGGACAGCTGAGATGAATAATCATTGTTAATTACCTATCACATTGTCTAAAATTCAGTATTGCTTGTATTGTTTTTGTGTTATTTTGTAAATATATGTATGTTTGTTATTATATTTTCACTCTTTCATCTTTAAAATAATAAAATAGGGCCAGTGATATAACTCAGTGGTACAGTGCCTGCCTGGCAAGAGCAAGGTCATGAGTTTGATTCCTGGTACCGAAAAAGACAAAAAGTAAAGTAAAAAAATAAAAGTCAAAGGATGGAAAACAATAGTCCATGCAACAGGAACTCAGCAAAAGCAGGGACAGCTATTTTGTTTGCAGACAATATGAACTTCAAACAAAGAAAGATCAAAGAAGATAAAGGTCATTACATACTTGTTTGGGGAAAACTTTGATGGGCGAGAATAACAGTCATAAATGTGTATGCACCAAATGGGAGCATCCAACTATATAAGAGAAGTATTAATGGACATGAAAAATCAAATAAGCAATGACACAACTGTAATAACCCTTACAGTCACAAACAGATAAATCAAGAAGACAAAAGTCAGCAAAAAGTAGCAGAATTGAACCAACCCTGTGAATAAATGGACTTAGTAAATTTTTGCAGAGTGTTCTAACCAACAATATCAGAAAATGCATTCTTCTCAGCTTTACATGGGGAATTCTATAAAATAGACTATACACTAGCACATAGACCATGCTTAAGTAAATGTAAAAGGTTTGAAATTATCCCATGTATATTATCTGACTAAAGTGCAAAGAAATTGGGAATTAACAGCAAAAGAAACCACAAAATCTACATAAACACCTGGGAATTAAATAACACCTCACTGAACAACCAATGGGTAATATACAAAGCTAAAGAAGAAATTAAACAATATCTAGTATAAAATGAAAATGCAGATATAACATACCAGATCCTGTTGGACACAGGGAAAGTAAGCCCAAGAGGGAAATTCATAGTGCAAAAGTTTTTCACATCATGAAAACAGAATGAGCGCAAATGAACAACCCTATGTCACACCCCAAGCTTCTAGAAAAGAGCAAGTCAAGCTCAAAACCCTTAAAAGGGAGGAAATTATAAAGATCAGAGCACAAATTAACTCAATTGAGACTAAGAAAATAACAAAGAATGAATGAATGAAAGAGTTGGTTCTTTGAAAGAATAAATAAAATTGATAAACCCTTAGCCAATCTTATAAAAAAAGAAACATGTCAAATATATGTAATGAAGAATAAAAAGGCTAAAATCACATATAGATCCTAATCCTGATCTTCAGAAGATCATAAGTATCTATTTTGAAAATCTTAAATCTTTTAGGATGGAAAACACAGAAAAAATGAACATATCTAGATCTATATGAATTACCAAAACAGAATCAAGAAGATATAAAAATTCTGAATAACCAAATATCAGTCAATGAAATTAAAAATGTAATTAGAAACTATGAACAAAGAAAATTCTAGATCCTGATAAATTCTAAAAGAAATTTAGAGAAGGTGGCTGGGGATTTAGCTCAGTGGCAAAAGCGCCTGCCTGGCAAGTGCAAGGTCGTGAGTTCGGTTCCCGGTACCGGAGAAAAACCAAAAAAAAAAAAAAAAAAAAAGAAATTTAGAGAAGATTTAATACTAATTTTCCACAAACTCTTTTATGAAATTAAAAGGGAAGCAATATGCCCTAACTCATTCCTGGATTCAAGTATCTCTCTGATACAAAACCAGAGAAAGCCCCAATCAAAAAAGGGGACTACAGGCTAATCTCCCTAATGAACATAGATGCAAAAATCCTCAATAAGATACTAGCAAACAGAATGTAGAAAATCATCAAGAAGATTATGCACCATAACCAAGTAGGATTCATCCCAGGAATGCAGGGTGTTCAGCATTCACAAATCAATAAATGTAATACACCATTTCAACAGAGTCAAAGGCAGAAATCACAGGATCATCTCAATAGATGAAGAAAAAGCTTTTGACAAAGTCCAACACTCATTTATTATTGAAAAAAAACACTGCAGAAAATCAGAATAGATGGTTTCTACCTCAACCTGGTAAAAGGCATCTATGACAAACCAACAGCCAATATCGTACTAAATGGACAAACACTGAAAGATTTGCTCTAAAATTAGGAACAATATAAAGATGTCTATGATCACCACTCATATTAAATATAGTTCTGGCAACACTAGCCAGAAAAATTATGCAAGAGAGAGAAATAAAAGGAATCAGGATAAGAAAGGAAGAAGTGAAATTCTCATTATTCACAGATGACATTATACGTTACATAGAAAAACCTCAAAACTCCACCAAATAACCTCTGGATTTAATAGGCAAATTTAGTAGCATGGTTGGATACAAAGTCCACACTCAGAAATCAGTAGCATTCCTGTACAAGGACAACAAGCTCACTAAATAGAAATTAGGGAAACTACACCCTTTGCAATAGCATCTAAAAACAAAATACTTAGGAATCGATCTAACCAAGGATCTACATGTTGACAATTACAGTATTCTGAAACAGGAGATTGAAAAGAATATCAGAAAATGGAAAGATATCCCTTGCTCATGGATAGGAAGAACCAGCATAATGAAAATTACCATACTCCAAAAAGTGTTATGCATATTTAATGCAATCTTGGTCAAAATATCATCAACATACCTCAAAGAACTAAAGAAAACAATCCTAACATCCATCTGGAACCAGAAAAGACCTAGAATAGCAAAGGCAATCTGGGCAACAAAGGCAAGGCAGGAAACAGCATAATTCCTGACTTGAGATTATACTACAAAGCTACTGTGATAAAATCAGTATGGCACTGGCTGAAATAAAATAGAAGAGAGGACAGATTAGAAAATGCAAACACAACTGCAAACATGCTTAGCTACCTTGTGTTTGGAAAAAGGGACAAAAAAGATATATTTTTTATACAATGGAGCAGCACTAAGCCATAAAGAAGAATAAACTTGAGACTTTTACAGGTAAATGGATGCAGTGAGAGACCATAATCAAAAGCAAAATAAATTACACTCACAGGCATAAACATTACTTGACTTTTAGGAAAAACTCAATCTTCCTAATGTTCTGTTTCCCACTATTTTGGGATAGAGCTAATTGTATTTTCTTCTACAGATATGTTAAGAAGACAAGCAAATGAAATAGCTGAACAAATTTTTTCAAGAAAGGCCATTTCTATTGGAGCAGGAAAGTAAGGAAGGAACTGACCAGAATGTAAAGTTGAAAGCGTTTGTTGTACTGTACTATTGCATATGAGTGTAAATTAAATCACTGAACCTCACAGAATCAGTTTCCTCATATATTAAGTATCCAAGAATAAACTTAAAGTTGTATAAAGCTAAAATTAGAAAATATATGGAAGTACAATGTGGAAAATATGAGTCAAGAAATACTATTGATTATGTTAAATACTCACTGCCAAAGCTAGATAATAGGAATTACAATGAAGAAAGAAGGAAGGAGAAACGTTACTATGGAAACTTGTACATCCAAATTGGTCACAGAACAAGGTTAATAATGATCTAACATTGCCTCAGTATGTGCCACCTATTAAAACTATTTTGAACATAAATTTCCTTTATTCTAATCAGTTGTAGAATTTAAGAACTGTCAATTTTATATATGTGGAATCACATTTTAAAAATTATTAATTCATACTCCTTTGCAAGGATATTGTTAGTGTCTTATTTTGAAGCATCAAAAGGAAAAATTTAAAGTACACAGACTTTTAAAAGAGAGAAAGCACAGAAATGTATTTGGATAGCTAAAAGACTGATTTTGCAATTTCCTTATTAAAATTTCAAGCTTAAATATGAAATTTACAAAATAATCCACTTCATTATTTGTTTGCAAGTTTGTCCAAATTTTATTCATGATGTATGATTACTTTGGTAGTATCCCAAAGGCCAACGATGTTAACTGCGGATACGCTTTTTTGTCTATATAGTGAATGTTTTCATGGAGCGAAAACTACATTCCCATTACCTTTCACTCCTTTGCGTCCTACCCTGAATAGCACTGCAAGAGGCAGCCCAAATAAATAAATAGTTCTAAATCCACATTGAAAGGAATTCAAATTATAAGGTTTATGAAATCCACAAAATATATTTTGAACAGATATTTTCCTAATTTTCTTAAGCTTAAGTTCTCAATTCTCTTTTATTCTACAAATGTTTATAAAATAGTAGTAGCTATGGTTAATAATAATAATAATGTTTTATTTCTTGACTAATCTGAAGTCATTTTTGGGTGTGTAAATTTAAGAATAAAAGAGCCAGTTCTCCTACACCCACCACATCCACTTCCAGAGAAAACACCTATCATGCAGCACCATCTGTCAGGTCTTAGTCCAATTTCAAATACCTGTACTCTGCAATGATGTTTTAAAATTATATTTATAATTTTATATATGATATTTAAATTTAAAATTATATATA
>NW_004955411.1:21388695-21431983 GCF_000276665.1 Chinchilla lanigera
TTATATTGTTTTTTAGAGACAGAGTCTGACTATGCAGTTCAAGCTGGCCTTGAATTAACTTGTAGTCCAGGCTGGCCTTGCACTCCCCGTTATCCTCCTGCCCCAGCTTTCTGAGTGCTGGGATTACAGGTGTGCACCACCACGCCCAGCAATTTTTATATTTTAAAACAACTATGATTCAAACTTATTTCCTATAACCTTAAATTTACACAATTATACTTCAAAATTCCTCTCAGCATAGTATTTAAAGATTACCAAGTACATGAAATTCCTCCCAAAACTGACAGTAAAAGACAGGGCAATATTCTGCATCCCAGAATAATACGTCTGTCTTCTTAATCCTCAATTCTGACACTAACTCAACTATTTTAGGCCAGTTGATGAGTTGTGTTTTTTTATGGTTTTGGTTTATAGAAACCTTGATCTTTACAGAAGTTTGTTGGCATTGTAAAAGCACTTCATAAGCCATTACGAGAACTTGTTTGTATCTTTATGGTAAAAGCGATCATGAATTAAACAAAAACCTACACACACACATACACACACACACACACAAATTCTACAGACACCACAATTGTCAGTGCAGTAAACATAACACAAAACTCCACCTGAACTTAACAGACACAGGGATAGGATAAACAAACATCTTAGTAGCAACCCAAGTGTACTGAAGTCCAACCAGCAGATGCAACACTGAATGTCTTTCCAGATGCCAGATCCAAAAGAACAAATAGGCTCTCTTACAATGCCTTGGCGTGGTGTAGACTCCTTCATCCCACAAATATTTGACTGAAATAGAGGAAAATGTGTTACCATGGCCAACACTGGTTTCTACCAACCAGTAATAACAAATAAAATTACAAATAATTTCATTATAAAAAATATGTGCATATATAATACACATAATTGACTTTCTTTTCTGAGGTACAGAAAACATAAGAAGAAATGAAAAATTCAGGCCTCCCAAATTCAAAGACTCAATACAAAAATGGGCAGTTGAGATGAATGCACACTTCTCAAATGAAGAAATTATTGGCAAATAAATACATGAAAAAATGCTCCACATCATTTGTCATTTGAGAAATGGAAATTAAAACAACACTGAGATTCCACCTCACACCAGAAAGAATGGCTATCATCAAGAACTCTACCAATAATATACGCTGGCGGGGCTGTGGGGAAATAGGAACCCTTCTCCACTGTTGGAAGGACTATAGACTATGGAAATCAGTGTGGAAATTCCTCAAAAAGCTAGCATTAGTGGTCCCATTCTACCCAGCTTTTCCCTTTCTGGGTATTTTCCCAGAAGAAATAAAAACGTCATACCAAAATGATATATGTGCACTCATGTTATAGCAGTACAATTTGCAATAGCTAAATCTTCGAAAGAACCTAAATGCCCATCAACTGAGGAATGGATGAAAAAACATGTAGTATTTTTATACAGTGAAGTACTATGCAGCTATAAAGAGGGATAAACTTGGGGTTTTTACTGGTAAATGAATCCAACTAGAGACTATCTTCATAAGTGAAATGAATCAGACTCACATGTGTAAACATTGTATTGTTTCCCTAGTGTAAGAAACTGAAAGAGTAAATAAGATCCAAAAAGTACAATAGATAATGTGAAATGAAAGAACTGGGATGGGGAAAGGAGAAAAAAAAGAAGGGAAAAGAAAAAATACACACACACATTCACAAGATAGCAAAGAGCGTTATACTACTAATTCCTATTAGCTCATTGAAAAGAACAGTTTGTGCTTATATGGTTTGATGTATTTTTCACATCTATATCTTGTAATCTGAGTAACTACTTTGGAGATAATAATATGCAACATAATAAATTGTTAATTTCCTATTACTTGTTTTGAAATCCTATGTCATTGTTTTTCTCTTTTTAAAATAAAAAAATCAAGTCAACAAAAAATTGGTTTTCTCACAGGCTGTCATTTATAAGATTATTGCAACATGAAAATTTAAATTTAAAAGCACTTCATTATTCCATATTAATAATCATAATCTAGATAGGAAACTGCAACAATAAGGGATGCACAGGTCAGTAATATAATCTTTGCATTCTGCTTTTTATTACATCTCCATCATTGACTTCCAATGCACTCTAGAATTCAATACTTAAAATAGTCTAGGATTGAACAAAATATATCATACTTAATATGCCTTTTTTGTTGGCCGTAAGTGCTTGAGGTTGAGAAAAGATTTAATATGACCCAAGACATGTACATATTAAATGTAAAATGTATTATTATGAGGTTTGAACATTTAACCAACTACTAAGGCTATCACTGTCAGTTTCATCACAACCTCGGATAAGTGCAGCTTCCCCTGTCATCAGGAACACAGAGGTACAACAGTTGGATTCGTTGGATTCGTTCACTCTTTGCAAATAGTAACCTCGCTTTTTGACTTCTAAAACCTTCGAGCAAAAAATTTCTCCTCGCTAGAATCAAAGGTTTATTGCATGTTTTCTGAACCATCTGGATGAGTTAAGGGTAAAGGAATCTAAAATGTATGTATTCATTTTATTTTAAATACACATGGGCTTAAAAACCAATTGAAAATTACTTGGCATGAACAAGAAACTTGGCAGAAAACATTTCCCTAAACCCAACACTTGACAAAGTCCAAATGCAATAAAAAAACGTTGTCCACATTTTTGACCACAAATTGGCAAAATAAGCAAATAATAATTTAAACAAAATGTGCCAAAATGAATTTGAAATACAGTAGTTAAATACATTTTATCAAATGAAATGCAGCTTATAGACAAGCTTATGTACCTTATTGTAAAAGAATTGTCCTTCAAATTTTCATAGAGCAGCCTTCTCCCATCGAGGTACAACTCTAGGGCATTCATATGTGTCCATAAATAAAGGTGTTCCTCCTATTATCATTATATGAGTGTGTTGCAGGACCTAAAAAAAGTGCCAAGCAATCTTTGCATTCTAATAAGAGTGTGGAATTAGTAAACACACAGACACACACATACACATACACAGCATACAGAGGAAAAAAAAGTGTCTCTGTCCTCCCACCACAAAAATGTAAAATTGAGTCTCTGGATTTATTTTTTCATTCTTGCATTTTAATTACAGGAGCTGCTAACAAAAGTTAGATGTTTTCCTTCTGATGAAGGTTAACAGATAAAATGGAGGTTGCACATCTAGATTGGAATTACAGATAACAAATACCTATTCTAACATATGCTCTCCTACAATATTGGGACACGTTTAATTTACAAAAATTATTTTATATGAAATTTAAATTTAACTGAACTTTCTGGTTTTTTTCTAAATCTGAAACTCCTCCCCCAACACCTCGTAATAAATACATTTATAGAGGAAAATATGTCAGTGTATACGGGGTTCTCGTGTTCTTTCCTACTCTCTTAGATACAAGGCGAACAGAAGAATCTTCCCTCTAGGTATGTGAATGACTTTGTAGATTTGAAAAATGAAACATAGGTTAATGTTTCAATTACGTTCACTGTTTAAAAATAATCTTTAGATGAAAACAGTGAATGAGGCTTAGTGAATTGAAAGAAGTTTTGGTGACTGAGATACACTTTGAAGAAAATGGAGGATTTTACTATGTAGAAGAAGTATGAAGGATTTTTCTAGGGAAGAAGAAAGGTGTGGAAAGCTTAGAGGAAAGAATGAGTATAGATGCTCCAGTGCTCAACACTAAAAACTAAATATATGCACATTCCATGTCAATATTGACCTTTAGTAATTTGTAAAAGATTTAGCTCTAACTTAAAATCACAGTTAAATACTTCGCAATGCTTGTAATTTTTGATTCTGTGCAATAGTCATCCAGAATTGGATTTGAAATAAGCAAAAGTATGCACTAGGTCTATTGTCAATTTTTTACCATACCTAGCTTATGATTTTAAGGCTACCTAGTTTCTAAGGCTCAATAAATATTCAGAGTGAATTAGGTAGAAGGAAGAGAAGAGAAGAATGCAGTAAGGAGGTGCACATGGGGGAAAGAAATAAGGAAGGATTAATTCCTCAAGGTAGGTATTTTAAGAGATCTAAGATTGTATTATCTTAATTTATACATTTATTTATATTTTCAAGAAATGAAATATGGTAGTAGAATTTCAAATATGCCAGTGTCTATAAACAGGAATTCTGTGACCCTTTCCATCCACTTAATTTGGAGAATGCCACTTAACATAGGAACAATGCAGGCATATAAAAAGTAGCTGTCAAATTTCAAAGGAGGAATTCTCTTAGAATCAGTCATCAGAAAAAAATCACTGTTTGCCAAGTGCGGCAGCATATATCTGTAAACCTAGCACCGAGGAGGCTGAGACAGGAGGATTGCTGCAAGTCCAAGGCCACCCTGGACAACAGGATGAGTTCAAGGGCAGCTAGACCTACATAGTGAGAACCTGTCTCAAAAAAGTGTTTTATCAAAAGCAAAAAATAAATTGTAAACAAATGCATTATAAAGTTATTTGGACTGCAATTTCCAGGCATTTCAGAAAATGAAAACTACCTGGTAAGCATGCAATACTCACTGAAGATTCTTGAAGTGCAGCTAGACCTGTGTTTGCTTTCTAACAGCTTGTTTTGGTGTATTGATGTCAATATCCAGTCTAAAGGTCACTGCTGTACCAGACAAGATATATTTCATTTTCAGTCCATGAATTTTTCTATTAGGATAAAGGAGATTTGAAAATGTGCCTTGCTTTGTTGGTTTTCAAACTCAAAATCATTATTTTACTACATAAATGTGTGTTTAAAGATTAATACTTCCTTCTTTGTCCTCTTGATTTCTATCAAATTATTAGTGATTCTTTTTTAAGACTGATCCTCTTTGGGTAAAACCAAGAGATAGGCCAAGGACTCCTATGAGACTGATTTATCATATGGATTTTTAATAAATATAGAAGAAGGCTTTTAGAAAATGAGATCTGAAAGACTAGAAAGCTTGGCAGAATCAAAAGTTCTCCAACCACAGTTTCCAAATTCAGATATCCACTAATTTTGTCCTACATTAAAAATCTGTAAAAGTCCCTTCATAAGCACTTATCAGGTGGAACTAAGGTAAAATAACACATTCCATAATATTGGACCCTAGAATTCTATGAAAGAAAAGTCCTCAATCTTCTTTATTAGTGAAGCCAATGCTGACCAAGAGCTGAATCCACATTATATAGCCTAAAAAATTTACCGTCTTATTTTAATTTGAACTTAATGATTTTATACAATTTGTATCATTTCTAATTTTTTCTTTTTTTTAGTTCTCTTTAATGGTTTGATCAATCTTGCATCTTACACCTGGTAATCTGAGCCACTTCTTTGAAGATAACAATGTGTAATATAGCAACCACTGTGAATTCCTATCATTTTGTCTTGAAACCCTGTATCACTGTTATTGTTTCTGCTTTGTTTTGTTTTTGTCTATGTTGTTCTTATTTTATTGTTTTTATTCTTTTTAAAATAAAATTAGAAAAGAGATCATACATTTGTTAAAGTCAATATAAAAATATACATAGAATAAATTTATAAAACTCATTAAAATATCATCATCAAGAAAATATGACATACCACTACAATTTGTTTCTTGGTATTAATATATTGAAAATTATTTGCGTATTAATAAAAATTGTCTTCTTAATTTTTTTTTTCTGGTACCAGGAACGGAACTCACGAACTTGCACTTGCCAGGCAGGCGCTGTGCCACTGAGCTAAATCCCCAACCGCACGTCTTCTTAAAATTAATGTCATAAATCTTATATCAAATATTCAATTAGGTATTTCCCGAGCTTTAAGAATAAAAAGAAATTAAAATGGATTTGAAGAGTCAGCTGTTTTTCTAAGAAAGGATTTTAATATCTAACATAGTCTCTTAAACTGAAGGAAAAATATTGTGATAGAGTACATAGGTTTGGAGTAATAAGGTTTTCCTCCAAATTTCAATTTTGTATTATCAAAAGGACTCCCTACTGCAAAGGATAATAAAATCAGTATTCTAGTTTTCTTTCATGCTTTCCATCTTCCCTGCATTAAACGATTGCATTTTATATTCAGATTATCAAAATTTAACATTTGCATTATTTTCTGTAAACTCGTTTAAGAACAGTTGCATATCTGAGGGATTCAATAACTATCATTTATTTTTCATTAATTATCATTCATTTTCGGTATTTATTTTTCACTTTCATTTACTTTATTATCATTTGTGTACTACAGCTGTCCACACTGTTCCTGAGTTTTAAATGTGGATTAGCCTCTGGTTAGGTGCATCAGAGCAGTAAGCACATTTTACAACTTATGGCTATTCTTTTGCCTTGTGCTCGTTTATACTTGCTAATAATTGCCTACCTCTCTTATAAATATAAATTACCTCAAGACATGAATTATGAATAAGCTGTATTTTTGGATATACTCTCCTTGAACTCTTATAAGCATCATTCCATTTTCTTTGGATATTTAATCCAGCTGTGGAAAGTGTGAAGCAAATCTGATTTCCTCTCTTATATTCACTCGTTCTTTTGCCTGTGAGCATGAAAAACTTTTCAGTTATCTTTGAAATATGATACTAAACTGGAACATGTCTCTGTGTGTAGCATTTTGTATCAATTTTACATAAAATATGGTGTGACCTTTCCCATCTTCAAAATCAGTCCTTCATTTCATAGCAATCTTTTCCCTAATATGTCTGTGAATACACTTTTAGTTCCATTTGGTGAATATCTGATGGCAGAAATAGAACTTATACTCGTGATATATTCTTTCTGGTCTTTATATCTTCTTATGACATTTAATATATTTGCCTTTTTTCACTATTGCTTTCAAAATCATATCATGCCTTTCTTTTTGAGCAGTTGTTTGACATTTGTCCCTATCTCTTTCAATTTTCTTTCCCAATTGATTTCTTCATTCACTTAATGGTGTTGGTTTGTTCCTTAATACCTTTCTGTGGATTAGAAATAGTACATTCTACTTTCTCCCAGTATGGATTCTTATCTACTGAAGTTTATAAGTTCCTCAAAGATGGGTGGTATTGTTAATTTTTGATTTTGCTCTTTTTAATATACTAATGTGGTTTTCTTTTGTCTTTTGCCAGCCACAGTTCCTTCTTTTGATCTTTTACAATGTCTTTTTAGTTGTAATGCAATTATAATGACAACAAAAACTATACCTAACTTCTGTTAGGGAATTTGAAATATCTACTGGTTAGTTAGATTTTTTAAATATTATCACAAGTAAGATTTCACATTAAAAGTCGATTGGTTCCTTTGCCTAAAAGGTAGGGAGATATGTTCAAGCTCCATGCTATTACTATTTTTATCATAAATATATTGAAAATATGAAGGCCTGGTGAGTTTTATCAACCCTACTAAGATCTTCAAATTCTATTATTTATTAAAATTCTTCCATTCACTCTACTTGTACCTCAGCCTGTGTCTTTGCCTTTGTCTCGATTTTTCTTGTTACCTCTTAAATAGTCTTTGTTCCCAAACTGCATATTTTCAATAATCACAGGATTTTGGGACTCATTATATTCCTCTCTGCTAGTTTGTATTTGGGCCACAGAGTAAGACAGTCCATCAGAAACTTCCAGAATGATGTGATGGTATGAGCTTTTCTTTGGCTTTAGTATTGTAGATTTGATGGCACGGATTTGAAGTCCTTTTTAAATTTGATTTCAGTTGGTGAATTTTTGAATGTATTTTAGTTTGTGTATGTGTGTGTATACCTCTGTGTGTGTGTTTATTTCATTGGGTATCATATCTGAAGTGCCAGTAACCTAATTTCATTCAGCCAGTGTTATTATATTTCCTAAATAGAATAAAATTCTTAGGTTAATTTCCATGCATTAAAAAATCTATTAATTTTTAAAATCCACAAGACTAACAAAATCAAAATTTATAATAACAGTTCAATGCTATAAATGTTATTTTATTTTGAAATCTTATTGCTGCTCAAAATGTCAACATATGTCAACTGTTTGTCTAGTTTGCAGTCATTGGGACAAAATACCTCACACCTACAACTTAAGGAAGGAAAGGTGTGATTTGGCTCACAGTTTGTAGAGCTTGCAGTCCCTTGTTTGCTAGATCCTAGGCAGTGCTGCATGGCAGACAGGCATAGCATAGGAAAAGAGCTCATGCATGGCAGGAGGAAAGCAGAAAGAGTGATTAAGGGGGAAGAGAAGGAGATAGACTTTTCCGAACTGCGCCCCAGCAAGCCAACTCCTCTGATCACCTCTCACATCACATTTTGCTATAAACTCACCAGTGGACTAATCTACTGATGAATATCACCCCACAATGATCCAGCTACCTCCACAAAGACACACCTATGAGCACACTGGTCTTTTAGGGGACTGCTAGATATAAACCATAACATGGCTGCATCACAGATTCTTTGATTTTTAGAATGCCAATATGTCTATGTCCAGGACATGGTTCAGTCCTCCCATTCCTTTTCACTATTTGAATTATGACTCTTGATGTGAATGTGTGTATTAAGCATGCTCCTCTTTCTCACTATTTAACAACTTCGACATTATAGTCAGTGTGAAGACTGATCTTATATGTTGTGAGTTCTGTGACTGTGAATCCCATTTGCAATGTGATCCAGAGTAATACACAAGGTAATTATTTTTATTTCATTGAAATGGAAACACACCCTTCAAAAATTTGCATAAGCTTCTCAAATACTACAGAGAATATGAATGCCAGTAATTATTTTTTAATTCTTTTTACTTCTAAAGCTATATAAATGAAGGTACCAGGTCAGGTTGGTTAACAGAGAGTTAATATGCACTGAAATAGCAGGACCTATGTGTCAGTGACTTCAGAGTTTTGACTTGAAAGTATGTGCTAGTTACAAATCAACTGCTGCTGAGAGAAAACAATAGCTATAAACTGAAACACACACCCACATGGAAGCCAAAGATGTTCATATCCTGAAGCATCTTTTAAAGTATTTCAATTTACAACTTACATACTTTCTTTTTAAAGTCCGGGTTTCTTTAAATTTGTTATCTGGTGTTTTCATTTTAAGATCTGTTTAATCAGCAGCATCTTTGCTCTGTAAGGGGAAAGTAAAATCCCATTGCACCAGTGTCATTTTTGATGTAGTTCTTTAGAAAAAAAAAGAAAAGGCCAGCATCAAGGATGAAATTATGCTGCTGTTGAGCCTCTAATTTTTCTATGAATGAATTGTAAGGTAAGCAAAGGGTGAGGGGAAAACACCATATGCTCTTTTTCCAGAGGAGTGTGTCTTAACAACAGATCAGAAGTCACCTTTAAATGCTGACTACGAGCAAACCGCCAGTTGCTTATTCTGCAGAGGCAATTTTTGCTTTCTTTTTGCTGAGCTGCCAAAAGGAGGGTATCTAAAAATAATTATTTCTGCGAGCTGAGTAATTAATGATGGCCTTTCCAAATGACAATTTCATTGAGTGGCACTAGGCAAGATGAAGTAGATTTTTTATAATATGGTATTTCAGTGTTTCAAAGTCTCCATGAATACCTCATGAAGCTGTTCATGCAAATTAGAGAAATCAGTGTTTTGTTTTTTTTTTATTTCCCGAGCCTACAAGAAATATATGATGAATACAAGTATATCTGGATCAAAATCAACAAGTTGATATATCTATCAACTTGCTTTGCCGTTGCCTAAAAGTATTACAGAATATAAATTGGCCAACATTTATTCTTATGAAGAAACATTTTCAAATCATTTTATATATCATGGCTTTTCTGGGGATTCACCCTTATTTTTACTACTTCCCTTGTTCCCATCAGATGTGCATTAGCAATAAAACTTATAAACATTTTACTTCTCTGCACCTTAATTGATACAGTTCACCGCTACTATTGCTCATCTCCATTCACTTCTGAAGGTGTGTGAAAGGAAATTAACAACGAAGTCTATAAGTGTTTTTAATGGGGCTAAAATGCAGTAGCTAAGTATAATAATAATCTTAAAAAAACTAACTGCTTTATTTAAACTTGTACCAAGTTCTGGAAATCACCTTCTACTTTTGTTCCTATCAGATCCCTGCCCAAGGAGCTAGCTTCCTATCTGCTGATTTTGCAATGCCTGCATGTCCTGTAGGTCTCAGCACTTGCCACTGCCTTGCTTTCTAGTGATCTAAGTCCCGTGCCTCTAAAATTGCATATATATATTGACAACCCCGATATTGACAACTGAAAAGTGCGATTTTCTTCAACCTCTAGTCTAAACATACTTCCCAGGGTACTTCACGTCTCCTCTTCATTGTGTAACAAATCTTTTAAAAGAAACTTAAAATGCCTAACAAACAATCATTTTATTTCTAACAAATCTGCAAAACTTGAGAACTTTTACAGCTCGGGTAATGGCAAGTAATAATTATCATAACCTAATAGTTAGAAGGTCAGCATCTTACATTGGTATCTTTTTAAAATTAATTTTATTGGTACTCTTTTGATATACATAATGACTGCATTCATTACAGGGAATTTGTACCTGTACATGATATAACTTCTTTCCCCCCCCCCATGACGCGCCCCTTCCTTCAACCCATCTTCCTCTCATTTACAAAAGCTTTGTTTCCATCTTTTCCCTCTATTCTCTTTTCTTCCCTTTCCCCTTCCTTCCCTTCTCATTCCCCCTGCTTTGTTCCCTTTCCCGTTTGAACATTTTCTTTCTACTTCCCAATGTGTCTTTCACATGCCCTATCCTGTGGAAAGTGTGCCAGTTCTATCTTCAAAATATGTTTGCAATACAGCCATTGTTTTAACCACACACATTTCTGTGACCCGCCATAATATTTCACCTGCACTACAACAATTCTTCCATTCTTGTAAAGTTTCGATAATCTGTGGTCAATGCAGCAGCCAGAAAATGATCTAATTGAGATGGGAGCCAAGTATTGTCAATCCTGCACTTAACTCCTCAGTGGTTCAGCATTTTACCCTGCATAAGTGATGACAGTCCAGTTGAATCAACTGTCTTCCATAACTATTTTGCTTATGTTTTATACTTTAACACAATTTATATCTGATTAAATTTTTGCCTTTTCTTAGCCCCAAAATAATGTTCTCACCTTGCTCTCTCTCCTTTATTGGGAATACTACTCTCCCAAGTGTCCTTGAGGCTGTCTCACTCCATGGTGTCTTTTACGTCCTTTATGGTCGTGTCTTTTGGGACTACCCAAAGGAAAACTTCATTTTCTTCCTGTCTTGGCTTGTAACAGCCCTGTTATTTACTCAGCTCATTTTTTTTCTTTTTACAAGCTTTGCAATACATAACACATTTTCTTACTTTTTGGATTTAATATGTGATTCCTAAATAGCCTGCTATAATGTAAGCTCCTTCAGGGCAATGAAACATGCTTGTTTTGGTTACTGAGCAAGAACAGGAGTTTTTTTACCAATCAGCAGATTCTCTAAGTAGGTCATTCTGATCAGCTGCACTTTTCCTGCCATCTGAAAATGAGCTTGCCTCCAGGTGCACATTCGATTGACCCAACTGATGGTAGTAATTATCACCTGATAGCCTTTGCCGAGCCAAACTACTTCTCATAACTCACTCACCTGAAGACTTTACTCTGACACATAACGAATCCCAGTGTTATAAAGACTAGTAGAGAACTTTGTGTATCTAGCATTATTTATTAAATCATTGCATTTCTTAAGGTTGGAACATACTCTTGATAACAATCTCTGTTTTCAATACGTAGTTCAATTGTATGCTAATTTGTAATTTAGAGTTTTGCAGAAATAGTCATGTGAATACCTATATCCACAATTTTGTATTTTTCTTACAAATATGTTAACCTTTCAGATTAAAATTAATAATGAGCTCTGGTTATCTAAATGATAAGATATTTAATAAAATGAGTAGCAGCTACAAATCTGCATCTTATTTAGTACTAAAAATGTACTTAAACCAAGTTTTTTACCTTGAAAACACAGAATTTAAAAGCACACGTCACAATTTTCCACAATGCTCATTGGCAAAAAAATTTCTATATATTTGGAAATATCAGAAGACTAAGAATGCAGTTTAGTTTTTCAATTCTAAAATTTTCTCTCACTATTTGCTAGAAAGTAGCCTTAATCTCTTCTGAAATGAAAAGCTATGGACCTCCGTCACTTTACTATAAACTAAATAATTAATTGTGTTTTGACTTGGCCTGCGTCCATCTCCAAGGGCCTTAGAGCTAGGAGATTCAGTGTTATAGAGTAGTAGCTTCCAGTTTCTTCCCAGCTGACATAGTCATTGGATGTCATGCTCAAGCATGACAAATCCCATCAGTAATGGTAGCTCACATTAAGCCTGGACAAAAGAAAAGCAGGTTGCAAGTTTATGGACATTTTCCTTCACTAACAATAGTTCCATCTTTTCAACTTCCATGAGAACTCTGGCTCTCTATGACAAAATAATGGTTGAGTAATAAGTTAATACAATTTTAAGGTATAAAAAATAATAACCAAAAATGGGCTGGTGAGAGTGATTTTTAACCTTTATTTACTTGTATTGGAAAATGGTTCGTTCATTCTACAGAGAAGGAAACAGATTTGGGAGGAGCGGGTTATCCAACACTGCTGAGGTGGCAATAAGTAGAGGTATAACGTAGACCCAGTCCTCAAGTCCTTGGGCTTTAAACCAAGTCTTTCATCTCTGTCACACAATTAGGAAGTTAAATTGTTTGATTTCTTATTTCCCAGTACAAAAAAAAGAAAGCAGAGAAGTAAATAGTTAAAATTATAAAAGATACTTCTCGCTTTATAATCATAGTGGGATGAAATGAGCCATGGTTTAAATGGATAAGGAGCTATTGATAGGTATCCAAAAAAAAGAGAAAGAGAATTTGTCGTGTTCATAGGACCCAAATTCCCTATCTTTCTTAAAGAGAGCTGTTTGTACCACGTAATGCCATTCAGTCATCATTCCTTTGAATCTAATTACAGTTAGATGAAAAGTTACTTATTAATCATCCATCTTTCTGAAATGCATTAAATCTAAATGGTAAAGACCTTCTAAGGAAAAATACAAAATTATATTCAATAATTTCTTTTTTTTGTTTTTGTTTTTGGTTTTTATTATTGTTGCTTTTTCTTCCGGTACCAGGAATCGAACTCACGACCTTGGGCTTGCCCAGCAGGCGCTGTGCCACTGAGCTAAATCCCCAGCCCCCAAAAAATTATATTCAATAATTTCTGAATGAAATACAATTGTTTTTAGTATGCTGCTCAGTCGGAATTGAGCTGCTTAGTATCTTTTTCCCCCCATGGCATTATTTTTTTTCTTGATCATGGTTAAAAGGAAGAAACCAAACAAACAAAAAATCACTAAGTTCAGGATGAAGGCATTGCTTTTGTTCTTCAAACAATACTATTCTCCCAATGGTACATTTTCAGAGCCACAAATAAAACTGGAAAAAATTACTCTTTAAAAGTCATATAGTTGAACTCACTATATTATCAATAAATAAGAAAGATCACTGGTGAATGAGGTTACATACCAGCTCCAGCTCTGGTAACTAGGGTTATTTATTCCCAGTTGAATTTTCTTCTTAAATGCCAGTGCAATTGCTTTTGCTAACTTATAAAGGGGAATGTGTAATGTTTTCATTAATTCATTTGCTACATAATTACAATATATTCTCTTATAAGAAAGTTTATCAACAACCTTGGAAATATTATACTCCTTTGGATTAATTAGGAAATCTAAACAACTTAGTCAATTGACTCTCAGCTAAGGGAATACCATAAAAACAAAAAAGACACCACTCAAACAGCATTGATTTTAACTTTTCCTTTTCCTTCCCTAAAATATCCACTGATTGAAAATACTTAGCTTTCATTGAAAAGCAGATCAAAATGTAATTAAAAGTCTTGCCTAGCAGTAAGTTAAATAAGCATGTACTTTCTTTGAACTCAATGGAATGCTTTTTCCATTGTGTGAGAATCTAAAGTACACGGTTAATTCTGCTAAGGTGATATTCTACTAATTTACAGCAACAATCTAAACTCCATGAATTTCCATAGTACATATAACATGCTTTGTATTTCAGATACTGAGTTCAAATCAGTTTGAGGTTTTGTTTGAATCTGAAGCTATCAAAATTGAGTAGATAATCCTTGAATTTCATAGTTCAAATTTTTAATTGCTTTCAACAACCCAAAATATTAAGGAAAAATCAACTGTCATGTTTCTACAAGAATATAAAGGTTCTTTTATCTACTAAAATTTAGTAACCATTTCCTTCTTAAAGAACATGGTAGTTATGTTTATGATGACATGAATGGAAAGATGTATCTGTATCTATGAATAGGAACAACTCAATGGTAACTGCTCCATAGCACAGAATATAAAATATATTACTACTTAAGATGCACTGATAGTTCAAAAAATATGATTTTTAGAGAAGTGCTTGTCATATAGTAAAATTCAACAAATGCTCACTATTTTGATTATGTGTCTCTGTTCCCCACCAGCCAACTTCCCAAGCTATGAATTTCCAAGGAATCACACCAGAGAAATGCCACTCCATTTCCCTCACTTTCTGTGGTTACTACTCATGGGGGAGCTAAGGAGACACAAAGCTCTTACGGTCATTAAAAGGCTTAGAAATTTCATTACACAGACAGTTGAAAAATATCACCTTATTCCCAAAGAATTTCTGACCACTACCCAGTCAGATTGAGAGTTTCAGCATTTTACTTCAAAATTTCTTTCATTTTAGTGCTAGCAATATAGCTAGTGTGCTTTAGAGTATTTCCTTGACATGATTTCAACTTCATGAAGTCAACGTATATATATATAATATTTTTTTTGCATGCTCCAGAATTCAGTACAACTTTCGACTGACATTTTGGCACACACACAAAATGTGTACATTGAACTTTTAAATAAAACCAGACAACTGAGTTTCCTAAGTAGTACATTGGCACAGACTGCTTTTATTTCATCTTTCCTTCTTCCCATGTGGTAAAAGATCCAGTAGCAACTACAAATGCTAGCAAACAAATACTGATTATTGTTCTGGTTTACTGAAACAAATAGGGTTTTCTGTTGCATTTAGGAATTACTGTTTCATTAACAAAAGCAACTGTGATTTCATAGGTACCACATATAGCACCTTGCCACAGTACATTGAACTAACCTACTAAGAGTGAACTCTTTCAACTCCTACCACTTACAATACCAAATATACACATCACATAAGTGAATAATTAAGCAAAGTTAAAAATAAACAAATCATTACTTAACAAAACATTGAAGGAAACTCAAGCTTGACTAAATATCTCATCAGAAACTACAAGGGAAATAAATCAATGCAGACCTGAGGGTTGGGGCTTGTTCTTCAAGATATACAGTAATAAAGGGCAGTGCCTTGACCACTTCCATGTTAGTATATAGTACAAATTGTGGTCAGAACCTTGTACTGAGATTATGTACAAAATTAATTCATTGAAAACTGCCCAATAAAGAACAGAAAGTCCCTATCTTTCAGCCCATCAAAACTCTTAGGGGATTCTGCCTGTTCATAGCCCATAGAACAGGGCGGGGTAAAAATTAAAAATCACACAGCTATATCACAAACTCAGGTCAAATCCAGATTCACACTCCAAGAACCCAGTCAAAAATATAATTTTAATTTAGTAAAAAAATAAAAAATTATCCAATATATTAGCCTTGCTGAAACAATATTACTAAAAGATATTTCTGTGGTCACATTTCAAAGAATCCCAAACCAAAGGAATTTCTTGTACTCCCTGACAGACACACATGTAACTCAGCTTGGATAAAAAGTTCGTGATTAACAATTGCATACTACTTAAGGAAACATAACTTGCATATTCGGTCAGATGTCTCATCTACTGAATGCTCATCATTTATTTTGACTTTCATAATAAAAAGACCTGAAAGGCGAGCTTCTAACAGTGAATAAATTTAAGTATACACTCTGCCAAGTGGAATTAAAAAGAATAAAATGTTCAAAGTGTATTCCTTCTTAACTATAATTGCAAGATTGACTTTCTAATCACAATTAAAATGATTATTAATTTAATCAATTATGCCCACTTCGTTATCAAAGCAGTTATAAAGTATCTATCAGGGTACCTAGGGCATTTCTTTTATCTTTTATCAAATACTTTAAATATTTTAAAGTTTCTTTTTCTAACTGTGCATAACCATGATAAAGCACAGTACTTTTGAAGACAAGAAAATACACTTTCAAGTTTATCTTCTATTGAAATAAGAGCATTAAATACATATTTATATATTCTACATTAGTGTTATCATTGTTCCATGCATTTTTGGAATCTTTTTTTTATAACTGACTTCTGTAAATATTATTGTCTTGCTTTAGAAAACCCCATTATTTAAGGATGGGTCAAAGGACAAGATTCTTTGTTCAATACCTTGCCATTTTGCAACTTAGGATTTTTGTTTGTTTTTCCTCTATATCTGCTTCGCCATTAATCCTGCTTCCCTTAGAGTTGCTTATTTTAATTAAAGCTGCATGGCTGTGCATATCAGAGAGATAAAGTATTCGCTAGCATTTAAATTAGGAATTTGCAAATCCATCATAAATCTGACTCAGTTTCATTTATGTTTCCAGCCCGCTCAAGGGCACTATGTGAAGGAAGTCAATATCATGCGTGTAATTGACTGACTGCTGTTAATTTGAAATATGTGAATGTGAGGACTGCCTCTATATAAATTCATTAACATGCCATCCTTCACTCGTAATGATCCAGCTCCTGGCACATCACTAATAGGATATTTGCTTTGCGTTGTTTTTCTGGTGGCCATGATGAATTTGGGTTGATCCATTGCACATACAGCTGTCTCTTTTTCCCTGTGACGAATGGACCAAATCTGGCATGGCAGGATTATAGATATGATTCTCATCTTTAAGATGAGAAATGTCAACAAAATCTATAATGTTGGTTTCATGTATTAGAACCAAATAAGTATGAGTTTATTATGAAATACTATCTAGTCAAAAAGTTACAAGATTTGTGAATAACTTTTTCATTCAAAAATTAAATTTACCTAAATTTTAATGGATTTATATGTTTGAATATTAGCCAAAATAAAATGATTAATGATATCAAATAAAATGTCAATTAAATAAGAGCTCATTTAGAATAAAATGCCAGTTCAGCAAAAAGTAATGCTATTTGTGCTCGTTGAGAAGCTACTGTGTCTCAGTTTTATCTGTGTGTCTCTCATGTTCCTACATGCTTCTTCCCAAGATGAAGCTTAAATTCTCTCTTGTCCTTAGGTAAATACGGGACAGGATATAGGTTGGAAAAGAAGTCTTCTCTTGTCTTTTTGCTGCTTGTTTCTCTGAACACAAGACCATCCTTCGTCACTCTCATTGCTGGTCGTTATTTCCTGAAGCACAGCACTGAGATGAACCCCAGTCAGCCCTGTAATGAGGACTGACTTAGATACTAACCTGTGTAGCTCACCTGTGGACATGCATATTCACTTCATCTCTCCAACTAGATGAGTTGTCTCCTTCCAGAAAGTACTAGTACTAAGTTAATCTCAATATTTCTTGTTTTAGGGCCGGGGATATAGCTCAGTGACACAACGCCTAAGCGTGAGGTCGTAAGTTCAATTCCCGAGAAAAAAAAAAAATTTTTTTTCTTTTTTTCTCTGTTCTAATCTTCAAATAGCTGTGTAAAAAATCCTCTAGGACAAAAAAAAATGTGATCAACTGTATAACAATATTTCCTATTATTCTAATCTGCTTGACAGACCACTATAAGAGACAGTTTAACTTTCTTGGAAATTAGCTACTTTTAACAGAAAATTTAGAAAAAAATTATTCTAGCAGCAATCTTTGAAATATGAATAAACTTAGTTACTAGTGCCTATATAACCTCTTTAGATACTTCTTTTGTTATTAAGAAAAAAATGGTTTAACTTAAGTCATACATTCAATTGGAGGTCTTCAATAACTATAACGATTAGAACAGGTAGCTGGTTTGGGTTTTAACTTTATTTTTGCTTCTGGTATGATCTGCAACTTTTGGGGAATTTTTTCACCTATCTCCCACCATCTCAAACACACACACACACTCACACACACACCACATATGATATAGGTTTACCAGTTGTAAGATCATGTTTTCCCTACTTTTAGACTTACTGATATGATTCCCTTTCCCAGGGAAGTTTATCTTGAGTGTAGGCTTAGGGTATAAATGGTAATTTTGTTTGACTTATCTAAGGACAATGCATGAAACAGAATATGAACGTAATTTCTGCTCTCCATACCCTGATTTATTTAGCTGTTCCTTTTAAACTGAGCCTAACAAATTGTGTCTTATTTGTTGATTTAAATAGATAGAAGTTGTCTCCTTAATACACATGATGGTTCTGCTTATAGTTTGATTTTCATGTGGTTGTTTTTCCAAGTATATGAAAATGTCATTTTTTCCATTTTTGAAAATGTGGAATTCAAGAATCACATTAACTTTATATTTTATCTAGTGATATAATAATTTATAAAATATGGCTTAAATATAAACTTCATAAAATAATTGGAATGTATTATCCACAATTATTTAAGGATAATACTTATTTTATTGAGGAAGTTAACTTAAAAATTCATCAGTAATAGCTAAAATTATCATATGGAACCAAAGTTACTATTATTACTTGTTTCTCTTTATTGAGACACAAAGAGTTCATTTTTTTTTTACACCCCGTTGAAGAATAAAAGCACTATTAATTACAGTTAAGTTAATCAAAAACGACCTAAACCTATTTTTGGTCCATTATACTGCTAGGTAAATGCCTTATTAATTCCTCCTTTGATTTAAAACCATTCACCCACTAATAGCTAACAGTAACTCATACACTGAAAATCCAGTATTACTTAACTTTTGCTAAAAATTTAATAAAGTTGTAATACTGTAACATAAATTAGCTTGGCAACCAATAGTAATTATCAAGTGATATCCATTTAATCAAGTATTTAATCAAGTGGTATCTATTGCAAAGTTAGCATCATTAGAAAAATTTCATTAGACCAGATTTAAATTTCAAAGTTTGCAAGATGTGTTGAGTACTAACTCAGTTATGCACAATATGGTGCATTTTTTCATTTCTTTAATTTTAGTGTCTGCTACCAACATTGTTTATTGAATTGCAAAAAACACTGAGAAGTGAGAAAATAATCTTGTCAGTAATAATACATCAGTTAAACCCAATAATCATTAAAATTTCTCTAGCTAAAAATTCTATTAAAATCTGAGGTTTGTACTGCATTTTCTTCTTAGTTTAATACTGTTATAAGAATCTCTGCTTCTGTAATGATGGAGGATAGAAGATAGCCTCTAACTCAGTGACTTGTCTTTCTCTCTCTCTCCCTCTTCCTCTCCCCTCTTACAAACACAAACACATAGCGATATTTTTCAGAAGATCCTGTAGAAATAGTTCCCTCACCTATTATTGACCCAAATATTTTAAAATCTACCAATCTTGGACCTAATCATTAATAAAGATAATGAAATTATGGGCTGGGGATTTAGCTCAGTGGCACAGGGTCTGCCTGGTGAGCACAAGGTCATGAGTTTGATTCCTGATACCAGAAAAAAAAAAAAAAAACATGCACAAAAAAGATAATGAAATTATTGCAATAATTACCTCATGTTAATTATATCATGAGCAATGAATACTAATGAATACTGTGTATCAATAATAATCTTCACTATGAATAAATTGAACTTTATTTAAGTAAATTTCAAGTGCTCTGAATTAACCATTAGTTTATTGCACATTTTTATGATTCATCCGATAGTTCTGAGTTACAATATATACATTAAAATATGGAAACATCAGACAGGGAGAAAAAAAGACAGTACTTTTAATTAAAAATGAAATGTTTTATAAATTTAAAACTGAAAAGTTTAAGCTCTAGTTTTCAAACCTGGGGCAGGATATTTATATAGTAACCATACAAGCTAATTCGTAGTTCTTTTGAGAATTGAATGAGGTAATGCATTTAAAACCATAATGTATTATCTCATCATCCAGATTTAATCACGGTGCATCCTTTGTTGTGTTCTACCTTCTCTATTCCTAGATATATGTAAGGAAAATTATCTTTCAGAACACTGGCTCTCAAAGCAATTTATCGGGAAAGTTACAAAAAATGTAAGCAGTCCTTCGGGGGATGTGGGAAAATGCAATGTTTCCCCAAATCGATTTACTCTTTTGTGCATTATTGCTGTCTACCTTTCTCTTTCACATTTGTCATCGGACCCTAATGTCTTGCTGCCCTTTCAGTGCTGAGCAGCTCTCTCACTACTTACGTCACCAATGATGCAGAATACTCTACTATTTGTGAAGGGTGAAAGTGCACTGATTACATCATTTGTTTACTCCATTTTTGTTAATTTAAAGAGGTTCAGACTCTCTTTTCTCCTGTGCTTAAGGTTGATTTACAGGAATCCCTGCCTCTCCGATGATGTGAGGGTAAATGGTAGCCTCTAACCCAATGACTAGATTCTCTTTCTGGTATTCACATATGTGTGTTTTGGAGGGAGAGGAATGCATTTCCAAGTGTTATTTTAAACAGAGTAAAAAGGGAAGGTTTAAACACTGTTGGTTATAGAGTAAACTAAATCAAACTTGCAGAAATCTACTTGCCAATACACATTAAAATATTTAGTTATCATTTTAATTAATATTTAAGGAACACCTATATGGTAAGAAATTTTCTAGATGTGGTAGGCGTGAACATAAGAACAAAGCCCTTACCTCCAGCAATTGATACTCTATTCAGAGTTACGGAAAGATTAACAACAACATTTGTCTGCATGATCATATGGACTACAAAGAAAAATAAAGCACAACGAAAACAAAGAGAATGTAAGGGTAGAAGGCACTACATTACACATGGTGACTACTGAGTGTCTCGTACTGGTATCATACCAGCAGAATTCTGGAAGAAGAGAGTAATTGGGGTATATTTTCTGGAAGATAGAGGGAATCATGATTGGGAAATGCCTAGGGATGGACCATACTAGATATGTGTGTTGTTATATTTACCATTGCCGGGAAAAGTGCTTTATTTATACAGTTTAAGGAAGGAAATGGTTTATGTGGCATGTTGTTTCAGAGGTTGCATAGTTGATGACTTCCATTGCTATGGATCTGAGGCGAGGCCGTGGATGTAGTAGAGCAAAGTTCATGGCAGCCACAAGCAAAAAACAGAGGAAAAGCATTAGAGGGAGGGCTCCAGGATGCAGATACAGCTGGCAGGACCGCGCTCCCATGACCTACCCAGACCCACCCAGAAGTGGGATTTACTAATCTTACAGCCAATCAACGTGACAGTCAAGATTAACAACCACAACACATTTGAAGTGAAAGAAAGAGGCAACACAGGCAGAAGTGACTGCATTGACAGGGAGGGGATCCAAGTGGTAGAACCTCAGATCACGTGGAGCGCAGTAAGACGTAGCAAAGATGGACTCTTCTTTTGCAAATGAGATGTGTAGTGACTCATATATTTTACATGGGAGAGATACAATATGACCCAGATTTCGACATTATCCTTCTACTAGTAAAATCAAGAGGAAAGACTTTTTTTATTTTAAAGATTAAAAAAACTAACAAAACAACAATGAAGACAAAATCAAAACAACACAAAAATGATACATGACCTCAAAATAAAATGATGGGAATTAACACTGGTTGCTACATTGCATACTGTTATCTTCAACGAAGTTGCTCAGACCACTAGATGTAAAAATGTAAGATGTGAGGAATCGTGTGACACAATCCTGAAAGTTTCACAACAAAATTTATGACAGAGATGTCCTTGTGAATCTTTGTTCATTACTTAGATCTATGCAAGGGATATCTTTGGAAATATTTTTTTTTCTGTTTTAAACATCTAAGGATTTAAATACTTCTTTCTTGCCAACTGGAGGCATTGTTCAGTTGGACCTATAACTTCTGATTTGGGGAGAGAAGCCTGGATTGTCATTTCACAGTTGAATTTTCAATGTATAAACATAACTTTTGGGGCTGAGGATTTAGCTCAGCGGCACAGCATCTGCCTGGCAAGTGCCAGGTGATGAGTTCGATTCCCAGTACCAGAAAAAAAAAAAGAAGAAACTAGGGGCTGGGGATTTAGCTCAGCGGCAAAGCGCCTGCCTGGCAAGCGCAAGGTCGTGAGTTCGGTTCCCGGTACCGGAGAAAAACCAAAAAAAAAAAAAAAAAAAAAAAAAAGAAACTAAACATAACTTTTGGTATGATAACTATGGTATTTTAATGGTAACTATTTTAATGATAACTATGGTATTTACACGCTTATGAGGTGAGAACCTCTAAAGATACATCCTGAAAAATGTTTGTGCTCTTTGAACTTTAATTTCTATTTCTAATGAATTTACTTAAGGTTATAGTCATACAGGTTGAAAAAATGCAAACATTCCTACACATCACAAAATATTTCTTTTTTTAAAGGCAGATAATTTTAATATTTCAGAAAATTAATTATGATAAAGCTTTAACATTTATGAAAATCTTGATTAAAGGCAGCAATGACATAGAATCTGTGCAAATATATGCACACATACACTGTATGTATACATTTATGTATATATAATTTCACATTAATATTAAGCAAATTCACAATAGACATGTACTTGAAGTGGTAAAGTCCTTCCCAGAAGTGCTGAAGCTTTCAATTTTATAAGTATCACTTGCTTGCTGAGGTGCCAATATCTCACTCTATGGGAGAACATAGATATTTTCAGGTTATAAATACTAAATTTTAAACAATGTTAAGATCCTTTGAACATAGGCTTCATGTATATTCACAGGGCTGGACAACTGTTCAAAGACCTCCATCTATTCTGCAAGGTATCACGAGAGAAGACTGAGAGATTCTGTGGGAGTGCATCAATAACATGCAATCTGCATATAATGGCAAAATATCACTTACATAATCTGTCATGTATAAAAACTTAAAACTTAGCAAAAATCATCACTGAGGGCACAGTCAGTGTGGAGAATATTAGTGCATATTTGGTAACTTTTAATGTACTACATACTGATGCAGATTTGATTTTCTCTTACTTCTGGTTTATGAGCCAAATTGTGATCTCATATATACATTGTTTTTTCTGTAAGGAAACTGAAGAAAATGATGACTTTGCATGATTTCTATATAAAAAAAATCTAACTTAAATGCCATATTAATTACAAAAATATAAGCAAGCATTTTACTACAGTACTATGCTTCTCGGCAGCAATCTGGTGCACGCCTGTAATCCCAGCATTCAGGAAGTTGCAGCAGGAGGATTGTTGGGAGTTCAAGGCCAGCCTAGGCTACAAAGTGAGGTCAAGGCCAGCCTGAACTGCATAGCGTGACCCTGTCTCAAAATGACAAAAAAAATACTATTCTTCTCTTAAACAACTTAGGGTGCCTCCTATGTATAATTTAATTCACTATATAAAACTTATGACTTTTCTTTATAAAATTTGAAATTTACAGGTCCTATTTTATTATCTGATCCTATACATTTTTTTCCATAATTTTTCCACTTACATATATAGTAGTTCATAAAATCATTCATTTTTTTCTTTGATACAATCCATGAACACTACAAGAGCTAGATTATAAATGGCTTGAAGCAAGCCCCCTTGGGGACTTGATTTTCATATTTTATGATTGTAAAGGTAAGGCATTTAAAAAGTTTACATTTCTTCTTATCTAAAAGTAAATGTCAAAAAAGTATCCCACAACCCATATACAAATATAAGCAGACAGTGTAGAAAACTGCTTTATAAAATGAGTTTTACAATATGCTACTTTCTTTGGTAACTTTGTCATTTTTCAAATGTGTTTAGACTTGCACTCATATTCTAAAGAAACTGTCACACAGACATTCCTTGTATAAATCTAAATGATGAGCAAAGATTCATATGGATATCTTCATAAACTTGCTTGTTAAAGTTGTAGCATTTCTCCATATGATCCCTCAAAATCATCAGAGTGCTAGTGTCAGTTAAGTTATTCTGTAAATAAGAAAACATTTTAAACAATCATAATTGATGAAATATTAATCATAATGATCATTTAATTAGTTGCAACATATAAACATGATTAATCTTTTACAATGAATCTCTCAAAATTTCTTTGCTTAGTGGTTTATCAGAAAGAAAAAAAAGAATTTTCAAAGTTGACTATATTAACCTGTAACTCTTTATCAGTTGTACAATACTTGAGGCAATAATATGTATCAAAGTGGTCAAAAGACTAATACACGAAAAACAAATAAAAAAACACTACAGTCTCAAGACTCCAAAATACATAAACTTCTCTTTGTAACAAACAAGCAGTCACAAAGGACTGTCCTAAATGGTCAACAAACTAAACTGTTCATAGATTTTATTCCTTCCAATTCAATTTCCTTCACACTCTCATCCATTTGAACTTAAAATTAGCAAGTGTAGTATTGAAGAAACTTCCTACAAAAACGTTGGTATGAAAACATCAAATTGTATACTTTAATTAGACCATAATTTTTCTTTGAGGGGGGAATACTGTCATCTTTGCCAAAGAAGAAAGCATCTTTATGCCAAAGTTAACATGACGATCTTGAAATTTGAACTTATCCATTTAGAAAAAAAGCTTGCAGAAAGTGACAGACTCAAACATCTTGCCACTTAACTTTGGTATGTCTATAATATTTGGGCAAAATTCTCATTATTTCTTTTATGAATTTGAAAAAGCACTTATTTATTTTTATGTTTTGGAAGTTGAAATGTGTTCCCGAAAGTGAGAAATCCCTTTTACTTCACCATATGTCATCTTGTCTTTTTGACACTCTGAGCCTGGAAATATCACAAGTGTGCAGACTTCTGATTTCCACGTTGCCTAGTGCCAAGAAGGGAAGTGGGTATCTGAAACTCAGCCACAGACCTTGGCAAATTTCAAATTCAGAATAGAACTTTCAATTTAAAATTGTGCTCAAAAAGTTGAAAGGGATTCTTTTCTATGTCTAATTTGTGTTCTATTCCTATTGCAGGACTGTGAGTGTAATTATCATGGCCCACGTATCTTAACAGGCTTTTCTTTTCCTCATTATGGAAAAGTTTTAAAGGGTTAAGAAGAGAATTAAAGTTTCATTATTTTACATTCAAATTTGACAATATAAAGATCGAGGGATTCTGTCTCAGTAGCAATATTGCTGAAATAAGCACATTGTTTGTGAATTTTTGACAGGAGCTGTCACTCGCAAATGTCTATTCCATGAGGGATGGCTTGTCCAGAAGTAGGAATGATGCTGGGGAATGCTAAGGTGCACCTCCACATGAAGAGTAGGTGGGACTTGGCCATGTTGTTTAATTTGTGCTTTCAACAGATGGTGCTCTAGCTCTCAAGGAGAGGCAGTTACTTCAAATATTTCTCTACTGGGTATAATAGTTCTTGATCTTTTTCAAATAATATCATCCTACCAAAGCAGACAGTTTTTGATTGAATGGAAGCCATAAAATATTTATGTTCTAGATATAAAAATCAAGTTTAGGGGCTGGGGATTTAGCTCAGCGGCAAAAGCGCCTGCCTGGCAAGCGCAAGGTCGTGAGTTCGGTTCCTGGTACCAGAGAAAAACAAAAAAAATTAAAAAATAAAAATCAAGTTTAGGTCATTTCATTGTTTCAAGAAACAATATAACTCTTAATGATTATACATTTGTTAACATGAAAAGGTTTGGTTAAAAACAGAAACATAATCCTTCCAGTTCTAGAAATAATAGACCACAGTTTAAATCCCTTTTCTTACAAAGCAGTAAACATATAACTAAGTGTATTAGTTGAGTGTGGTGGTGCACGCCTGTAATCCCCACACTCAGGAGGCTGAGGTAGGAGGACTGTTGCGAATTCAAGATCAGTCTGGGCTACAAAATGAGCTCAAGGCCAGCCTAAACTGCATAGGGAGACTCTACTTTGAAAAAGACTAATAATAATAACAATAATAAAGTATACTGAGAAGAAAAGAGAAATCTCTATGTCAGAAATCAATGGCAGTCCATAGCTGCATGGGGTGTGAGCTCATGCTTGTCTCAGCAGTTTCAAGATTGAATAGATATAGTTCCCAAGGATAAGGTCATACAAAATGATGTGAGCACTGGAATTCAGACTTCATATATGGAGCTACACCCTGAAAGGAATATAATTTCACTGGAAAGGTAGATCATGAAAAATTTCCCCTTAAGTTCCACACAATATTAATATTCATATCTCTCTAATCATCAAAGGAAGATGTGAAAGAAGAAATTTCCTTGAAAATTAATTTTATCACAAAAACATCAGAGTCTAAAATTAATAATGCATATCTGCAAAGAAATGCTTTAAGAAAAAATTACAGAAAAAATATCTTAGGGTCAGAAGAATTGCTGGAATTCTTGATAATATGAAATATTAAATCATGGTAGAATTACATTCACAGAAAATATCATAGAGGAAACTAAACTGTCTGTATCAATACTCACAAAGGCAGATAAAAACTGAATGATGAAAGAATATTTTCAGATAGAGAAGCAAAATCTACAGACATCTTAAGTAGTAAACAATACACAGGTATAGTTAGGTATTATTAAAATAAAATATATATAAATAACTAAGATATCTATAACAAAATCACTTTACAATTCTAAAATAATACTTTAACCAAGAAAGTTTTATTAGGAAGATAAATGGTTTTTCAGAAAGTTTATAAACCACACAACATTTTCTAAAAATGATGAATAAAATTTATTCCAGTTAAAATACTAAAAGTTGTGTTGTTTGAAAATGTAATATTCAATAAAGATCAAGATAATTACTCTTTTTGGTTTTTTGAGACAGGGTCTCACTGGATAGCTCATAGTGACTTTGAACTCACTGCAGAGACCAGGCTGGACTAGAACTCATGGCAATCCTCCTGTGCCAGCTTCCTGAGTGCTGGGATTACCACCATGCTCAGCAAGATAATTTTTTTAAAAAGGAAAATATAATATCAGACACCAATATGTGTGAAAATTCTTTAGTAACTGGGAAAATACTGACACAGGCTAAGAAACAGACTATGGTACATACAAGTATTATATTTAATTTGTGAGAGCAATGTCATTTAAAATCAGGCAGGGAAGGTTAATCCAACTCAAAAATCACATTGTGAAATTTGAAAATACATGGTTACATTGATTTTTTTATCACAGCATTAACAAACATATATACACATATATATTGAGAATCTAAAATAACTAATGGAAAACTTAAAAACATTTACTATTATCTTAAAAGAAAGAATACTTGTGGGGCTGGGGATTTAGCTCAGCGGCAAAGTGCCTGCCTGGCAAGCACAAGGTCGTGAGTTCGGTTCCCGGTACCGGAGAAAAACCAAAAAAAAAAAAAAAACAAAAAGAAAGAATACTTGTTAAGCATGGAAAAGAATCCCAAAGACATAAGCCAGGCCTGGTGGTGCACTCCTGTAATCCCAGCACTCGGGAGGCTGAGACAGGAGGATTGTTGCAAGTTTGAGGTCAGCCTGGGCTACAAAGTGAGATCAAGGCCAGCCTGAACTGCATAGCGAGACCCTGTCTCAAAAAAATAAAGAAAAATTTAAAAATCCAAAGGCATAACAATTTATCTATAAATTAAAATTGATATGATTAATGACACCATAAGTAATTCAAAGAGAGTTTCATGGAATCATTAAACACACAGTGTGTAACACAAATGTAATCACTTAAATTTATAAAATATTTTTAGAAACCAAGTACAAAGAAATGGTGAGCAAGATGATAAACCTTTAATCTTATATGTACTTACAAAGAAATATATAATCCAGTAGATCATAGAAAATTGTGTAAATGAATACTATCACAAAGGGATATTATTTTTTTCCAATATTACCAAATGGTTTAGAGAACTTCTTTTTTTTTTTCTTCTTAATGGTAGGGTATGAAGAGCAACTTTTCCCAAGTCAGCATAAAAGTAAAAATTAAAATAGCCTTTCAGAGCATAGTTTCACAGTATTTATCAAAATTACATCAGTCACATCAATTGACCTACTTATCCACCTAAAACCTGAACATGGACGGAAAATCATTAGTAAATGTGAAAATGTAAAAATGGCATTATAATAATTATAACGTCACTAGACAGTTCCCTGAGAATGGTACATATGGAAATGTTGATTTTTAGAAGACATGTGTGTTAAGAACTTTTATTTTTACAAGATAACAAACTAATTTCAGCTAGTTTAGCCAAGTAAAGGAGAATATGCCTAAGAAAAGAAGCTCCGAGTCCACAGGCGGAAATGTACCTAGGCTCACCAAGAGTTGAACCAAAAACTAGAAAGCAAAAAGTTATTGTTATAATTCCAACCTCCTAATTTTCCTCTACATCCAGTATTGAAAATTAGCTTTCTCTATTCCTCAGTTCACATAAAAGATTAAAGCTTTTCTGTACTTTTGAAACCATGATAGTTGTAATGCACTATACTTATAATATATAATATATGATTTATGTAATTGTTATCACATCCTCACTTCCCAGAAGATCATGGTGAGTTGCCCAGTGTAAGCAAAATATCTGTGTAAAAGTCAAGACACTCAATGTGCTTAGCTTTTAACCCCAGTAGTGATAGTGTTCTAATGAAAAGGAGATTATTATGTTTTGGGGTCAAGCTCAAAAAGTATTCAAAAGAATATATGTGTGAGTGTTTGATACTGTAAAGTATATCTCCAGTGAATTCTGTTTTCCTTATGAAAGAAACACCTAATTTATCTCAATAGAGCTGTTCCCTATGCTAGAACTAGGCCTCAAAGACAAAACAAAAGTTTTGTAGCACTCATTGAAGAATTGGAAAACAGATTTAACAGGTGATTGGTTTGTCAGTGGCCCAAGTTGCATGGGGTTCAGATAATGCTATTTCATTCACCAAGAAGTCTATTGTAGACATTGTGGATGTGTCTGAAGGCGGTGGAATTAGTCCAGAGTTAAAGTTTGCTTTAATATTTGGCAAAGCCAATTGGATAGAGAGAAAAAACACCTATAAAATACATTTTAAGAGCTAGACTTAGTACAAATAAAATTAGGCTCAGCTTATGTAATAAGTGAGAAAGGCTTCGGTAAGGTACTGGAAATACAGACAAAGTCAAACACATGTATTTGAGAGCATAAAGGATTGAAATCCTGCGAGAACAAGGGGTGATGGACAGAGGGTTGGCAGTGGAATTTCAAATTTCAAAACAGAACATTTCCCACTGATGTCAAGGAAGGCCTTGCTGAAATGCAGCGATTGTTAAGTTCATAAAAATCAAGAAAGTCAGTGAAATTTTCTATCCAAGCCATTGATCATTTTTGTCAATTTGAGCCTTAATTTTGCTAATAGTGGGACTTGTGTATCCACATTGTAAATATGCATAAAAAGAAAATCTGATAGCAAAAGATCCAGTTGTGGGACACATGTGTTTGACAACACCAACCGGAGAAAACTGAATAGAGATACTGGGTCAATAATTCCTCTGGAAAAAGTCTGAGAATTTTAAACATATGGTGAAGCTATAGGCATGCATAAAGTCTAGCTGAGAGGGAAAACATTTAGATTACACTAAAGCATAATTTAATAAGTGCTATTATAAAGCTCCAATTATTTTAAAATCTCTAAAAAGCACATAAGCTACATTTCTATCTACAAAATTTGAAAATTTTAACACACATATTAATTAATGTATGTGTCATTTTGGCTTGATTTCACTGTATCCAAATCAAGAACATCACTTTTAGCTTTGATAGGTAATCTTATTTTAAATAAACTTTTAAAAAGCCATAAGTTAAAAAAAAAGGTTCAGGATGTAAGCTCAGCTTTGTGCATATGTGTTAGCCAACAGGGAGCATGCTAGGCTTTGTCAGTATGTAGCCCTCTGGGGTTTATTGTGAGACACTGTTATACTGGAAAAAGGCACCAGCTTTTTGTTGTTGTTGTTGTTGTTGTTTATGTTTCTAGTTATAACCATGCTTATGCAGCATCAAAATAATGACCAAATTCTCTGGCAGCCATTGTGTTAGTGATTGCCTGATGTATTGGGATATTTTGCTAAATACTGACCAGCATTTGGATAGTCTAAAACCCCAAAAATAACCATATGCTCTTTAGCATTACATTTCATTTTCAGTATGTATAAGCTGTAGCTTGTTCTAATGTATTTATTAACATCTCTTTTTGTGTAAGATAATGAAACTATCTTTACCTTTTTTATCCCTTTGTCCCTTAATTTAATATATGCCACCGTCAAGCTGGTTATTTGAACTTAGTATTCATTTGGATTCTTTTCTCACTCAGAAATGTTCCAGTTTACACATTAAAATTGCTTGTCCACTTTAGTCATTTGCACATATTTATTCTCTCCTATTGCCGCATTATGAAGCAAAGGTAATATGAAAGTCATTGGGATGAGGCTGCTGTCCTATATGATTCCATTGAGGTGGATTGTAGAGAGATCATCTCCCTGGCTTTGAAGAAGGAAGCTGCTTTGCTGTAAGTGGCCCCGTGTCTAGTACTACCTGAGGGCAGCCTGTAGTGACTCCAGCTTTATAGCCATCAAGAAAACAGTGACTCAGGGCCAGGGATATAGCTCAGTGGCACAAGCGCCTGACTGGCAAGAACAAGGCCCTGAGTTTGACTCCCCATACCAAAATACAAAATAAAACAAAAAAGAAACCAAGAAATAGTGACTCTTTCCTTACTACTGCAAGGAAATTCTAATGAAAAACTTAAATTATCATAGAAAAGACTGACTGCGGTCCTAGCCAACACTCAATTTCATCCAGGCCCCTAAGCAGATGGCCCAGTTAAATCATATAGACTTCTGATCCATGAAATTGGTAAGAATGAAAATATGTATCACTTTTATGCTGCTAAATGTGTGGTAAACTTTTACACAGCAATACAAAATTAATACAGTGCTGGGAGAAACAAGATCCTCTGGTGACATTTTTAATCTCTGGATTCAGATACCTATTTAAGAAATGAGCTTTGTTATTTCATAATCCTGAACATTAGTGCTACCTTTTTCTAAGAGCCTATGTGAGTCCCTTTTCAGCATTAGAATGATATTTCTGGGACAGGAAACTTCATGTGGGTTTCATTAGCTCAGAGTTATAGATTTCCTGGGGTGTGACACTAGCATCAATACAGCTCTGAGGAAGACTTCACGGAGGATGGGCATGGCAGAATCATGTCAGTGAAAGAGATCACGCTTTTAGACAGTAGGGCAGAGGGGTTGGGTGAGGGTTGCTGTTTGAATAACACTGTCATGAGCACTTACTCAGAAGTCCGCAAAGCCACTTAAATCTCTTTCGAGAGGAGGAGCCCACTGACTTAAGGACCTCCGCAAAGCCCCACTTCCTAAGGTTTCTAGCACCTCAACACCATTCACATTGTCACACTGGAAACCGAACTTGAAACACATGAGCCTTTCGGTGACAAATATCACCAAAAGTTTAGGAAAGCCATTGCCACTTTCTTTTGGGAGAGCAAAACATAAGTCCATAATTCTAACCACCTACTACTCCTCACTTAACGCTTCTCCCTTTCTTATCTTTCTGCTATTGCCTTAAAACATATCCTCAATAATATCGTACTTGCTAGGTCTTTATGCAGTCTGACCCCATTCCTCCTGAACATCAGGTATTTTCTAACATATGCATCTGAGAATATTGTGAGATGGTATTGATACATGTTAGGTTTTCATTGCCACTTCAAAATTGTTATTTATCCTTCTTTAATAAAGGTCCCTGCTCCTAAGTAATGATAATATTTTTAACCAAATAATTTTCTGCTGTACTTTGCTGTCTTCAGTATTTGTGTGCCACTGCTCTTAACATTTTAAAATTTGCCTCACACTTCACTCTCATCTATCAATTGTTCTGTTAAATCTATCCAACATTTTCAATTCACAATTTCTTTATATGTTCAGCCACAGGCTCATCTACCTTTTCAGAAGTTCCTTTTCACAGTAATCTCCTAGACCCACCATAATTCTGCATTCATCCAGGTGATTTGTCATCTGTTTCATACATATTTTGTCTTCCACAGTATAAGATACAGATCTTGTCCTGACATTGCAGCAACATTCCTTGGGTTTGTGTGGTCCCAGAGAGCTCATGAGGTTTTCACTGAAGCCAGTGAGAAAGGTGAATGGAGGTGGGGCTGGTTCCTTTCTTGAAAGAGTATTACTTAGAAGTTGCATTTATCACACGTTATAAATTGATGATGGTCCCATCTGCTCTAGAGGAATCAAGTCTAAGTGGCTATAGATTGAGCTAACCTGTTGAGATTCTCATGCAAAAGAAAGAACGATACTGAGGGACACTTTTAGTCTGTCACATATAGTAATGAAAGGACTATTCCTAAATCTTCTAGGATCTTGCATTATTACTTCTTTTCATGCAATATAACTCAAAAGGTAATAAAGAATCTGAATTGGTAGCATTTGATTCACATTACATTATAAACTTGAAATTGAGACCCATGATTCAACAAATAGAACTAAGGAGGAGTAAATCAACAGTTAATATTGTTGTAGTCTCGGTAATCCCAAGAGGTACAGCCATAACAGTGAATGCTACTGTTGTTGTTTGCAGTCTGGGCAGGTGTCTCTAATTCTCCAGCTTGCTATTGTCAAAGAGCAAAGTAATTTAGAGTTAGATAGAGCTAAGCAATAATAATTGTCACAGCTCTACCACATAGTCATAGATTATTTCAATTGATTTCCTTCATCTATAAAATGGAGATGCTTGTCATTTCAAGGCTGTTAAGAAGATTAGAGATAAACAGGTAAAGGGCCCACTGGTGCTGGGCAAAGAAAAGTCCTTAAATGGTGAGCATTTTTATTAGTGTTTTCTGAGTTGCCTGTTTTTGAGTATAAATTATTCTCTCTTACTACTTTGTATCTACTGAAAATACTGTTTCTGAGCCCCTCCAAGTGTTCAGACAATCTGTTTGACAAATCCAGAATTGTTTGTACAATTACCAGATTCTTCTGTCTGTTCTATGCTCAGGTAAAGAACTGAATTTACTCAATTAGTACAAACTTTTGTTTATTTTTTTCCTCCTGATACCCTGATAGCATTATTCAGTTGATGTACTCCTAGATCTCCCTTCAAACCAAACCACCAGTCATTTTATTTCACTGTTCATTCTCCATCCACAATCCTGTCTGTCTCAGGAGATGACCTGACCTCTTACTTTAAGAGCAATTTCCAAGTGAAATATGAATTTTCATTAGTATCATTGTACAACTCTCAGTAAACACTTCCTTATGTTGTATAGGCTCAGGGAAAACCAGTAACCACCACAAAAATTCTCTGAAACTAAAATGCTATTCTTCTACAAGATCTTTAAAAGCCTTATTTCCCTTATACTTTTTTAGTTAGTAAGGTACTTTAAGTGCATAAAGTTAGCAATGTTGAATGATGAACATGTTGGTTTTACCCCTGAACATCTTGCAAGCAGTTAAAAATAAAGGAAGAACCAGTGTGGAATAATGGATAAACACAAAAGCTTAACTATATATGACCATAAATTGAAATTACATAGCCACCCTCCCTATTTACAAAAGGGGAGGAATAACATATCTATTTCAAGAAAATCTTACCTTGTTTAGTGGCATGTCCTACAAAACATAAATAAATGACAGCACCCAACAGTTACATATGCTTTTCTTGTTGGAGCCTGGTGTGAGAAAAATCAGACTTTAAAATTTAGGGAAAATGTATTATTCTGTGAATTCCAAGCATATGATATTATTTCACAAAGGATAGATTCAGCCAGATTTTTAATTACAATAAGATTATTAAGAAGAAGAGAAAACAAAGAGAAGGAAATAAAGCATCATTACTGCACAAAAAATATAAAAGAGACTACAACCTAAATAGAAAATAATTGACAAGTCAGCTCTTCCTAATAATAAAATATCTATGATTTAATTGCATCAAGTAAACTATACCCAGAACAAGGAAGCAAATTGATTTCAATGGCCATAATGTTGCTTTGTACCTTTGTCTTACAGATACTAGAAAGAGTATAAGATTGATGATATTTCCTAATAATCTATTAACCTAAATGATTTTTTTTTCTTTTACTGGGAGAAAGAGTTAAAAAGTAGTGGGAAACTCTGGCAGGATTTCCTTAAGTTTGTTTGTTTGTTTTGAGATAATTCTAGGCCACATTAATACAATTCTAGGCCATGGTAACACACCAGTAACTTTGTTCATTCATAATTTTATCTGTAAATCCTTAAGAAAATTCATTGACTAATGCCCTGTTTAGGAATGGTGATTAACATGTTTTTGGAGGGTTGAATATACAACAGAGAAAAAGAAAATAGGAATAAGGAAAAATTAATCAATTTGTTCAAACTAACTTTTCCTACTCATCATCACATAATCTCTATTTTTTTCCATACATTTGTTAGAAACTAGCACCAGTTAAGTGATTTCCATATAAACATCCATGAAGGTTAGACTTCAGTGTATTATAAATATCTATATTATACAATACATGCTACATATATGTGTATATGCAAATTCATATGTACATGTGTACTTTTTAAAACAAAACTTTAAATAAAAAGCCAAGAATTTAGCACCTCTTACAGGACACAGCTTTAGGTTAGATGTCATCCTGGGTCTTTGGCAGCTCTGGGCTTCCTCATAGAAGTGGGCATAATTATTTTAACACAATATGTCAATTATAAGACAGTCTCTTGGCGACCATTTGTTGCACTTTCCTTACTTTAGTTTCTGTGATACCTTGATCTTGGAGCCACAGGCTAGTATTAAGAAAGTTGTCAATATATTTTGAATAAATTATTGACCTACGCTCCTAAATTGAGTATGTCAGTGGGGATATTGGGATCAGAATTAAAATACATGCATAGATTATCTGAACATAGCGAAATCAGAATTTAACATGATGAAATTATTTCAAATGGGTAAAGTCTCAGAAGTAAGCAAACTTACAGAAGAGAAAGGCCATTAAAGTCACTGGACCAAAATTACAGCAGAAGCAGATTTCATGAAAAAGATAAAAAATATTTTAATAAATTTCCTGCTGAAAAAGTACTCACAGGTCAAATCTTAAGGGGATAAGGAGCACAGGTCACTTTTGTGCAATAACTTCGAATTGCAAAATTATTATTTCAACAATTTTATACCTGGTTAAGGAAAATTAGGCAGTTGAATATGGAGATATATTTTTTCATATATATATACATGGTTATATATAAAATGGGTTTATATATATATATGAAAAATATATAAACCCATTTTTCATATACTTTATGTATTATATATTTACTATATATAAAACATATATTAATTTTTTCATATATTTATATGAAAAATAATTCAAAGCACAATACCTACAATGTGACTTACATGTAATGTGACATGTGCAGCTACCCTATTTGTGCCTGTCTGTGCAATCAGGAAATAACACGCAGTCTGACTTATATATAAAAGAGTCAGAATGTACTATTAGGATACTAGAGTGATTTCACTAAATACGTGTCTAGATTTGTATTCAGCCTTAATTTCAGATGACATAAAAACTGTGAGAAGGGAGGAAAAACAATATTCTCCATTTTGAGGATTGACTCTTTTCAATTTTTATCCATAGATGTGGGAATACAGGCTCTCCTCTAAAAGCCCAGTTCAATTCTCAACTCCATAAAAAGAAAGCATGTTCCACTTATCTACTGTATGCATTGATATTTCTACTCAAATCTCTACCTTCATGTCATGTCTTGATTTCTTGAATAGCTCAGTGAGAACCAGGGGCAACTAAGGGCCTTTGAGAGTAATCCTCAAAGAACTCTTTGATCAAAGTTCTGATCAGGTAATGATTTCTATATTAGGATGAGACAAGCTATACTGAAGCGATGAATAACTCCAAAATTAATGCTACATGAAATAATGTAGGTTTACTTTTATACTCATCTATGGTGGTTTGCTTAAAGAGTTTCTAAACTGTTCGGGCTTGATGATGTGTCCAACATCTAAAGTGTTGCTAAATGCTGCGGTAAGGTAGTGAATATCATAAACTGTACATTGGCTTTAGAAGACTCCTACATGGAAGTAAAATATATCACTTTCATTGACATTTGTCAGCCAAAGTCAGTTACATGACCACATTTAATTTTAAGAAGTAGAAGATATATTATGACCAGGTGCTTGGAGAAAAATGGGAATACCAATAAACAGTCTTGAAGTTATTTAAACTTATAACTCTAAGGGACATCTTTTCTATTCTATTTAACGTCTTAGAGAATTGAAAAGCAGCTGAGAAACTGCTAAAACGTTAAGATAACCAGTAATTTCACAATCGACTTTGTTGAGTAAATGTTTTAGGACCTCATATAATACTGAGAGCACGAATTACAAGAACAGTGATGATATATCCATAAAGTGATAATGCTATCAAGTCATTCATATAATTTTAAGTCTTTAAAGGTCAGATTTCAGATTACGTGATTAAGTAAATATTGGAGAATGATTTTTACAAGAATAAGTGACTTTTATGCTTTAATCTTTTTTATTTTTCACTTTGGCTCTTTCTCATATAAAAATATGTAGAAGCAAAACCAATGATAAAAGTTTACTTTAAAGTTTTTCTTCCTGGTTCTTACTGGCTAATCAATGGTCTTTTTCTTGCTCAATCCAATTTTCTTTTTTTATTCTGTTATCTGAAGAAGTCCCTATTGATCATTGTTTATTCTTTAATTCTTCTCACCTTTGGGTTTCATTTCTATTTGTATTCTTCTTGCGACTCTAGATGGCCTCTTTTTAGGGTTCTGTCCAGGTGACCTCTTCATGGCCTGTCCTGAACCTTGGCCTCAACCATACACCACCCACTGGGCTGCTCCTTCTCACCTCCTTTACTTGTAATGCTCAGCACCCAGGATTCTAGTTTTATCCATTTAACCAATATCTGATGTTGTGCTACAAATTTAGTTTTCCAGTTCTGAGACAGCATTCAAAATCTAGATACATACTCCAAATCTATTATTAGGTGTAGTGTTCCATAAACAAACCACAATTATTTAGCACAATTTAAGTGAAAATCTGAATTTTCTCCTCCTAGTCTATACATTTATTTCTAACTGTTTACATGACAATTGTTAGCTATCAGTGTGATCAACATAATTACTTATATATATTATATAATATATAATCTTCCATATCATTTATGGATTTTTAAAATTTTCTTGTTCTCATATACATAGTTATTTGATCACCAGTTCTTCCAATACTAAAACTTGAAATGCGAGTCAATCTTCATCAATATTTTATCGACGTTCTTTAGCAGTCTATTGTATTCTGATAAGTTTTTATCCTTTCTGGCTTCTTGGTGAGACCTTTATACCTTTATGAATTGTTCCAGTCAGGATCTCTTTCTCAGTGTCATCATAATTATTTTCCAAGATAATAATCTAACCATCCTAATCTGACCGTTATTCTACATAATGAGTTCAGTAGTTTACCTTCTCAAACCCCTAATTCCTCAGAATACCATGAGATTCCCCCTGTGAGGCCATGACTGGATTTAGTAGCTGCACCTTTTTCCAAAAGCCTGAGCTCTTGGGGGTAAAGCTCAGTGGTAGAGCATTTGATTGCAAAGGATGAGCTCAGTGTTGCAGTAACACTCAACAATTACTTCTCCCATGAAAGTTTTCAAATATTTGCATACATAATAATCATGATATGAATGTAGTTTGCATGCCCTCATTCAAGAATATTGTTCTGATGTCTAGGGAAAAATAAAGAGTCTATAGTTGCCTCAAAAATGACAAGGTGATATAGTAGTCTATGGGTGATTATTTGAATATTTTGTGCTCAAAACATTGTGTCATGACAATTTTGCTCTGCATAAAACTTAAACTACGATGGTCCTTCTAGAATCATCTTTGTGATCATTCATTTCTTAGTTTAATTATGCTTTCATTGAATTGTGTAAATACTGATCAATTTGCTACCTTATTTAATTATTATTTTATATATTCAACTCACCTATGATATTGACAATATTCAATGACATTTTCATTTTATTTATGCTTTATAGTAGCTATTTACATCTATTTGTTGAACTTAACTGAATATATATTACTACTTGAATATGATTTCTAAGGAACAACATTATCAACCAAAATAAATAAAAGAAAGACTGACTAAATGTTCTTGGTCATCTATAAAATATTTTTTTCAGATTATGCTTAATTTATTCCACAGAGGTCAGAAAAGATTCACATGTATCTCAGCTGACACACTAGAACATAATGTGTGTAGACAAATATATAGTAACATATTTATGATTTTAAAAATAAATTGCACATGGAGACAGAGAGAGGGCTCAGAGGAGAGGGAAAGATGATGGAAAACATAAAAAAAATCAACAACAAATGAAAACAAAGCTTTTGTAATGGGGAAGTTCAACAAGAGTCCGAAGGAGTGGGGAGGAAAGGGAGATGTAGGGGAAGAAAAAACATTAGGATGTGTTCTGCACATGTACCAACTCCCCACAATAAACAAAACTATTATGTACTGACAACATTCATTAATAAAAAATAAATAAATTTCAAAGTATCAGTTATATGAAACTAAATGTGGGAGTTCACTGAGTTCAGGTGAAAAACAACTGGGGATTTTATCTGATAAGAAAAGCAATGTGACCCAAGAGTGCTATTGAACTTGTAATGTAGCTAAAGCAATTCTAGTCTGCACTCATAAAAGCTTGGTGTTCCTACTATAAATAAAATGGTCTCTCTGTAAACTGCAATGATGAGTCCAAATATTAAATGTTATGTTTTTTCTGAACCAATACATGGGGATATTTACAAACTAGAGATATGTCCAGAGTACTAGTAAAAGAACGTAAAAATAGTTTGAGAAGGGTTGCTTAACAAATTGTTGAAGGGACTGTTGAGAAAGAAGAGAAAATCAAATGGAAGATGTTGACTACCCTCAAATGTGTGAAGTACTTTATAAAGAAAAGGAGGTGCTTTAGAAAGGAGAAATGGAGTTAAATTCATATTCTGTGAATGCAAACTTTGCATTAGGACAAATAATTTTATTGGATTTGCTGATTGGAATAAGAAGTATTCTGGGGTAATGTAGTCCCCATCTTGAAGATCTTAAGTATATCGGTCAAGGAAGGTAATATTTTTGCACCTGAGTGAGGATTGTACTAGATGATCTCTAAGGTGCATTCCTGGGCTGCACAACTGGCTGTTCTTTAGTGAATTTTTAAAAGCCTTTGAAGTCCTTATTTAAATTTAATCATAAAATATCCTGTAATAAATACTATACTCTGGGCTACTGCAAACTCAACACATAGACACACACACATAAACACACACACATTCATACATGATTACAGCAAGAAGTTACAGTGCTGTTGTCATTTTCAAATTTTTTCTCACAGTCATTTCTGTTTGCTTCCTTGGTCAAAGAGCATAAAGAGGATGAACGGGTGTGCTGGATGTGAGAGTCTTTCTCTGTTACTTACTTATTAAAGCTAGCCAGTCCTTGCATGAAGCAGACATATTTTCATTGCAGCCAACCTTCCTCAGGTTTCCTAAAACATTTGAATGTTACTTTTGCACTCCTTGGTGAGATTTTCCCTAAAAAAAAATCAGGTTATAATAAAAGTTCTTCAGATTATGAAGTGATATATGTTATAAGGCTGATCATTGTTATCAGGCTAGAAGAAATAGAATTTTGTAAAAGAGAATATTTAGGGCAAGGTCAGCTGTGGAATACTTTGTAGCTTAGGGTAGCAAGAAGGTACTCAGGATTGCAGATGGGGAGAGGTACTAATAACTACTAGTCATTGCTGAACAGGTTTTTTTAATTTTATGGATTTTTCTATTTCTTTCTAGAAACTAAAACTGTTAAAAGGCTAATTTTATAGCATTTAACATGCCCTTAGGGCTGCAAGAAATGATATACGTAAGTGTTTAAACATATCAATCCTTGATAAATGCTTAATAGCAAAATTTTGTAGGTATTCTTCTAGATTGTTGTGTAACATCAAATTATGCCTAACCATTCAAAGAAAAAAATGAATAATGGGAATCTTTTGAAAGAGATTTCTTCAGTTTAAGAAAAGAAAGTTCAAGGAATTATGGTGAGAATATTTCTAAAAGAATATAATTTCCAATCTGGAGATTAAATTAAAAAATCTTGGGCCTTTGCTTTGCTTCCAAAATGCAGCTGTCCAAGAGAAACACACAAGAGACAGAAATGTAGCCTTACAATTTAATAATGCACTAGTGAACCCTTCTGGGGCTGCTAATATATTTTCAGTTTGAGATGGCTTTAAAGTAAATTTCTCAAATGCACTTCAATATGGTAAGATACACAGCATGACAATAGCTATGTAGAAAATCAGTTTATGGCCAATCAGTAGTCTATTTTAGTTATGTGCAAAATGTCTGTCATACTCACTCATGGCTCTGTTTGAAGACTTGGCTGTTAGACATTTATACATCCATTAATTAGCAGCTAGGCATGATTTAAAGGATAATGTTCCTGGCGTTCAGAGTATATGAAGCAGTAAACAGCTTTTGTGGAAGATTAAACGCTGTCGCAAATCACAGACATTTGGTGACCCCCAGCAGCCATGTGTTGCCAGAAAACTGCAATGCTATAATTATTGTGCCAGGGGGGAAACATATTCAACCGATAGCACAACAAACAGAAGAATGCATTTGAATTTGCCTCTTGAATGTTTAGAAATATGGCTTCTTGTTTTTTTTTTTTTCTTTTTTAACTGAATTTCATTTGTAAAGAAATTTATATGAGAATTAAACACAATATCCTTGAACAGACCTTGCACTGAAAAGAGTTAACAGTTCTAGAGACCAGTGTATGTTTGTAAGTACAAAGTTAGGAATATGTTGCTAATAGGACAATTATGAAACTTTCTTTCAAAATTTCTCTTATAAAACCGAATTTAAATCTATGAAATGTGCTCACATTCTGATTCATAGGCTGTCAATAAAAATAATTGAGTTTCTATCATACCAGTCATGTATTTTTAAATAAGGTATTCTTACAAAATTAAAAAAAATATTTTGTCTTGACACATGGAAAATATCAAGAGAAATTAACTGCAGTTGTTGCTTGCAAAAAGATGAATATAATAGATGGATGAAATGATAAAAACTTGATGTTTACACATTAAAATTTTATGTGTATAATTTATATGTATAATTTCTAAGTGCTCTTATTTATGGATGTGTATTTTAAAGTATATATTAAATGTTTCCCAATATGATTATCTATTCAGGAATGCTAACATATTTACATAAGAATAATAACTTTTCAAGTACACTTTCTCTCAGTCTCTTGATTTTTAAGTTCATCTAACATTCATTTAACAATTTATTTAAGTATATTCTGGGTGGAAAAAAAATGAAATAATGAAACAGAAAAGAAGCAAATATTTGGCAGGAATAAAAAAGACGTTTGGTAGCATGTAGTAGTCAATGCATGGAGAAAAGGCCTTTTAATACATGTACTTGTCTGTGTTCTGTGCTCACTGGGAAAAAATTACATGGTTTAGTAAGCTGGTTTAGTTCTCAATAAGAAAAGAATTTCCACCGTTCTTTCTCCATAATTGGATTTGGTACGCGTTGTAAAAGAAACAGCGCCTTTTACTGAGCAGTTCTGGTAACCCATTTTTAAATAATACAAAAGGCTTCTCACACCACGTGTTGCTGAGCCATAAACGCCTGTGTAGCCAACTTCTCTCCCTTGTTTTCAGTGGCCTTTCTCTCCCGGCCCACGGGGTTGTGGGTGGGGCGGTGTTAAGGAAAACCTCTAACAAAAGCTAAGATCCCCATTGTCAGTCTTCCTATTTGCTTTTCCTGAAGCAGTACTTTTAAAGTGCCAGAAGTTTCAAAATTGCTCTAACGCTCAAGGTGCATTTTGTTCAAAAAACTGGAGTTCCGCGTCTCAAATCGCTATCAGTGGCTGCTGGGGAGAGTCCAGTGTTTTGAGGCCCTGCTTTCATTCCTAAAGAAAGACTTAAGATGCACAGAGGCATCTGCCCTCACTGAGACTAAAATGTTTACTTTAGCAAATACTGCTCTATTAAATTTCAAAGTGGTGCTCTTTGAATTTTAAATTGTAAGGAAAACCTGGCCTCCGTTCTTGAAAGCTTTGGTTTAAACATAAAAAGGGGAAAGTAGCTTTGAAGTTTGAATGAGATGCATGAACTCTCTTTTTTACACTGAGTTTGAAGAACTCACAGGACGGGCATGTGTGCTATTTATTATTCTAACTTACGACTTGAGTGATACTCATTCCTTTCACCCTTGACCATTTTTGCTTTTTTATAAAAGCAGTATTCGGGGGTTAATGTAAGGTTTTACATATTCCCCTTTACTCAGGGAATGTATCCGACAAGATAATTTTATATATTTTTCTAAACAAACCATTTTATTGCTCTTTAATGGGCATCAAATTTGTCAAATTATCTGTATCCCAGGGTTTTTATAGGTACTGTTCATCCATTTCTCTGGAGTTTACTACCTACATAAAAGTACAAATACAGAAAATGTGTATTTTGGGCATAGCTGTTCACCTTAATGAGGATGTATCCGGACAGATGAATGCTTGCATAATTGAACAATTCATGGGCCAGAAGTAATCGAGCATTACAATAAGTTATGTCACCTGTTTACAAATGGGACACGTTAACTCCCTACTTTGCTTACTGGAATGAACTTTTTAAACCAAAAACTTACAGATGCTCCTTCACAAAATAAACCCTTTCAAGATCAATTCATTTTATTTACCTTGATGCATAATAATCTGGATAGAATTTTCTGTCTACATTGAAATGAAATAAGCATTTTATCATAGACGATATTAAAATGTTGTTTTTAGGGTATAAATATTTTAAATAAAATAATTATAAGTATCATCAATTACTGAGTAAAATATATTTGCTTAACTTCAAATTTCCTTCTTGGAAATTCCATCTAATATTAAGGAAAGAAAGAGAAGCAAATTCCTAGTATTAGTCATATATTTTATATTATTACATTTTTATTTTTATTCAACAAATGTTCTTAGTACTAAAGGCTTTTCCAAAGAAATTATATTTTTTCATTATTGTAGAGATGATTTATTTGTCTCTGAAAGTGACAAGTGAAGAAAGCTACTAGAGACTTTTTTCTTCCTTTAAATATCTGTTT
>NW_004955411.1:21432083-21451316 GCF_000276665.1 Chinchilla lanigera
TTTGAGGGGAGTTTTGAGATAGGGTCTTACTATGTATTACAGGCTGGCCTTGAACTCACTATGTAAACCAGGTTGGCCTTGAACTCCCAACAATCCTCCTGCTTCAGCCTCCCCAGTGCTGGGATTACAGGCATACAACAGCACACCTGGCTGTTCTAAAATCTTCCTTTTCTTTTTCTTTTTTGTTTTTCTGTTTTTCTATTTTTCGACGCAAGGTTTCACAATGTAGCTCAGGCTAGTCACAAACTCATGGCAATCCTCCTGCCTCAGCCTCTGAGTGCTGGAATAACAGGCATGGCCACCACGCCCTGCATATAAAAGTGTACATTTGTACATTTGTTAAGACACTAAGGAAATTGATGTACATTATGCATTGTATTTTAGAGTCGCAAAGAATGAAAAATTTTTTTGTTAAAATAGCCAATCAGTTTAGATATATACCAGTTGGAACTGATGCTAGTTTACAACCTGCACAGCTATTATTCCAGTTAAATGGTCCTTAATACACATCTCCAGTCCTGGGAGAACAAGTGAGCAACAGCAAGAAGTTTCAGATCTGAGCAGGCCTTTTCCCTTATATTACTCAAACTGCTATTTTGTGGAACAAGCTCTACTGGCAGTAACTTCTGGCCACAAAAAAATCTACTACAGCATGTCAGTTTTTTCTTTTAGATATTTCACATGCCCCCTAGAACATTAGGTATTAAAGTAAAAAAAAAAAAAAAAAAAAAAAAAAAAACCACAGGATTATTAAAGTTTCATAGCCTTTTCCCTGAATGTCCTGTAATTATTTGACTTGGTGTTTTGCACTAAGAATAATAATATTAAGAGAAAGTAATTCAATCATTATTTTCATAACTTTATGGACTCTGCATAAAAATATCTTCCCAGTTTCAGCCTAACATAAAGAATATTTTTCTAAAAGTAGAGTTATACAATAAAGAGGTGAGACGTGTTTTGAAGTAGTGAGCTCACTGTGTAGTAATCTGTTATCTGTGTAACAATATGATGTGTTAAACAAAAATCTATGCCTTATTTTGTTACTAAACTCCTACGAGTTCAGAGGTATAAAATACTTAATTTTTTGAAGACATTTAGAATTTTCTTTTTTATGTTCATGACCCTATTAATAAATTTTACATAACTAACAGGAAAAGCCACATCAAACATTTAAAATTATAATGGATGCAAATAGATTCAGATGACTATTGACCTGCTAATATATTTAAGTCAATATATTATTTTTGCCAAAGACAGTAATTGGAAAGTAATTCAAATCACATAACTTAAATTACACCTATGTAAGCAACGGCTCAAACATCTTTTAAAGTGATTAACGTGCATGGACATCAAACCACTGGAAAGATGATCTTGAGTTAAGAGTAATTAGGTATGAAAATATAACAGGATTTTACTTTTTTATTTTAAAGAGAAAAGATCAATAACAAAAAAACAACAATGAAGACGAAAACAACACAAAAACCACAAAAATGATACAGGATTTCAAAACAAGGTGGTAGGAATCAACAATGGTTGTTATATTACACATTGCCTTCTTCACTGAAGTTGCTCAGACCACCAGATGCAAGAATGCAAGACTGATCAAATAATTAAAGACAATAACAAGCAATAAAAAAAATTAGAAATGATACAGAACTTCATCAGACAAGATGGGGGGAATTCAACAATAGTTGTTATATTGCATATTGTTGTCTTTAAACCAGTTGTTCCAATTACCAGATATAGCATGCAAAATTGGCCAGAAAAAAAAATTTAAGCATTAACTGTCTCCTTCAATGAGCCATTGACATCAGCAGTACACTTATCCCAGCTATCCTTGTATCTACATATATTTTTTTCTTTTAAAGAGAACAAAAACATGCCTGGCAAGCACAAGGTCATGAGTTCCATTCCCGGTACTGGAGAAAAACCAAAAAATAAAATAAAATAAAATAAAGAGAACAAAAACAAAATAACAAAAACAAAGACATAAACAACATAAAAACAATAAAAATGATACAGAATTTCAAAACAAGGAGATGATTTTAAATACCTTTGTTCTATCATGCTTTTAAATAGCATATGAACTGTAATATTCAAAATAATAAATGCTTATTTGATATGAATGGTAATGTTTATGTCAATGTCTAGCAGATATTTAAGAAAGCACTTAGATATGAATCACATGTTGGCTTTCTCTGTAGATTCTAAGCAGATGAAAAAAGTTAGCTAAAACACATCTGTTTATGACCAAATGCATTTCAGTGTTATCAGTATTTATTTCTTGAAATATTTAAGAACTATTGCAATAATGTCATATGAATAATGAAGTGAGCTTAAAACTTCTGAACTTGCCAGGCATGTTTTTGTTCTCTTTAAAAGAAAAAAATATATGTAGATACAAGGATAGCTGGGATAAGTGTACTGCTGATGTCAATGGCTCATTGAAGGAGACAGTTAATGCTTAAAACTTCTGAACTTTGGAGAATGAGAGAGATCTGCATTTGCAAGAAAGAATACTAAAAATTTTCCGCATCTCAGTTTCAAATCAATGCACAAGGTCATGAATATTTTGATGCTTATAACATTAAATGAATAGTAAAACTCAACATCCTTACCCTGAAAAATGTTGTACATATTCTTTAAAAGATAATTTTTGAACCATATTAAGTATTTTCAAATCCTGAAGTACAGTGACCATTTATCAAACAAATGGACTCATAACTTAGAGCCATGGGAACAAAGGAATGTTTTGAAAAGACTAGAAAGAAAAATTCTGAACTAATGCTGTGGAATATCTATGGTGCTAACCTACAAATCATTTTAGACTTTTAGGAGCACGTTTGACTTTGCTTAAAACAAGGATAATTTTTTTTTTTTATTTACTTGATTTAAATGAGACAAGATTACTGCGTAATGCTGTAACTCAATCATCTTGCAGTCATCCAGGGGGAAAGCAAACTGCTCAGAAACATTTTCACATATGTAATTTGTATAAACCATAAGGTTATGATTATGAAATCTTAGGAATATGTATGACTGTGACAGCAGTAGTAGTATCAGCTCCTTTGTCTTCTTGGTACAGGCAGGAATACCCTCACGGATAGAAGATTGCCTGTTTTGATTTTATGCATCCAGAAATTCAGTTTTTCTACTCTCAGTGTATCAGATTTTTAAATACAACTTAAATGGCATAAGTAGGTAAAACAATTCGCTACTTTATTCCAGACTTCCATCACCAAAACACCTAAATGGGGATGATTTCATACTAACTAGCATACGGCTTTGCCCTGAGAGCTCTCAGCATGTAAAATTGAACCATTTCCTCTCCCTCCAAATTTTTAATGGAATAAACACATCACAGGAATATTTCTATTCTCAGTAGTTTACACAGTCCAAGTAAAGCTCCCAACTTCCGCAAAATCCCAAAATCTCATCACCCACTGCACAAGTTAAATGTAAATTTTCCATCTGGCCTTTAAATGAGGACTCTTTCATTGATTCTTATTATAACTATTTTAGTTATATATCGACAAACTGTCTTTAGTTTTGATGTCTAATTTATTTATATGGATTTTCTGAGAAGTTTGTAAAGGATTTCCTACTGCATTCTGACAGTTTCTTAATGTTTTGCTATACCATATTTTTTTGTTCAAAATTTCATAATAATTTCAAGTATAGACATTACAGTGATGTACACACAGCCCTCTAAAAAATACATTGTTAGATAAAGCAGGAGATGAAAAAATCAGTAAATTCTAATCCCTGATTTTTTAATCCAGGGAGAATATGTGCATAGATAATTAAGTTTTAGAAAAGAAAACAAAACCTTAACAATGAAAGAGATCAAGAGAAGGCAAAAAAGACTTTGCTTCCACTTATACAGTCCAGAGAAAAGCTAGTGTTTCTGGAGATGCTAAGTGAGAGACTCCTCATTATCAGTAAATACTGTCAATTGTATTAGGTTTTTGCTACCTGTGCCTAATAAAATGTCTTGTGCAGTGTCTTCAAATTTAAAACAATATAGATTTTCGATAGTACCCCATTTGTTTATGGAAAACTACCTTCTCCTGAGTTTTACCCTACTCCTGAATTTTCAGATTCTTACTATGTGAAGGGAATCATTTCTAAAATATCTTCAGGAGCAATTTTATAAGTCTGAAGAATTGAAAACCTCATACCACAGCAATATATGTGCTCCCATGTTTATAATAGCAGTTTGTAATAGCTAAATGTTGGAAACAACCCAAATGCCCATTAACTTACAAATGGATAAAAAGGTGTGTTTTTTTTAATACAACGGAGTATTACTCCTCCATGAAAAAGGATAACCTTGAGACATTTATAGCTAAATGGATGCAACTTGAGACCATACTCTTAAGAAGTGAAATAAATTGGGCACATATGTATAAATATGACATTTTCTCCCTGGTGAGAGAAACTGAAAGTGTAACTAAAAGCCAAAATGTATAATAGGTATTGTGAAATAGGAAGTAATTGTTCAGGGGGCTGAGGATTTAGCTCAGCAGCACAGCGCCTGCCTGGCAAGCAGGAGGTTGTGAGTTCAATTCCCACTACAAGAGAAAAAAAGGAAGTAATTGTTCAAAGGGAAAGGGTGACTGAGGGGAGGTTAAAGGGAAAAGAGAAACATGAGAAAAAGAAGATAAGCTGGAAACAAAACTTTGGAAATGAGGGGAATAGGGGTTGAAGAGAGGAGAGACAAATGGTAACACAAAGAAGAACAAAGATACATCACATACAGGTACAAACTCGCTAGGCTGAATGTGATCACTAGGTATACCTAAATTGTACCAATAAACTGAATTATTAAAAATGGCATTTCAGTAACAAGTGGCATAATGTAAAAAATATTTTCTAATATCACCATGCAATACAGCAAGCTGCCAGGTTGAACTTTCCATTCATATTTAAGATTTTGGTATGGACTTTTAGTAAAAGTTCATGAGAAATGTAAAATATAAATAAATTAATGAGGTGTCACTACTCATCACAAGAACACTATCTTAATTTAAATAGGCTTAGGAAATTGGCAGAATAAAAATGAGGAAAAAATGTTTGTCCGCAGACATGACACAGTCACTAATACAGAAAGACAAGGTATGCTCCTTAAATGATTCCTTTCTTTCTGAAGAATTATTGAAAACTAATGAAAGAAGAAAGGAGGGAAGGAAGGAAGAAGGAGAGAAATAAGGGAGGGAAAGAAAGAGAAAGCAAAAGAAAACAAAGAGAGAGGAAGAGAAAAGTAAGAAAAAGAAAACAAAAAAGCAAAAAAAAAAAAAAAAAGAGTTATAAGACATGACATCATCTATTTCCTTCCTGCCTTTGTGTTCACTAAGGGAGGATTCTAAGGAATTTTGTCATCTTATATAAAAAGTCATATTACTGTTAACAAAGAGGTGAAGCATGAATAAAAAGAACGTGAACGTTAAAAAGCCAGAGTCCAGTGATCTTCACTGTTCGCAATGTTCTCGTCATTCCCTGGAACCATGTAACTGCGCTCCTTGTGCTACAGCTGGCTCACTGCCTTCAGGCTCGGTAAATTCTCCAGATAGCAATATTCTGTCTTTTTAACACAAAACAGTGTATAATCCACCGGCATCTTCCTGCTCAATTCACAATTCTTTCACAAAAATAATGAACTATCCAAAGAGTTCCCGAAAAAACTAACAATATAACAATTAAATAAATGGAATTCAGGGGCTGGGGATTTAGCTCAGCGGCAAAAGCGCCTGCCTGGCAAGCGCAAGGTCGTGAGTTCGGTTCCCGGTACCGGAGAAAAACCAAAAAAAAAACAAAAAAAAAAAAAAAAAAAAAAATGGAATTCAGATAAATCAAAGATAAAAATTATCAACATTTTACATTTTATTGGTAAGAATATAAAAAATAAGCTTCTTCTTTTTAAAGCACTATGCTGTGAGTACATTTTGAAATCTCTAAAAGCAGTCAAAATATTTTTTAAAAACTTTCATACTCAAAACAAAAACTGGAAGACCATATACTCCTTTAAATTCTCAGCCATATTTGTGAACTGAGAACTTCAAGATCCTGAAAATAGTGAAGTGCATTTGAACAAATGAAACATCACTTTGCACTTTCTATTCCTTCATTCCTAGATAATCAGATGGAATTCTCCCATTTTCCGTAGAAGCTATTTTATAGTAAGAAACCGGTAACAAGCTTTCATCAAATGTTAACTTTAAACACATTGGTGATCATTTCATTCTAAAAGAAACAATAATTCAAAATAATCTAGCTAAGGTAGTGTATAGTTTGTAGCACTTTGTAAGAAACAATTTTACTACATATTATACATTCTGAAGAGAACAGAAAATTATTAAAAGAAAAAGTGATAAAATTTAACAGAAGCCTGTAAACTGATCGATTTTTAGAACTTTTCTTGTACTTAAGAGAATGATGTGTTCTTATCCAGGTAGAATTATGTGTACTGAGAAATTCAAGTGCTATTTTTTTTTCATTTTTAAAGAAGGTAGAAGTTAGCAATAATACAAGTTTACTGCTTAGGTTTAAAAAAAACCGGAGTTCTATACTTGTGAATGTTCCCCTGTAATCCTGAAAGAAACACATGTGGCCCTTTTCAATCAAAAGAAGTGAGCAATGATCATTATCTTCAGTTACTATCGCTTTCCATTTTGTTTTTTATTTTAAAAAGAATGAAGATAACAGCATGTAATATAACAACTCCTGTTAATTCCTATCATTTTTTTTTTAAACCCTGCCTTCCACTTTGGAGAACTGTAAACTTCTCTTGCAAACTGTGACAGGTGCGTGGGACTTCCAAAGCAAGAACTAGAGAAGGAAATGTAGCTGTATGACTTTTGGGTTTGTTGTTGCTGCTGGGGATTTGGGGAATGGGATTGGTACTGTGTAGCAAACCTAGGATCTCCCACATACAGACGATTCTTACCGCTGTGCTGTACTTTCAGTTCCCGACCAGATTCTGATAGTTTATTTACTATTTCTAAAAACTTTATCTCTAATACAAAAGACACCATCCTACCACCACAGTTGTTATTATGCATTCATTAAACATTCGTTTTTTAAAATTTTTAACCTAATTTTTCATCTAGAGCATTAGTTTCATGTGTTAGCCTTCTAGAAACTTTAGATCAACGCTGTTAATTAAAGTAGAACGGCATATCTCCAGAGTTATGCAAATCCATCTAAAACACTTCAGATTCACTTGATCTTGCCTGATCATCCATAGAGAATGAGTCAAAGCAAAGCTTTCCCTGTGTACATACAATCAGTGCTTAATTTCTGTGAAAATGAATTTCTATGCAATGCTGTATTGGTCAGCTGTCCCCTCGCTGGTGTACCATGCACAGCTAGCACAATATAAAGAAGTTTAATTTAGCTAACAGGTTGTAAGGGCATTCAGTCCACAGGTGGGGGGCTCCAAGGCAAAAGCATCATGGTGTAAGGGCACGGTGCATAGCAAAGCAGCTTTGTTCATGATGGCAAGAAGCAAAGCAATAGAATAGTACCAGGAGAAAGAGGGTCAGGACCAGACATGGGCTCCATGGCCCGGTTTCCATGACCTACCTGATACAGCCAGAAGTGAGCTCTTCCCACCAGCTGCCCCCATCTCAGTGTCAGTCAAGTTGACACTCCACCCCAACGGCCACAAATACAAACTTTTTGTTCATAATTGCCTACAAATATGTATGTCACTCCTTAGCTTCATATTAACTTAATAAAATATACTGTCTCTCTCGTGTCTCTAGCCTAGGGTAATTTCAAAGGCAAATCTTTGTAATATTACAATGCTGAGCTTACTTGTCAACTAGAAATTTTAGACTTTTCTAATAGAATACTTCTTTAATGGAAAAGCTACAGTAGCGAGATACAAGGAGAGTCCTTACTCAGAATGTACAAAATGTACTTCTAAGGTATTTTTTGTTTATTCAAATGATATTTTTGTTAAAATTTTAAATTTCTTTTATTCAATATGAGATATGAATTGAAAATCCTGTTGGGTAATTTTGTCCGTTGAACATGAATGAAACCTGCTACAATTATGTGTGATGTGTATACACATCACTATGAGGTTTTGCTATTTTGCATATATGCATTAGAATTTAGGTTGTTTAGTTGGAAAAATAGCTTCTTAAATGTGTAAATCAATAAAGGACCTCAACTAGTACCATGCAGTGATTTTTTTTTAATTTTAAATATCATTATTATTTCTGTATTTATAAGCTCTCTTTAGTCTCTTTCAGTTTACTATATCTATCAACTAGTCAATCAAATGATAGATAGCATGCAAGTAATAAAAAATTTCAACCCATATCAGTCATCTGTTAGAGGTATTTACTTTGGAAATTAAGTCAATGTGAATTTTGACATCTGGCAAGCCCATCTGTAAGCTAACTTTCCTTTCCTCTGTCCTTCTGGCTAATATTGTCTGTTCCAAAGGAATTGCCCAGCACTTCTTTGAATGAACACTTAAATACCCTCTGTACTCCAGAGATGATTTTAAGAGCTTTGGTAACAGATTGCAGTAGTTCTGGGCTTGACTATTCTCAGTCTTTCCTCCCTTCCTTTAGTCCACCCTATATGAGCAGCTCACTTCATTTTGCATCTCCCAGGATCCGCAGTCAGCTGGCTCTGGTGATAGGGCGCGTGGGACACATCGTTGGGATGCTGGAGGGTAAATGGGAAGACAGAAGCCAGTGGATCCTCCCCTTCATCTTTGTTGGGCAATTTCTCAGCTGTGGATTCTCTGTGTTTCCAGCTTGTGTGTGATAAACCCATTATGATTCCAGCTTTGAAAGAATTTCTTATATCTTGTGGTAACATCATTTATCCTCCCAATCTGAGGGAGGTAGTACATTTCTGCCAATCTTTGAACTGTTCTATTATTTCCTTTTTGTTTTCTTCAAATTTACATTGCTTGTTTAACCCATTTCCAGGACAGAATCCCTTGTTGTAAATATTTTCAGCAGCTTTCTGTTTTCATGATTAAGGTTTGATATTCCTCTTATGTATGATTACAAGATGTATAATATGGTATAGTAACGTACGATTTTCATCACATTTTATATATCAGAAATTTGAAATTTTGAGATACTATTTCAATTTTTTCTTTTCTCTTTTTCAAAAATTCTCTTGGTATGTTTTTGCAGTGCATAGTATTCCCATTCCTTGTGTGGAGTTAGTACATGAACAGCGCACATCTTAATTCCTTTCTGCATCCCGTCTCTCTGCTCCCACTGCCCTCCATTGCTGGGCCCCTTCCCCTCTGAAAGAGACCTAGCTCCCCATTTCCTAGTGTCCATCTTTTACTTTGGTCTTTATTTATTATTTTGGTTGTTCCTATATGATAAAACATGCAATACACAAGCTTATGTGTCTAATTTATTTCACTTAATATTAAAGGGCATCCATTTTCCTACAAATTACTCAAATTTATTTTTCTTTACAGCCCAGTAACACTCCATGGTGAGTAAATACCACATTTTTTTTCATCTATATATTTGTTCATGGACATATAGGCTGCTTCTGAGATTTGTATATTATGGATGGTGCTGCTATGAATATGGGTATGCATGTGTAACTGTAATATGATGTCTATTTGGGGAAGATACCTAGAAAGGAAATAGCTGGGTCAAACGAGATTTCTAATTTTGGTTTTTTGAAGAGTATCCATACTGATTTCCGTAGTGGCTGTGCTGGTTTACATACCCACCAGCAGTGTAGAAATGTTCTATCTTCCCTACAGCTTCACTAGCACTTGTGATTATTAGGTTTCTTGATGATAACTATTTTCTTTGGAGTGAGATGGAATTTGCGTTGTGTTCATTTGCATTTTTCTGAAGACAAACAATGCTGAACATTTTTTCATCTATTTATCGGCCGTTTGTACCTCTTCCGTGATGCTTCTGTTCATTTCACTTGCCCATTTTTTGGTTTGGTCTTTTATTTGGGAGGATTTAATTTTTTTGGTTCTTCATTTAATATTAGATCTTAATATTTTGTCTGTGGAAATAGCTGGAAAATATCTTTTCCCATTCTGTAGATTTTCTTTTCACTCTGTTTCCTTTTGCTGAGCAGAAGCACTTTAATTTGATATGAGCCTATTTGTTGATTCTAAGTGCTATTTCCTGTGCAATCAGGGCCCTGTGCAAAAAGTCCTTGCCCAATCCTATGATTTTGGGAATGTTATCTATTTAATCTGCCCACAGGTTAAATGTTTATGTTTTAATATTTAGTTCTTGGATCCATTTGGATTTTCATGTGTTTATGGTCAGAGATATGGGTCTAGATTCAATCTTCTGCATGTGTATTAAAGAGGCTGTCTTTCTCCAGTACATGTTTTTTGGTCCCTCTCTCAAAGGTCAAATAGTTGAATGTCCTTGGAGTTATTTCTGCATTCTCTAAAATCATAAGTCATGGTAAATGATAATAGACATTGGATTTGTATTCAGATTCACTTGCTTCTTTAGCCAATACCTTTTTGCATAGAACATATATTTTTCATAGTAATCTGTATGCTCATTAGATAAACATCTATTTTTTTTTTTTTACCGGTGCTGAGCTTTCAGTGATAATAATATGCAATTAAAATAGTTCACATCCTTTTACTTTGTAAGTGTAAGACACAACATGACATGTTTCTGCATGTGACAGCGTGCTGTGGTGCAGATTGACAATTAGGGCAAAGGTGAAACCTGAAAGACCTCCCAAAAGGTAATGTGACAATGGAAGCTAGAGATCATAGGATTCCATGCCAGAGAGACAGGCCAGGAATTCGAAAGACAGGACTAATGATTAAGCTAAAATGAGGACAAGAAATAAATCTACAAGGGAACAAGTGGATTACAAACAGAGTTTTGTGCATAGTAAGTCATGCACGGTTGCCATGTAGATTATTTCACCATGAAGTCACTATTCTGGTGACAAAAGTATGACTACTATGGAAGCACCCAATAGTAGGATTATATGCTAAGAAATTCAGAGAAATTAAAACCCAAATTAGCTCACCATTTGGACCAAAATAACATCGTTTAAAAAATTAAAATTCATAAAATGAGCAAAAATGATCAAAGATGGTTTAGAAGTGTTGGGTAATGTTAATTGTGAAGTCTTCTAAAGGAAGACCCATTCTCGGAATGAAGAGTATCCCCTGGACTTGACACATATCATACTTCCCTTCCCTCACAAGCTAGAAACGTTCACAATATGTATGGCTTAATACAAATTAATGACTTACATACTTTACAATTTTCCATAACTTATTTTAGATACTCAGCCTAACTTGTGTGCACATGAATATTTTCTGCTCATTGGCTGTTAATCTAAAGGCAGATTTTTGTTATCTTTTTACCATTTGCCCCTTTTTTATTTTAAGCCAAGTTCTCAAATTGGCAATTCCTTAAATACTGAAGTGAGTGTGCCAGAGGGTTTAGTATAAAAATGAGTTCATTTATAGTATATGACAGTCTATAAAAATGAAAGTGGAGCAAAAAGAAAAAAGTGTATATAAAATACATTGCACATGCCAATCATAAATCCAAGCTCAGGACTTAAATTCCAGACACACAGCATTGCTCTTCTATGTATAACTGAGGCAGCAGTTTCATTATTGGTCCTTTCTTAAAGACTTTGCTTTCCAAATCTACTAAACTTTCATGTTTTCTGTCAACCCAAGAGAAACTATTTTTAAAAGCCGCCTCCTTTTATTTTGATTTTTATGAGTGTTGCTAGTAGTAGTACTTTAAAAATTATATTAGCATGTGATATTTGATAATCTTGTACTTAAAAGCATATTGGATCAAAATTTAAAGCAAATTAGGTAAGTTTTCTTCACTTTATGAACAATGATATGCATTCATTTACTAAAATAATTAAAGAGTTTCTGTGTCTGTATAAGCTGGGGAATACAAAATCATGAAACATAAAATGTATTTCCCTTTCAAGTTTTCTTATCTAAGTTTCTAGGACAAATAGTAATTGTCACAGGAGCTAAAATTTTTTCCAGCTGTTTTTCTATTGTGGAAAATAAAATTCATCTTAGAAGTATGACTTTTCACTGCAAGTTTAGATGATGACTAGGGAACTTCTATATACTATCTCTTGGATCTGAAATTTGATATACTACATTTGAAGCATGAACATTTAATTTCCTTAAAGAGAACACCAAATAGGGACTTGCATCTTAAAGTTTATGACGATGCATATATTATGCATTGATTAAAATGTATAATTATCTGACCGTTTACTATTCAGACACAGTTCTAAAAGTTGTTTACATGACAGTGGCAAAGAAGTTGATCACATTTCTTCTGGAGTCTAGACAATATAAATAAATAAGTAAAACATGAATACAAATCAAATGAATACACTAATACTCTGATGAGAAAAATGGTTGTTTGTTAGCACTTAAGAAGCATTCTTTCATATTTTTCCCCTTCTTTCTTTTCACAGGATAGCTAACATAGTTGTACTACTGACTTTTATTGCTCCATTGAAAGGAACAGTTAATGTTTAAGTATCTGATCAGTCTTACATGTCTATATTTGTTTATCTGAGTATCCAACTTGAAGATATCAATATATGATACAACTATCATTGTTAATTTCCTATCACCTTTTCTGAAATTCTGTTTTGCTTGTATTGTTTTTGTATTATTTTCTAAATGTATGTGTGTATGTTAATATGTTTTCATTCTTTTAAAATAAAAAGAAGCATTGCTTCTTCTCAAAACTTAGGGACCTATAAATGTAACACAAACTAGGAACCTATTTATAGTTACTAGGAAAGGAAAGGAGAATAATATGAGAGGAACCACAGACTAGTGATGGAAAAAATAAAACAAAAAAAAACTTAAGGATTCATGGCATTGCCTCTAACTTTCTCTCAGAGTCCTCTGCTCAATGGCATTACAATTAATAATTCCAGATGGAATATAAAATATTTGGGTTGCAAAAACAAATTTAGTAGGGAAATAAGTATCCAAAAAAGGTTAAGGAGAAACTGAGCAAAATTCATCATTACAAAGTGATTGTCTATACTCTGGTTTCTCTTCAAGTTGAAAAAATTGCCAGGTATGGTGGTACACACCTGTAATCTCAGCACTCAGGAGGCTGAGGCGGAAGGATCGTTGAGAGTTTGAGGCCAGCCTGGGCTACAAAGTGAGCTCAAGGCCAGCAGGAACTGCATAGTGAGACCCTATCTCAAAACAAACAAACAAAGACCATATCAAATAAATCTTTTGCCTTTTACACAGTGATTAAGCAAAATTCTTTAAATATCACCCCCCCCAAATGAAATGACATACAAAATATGCAAATATACTACAGAATAACAACTATTCAGCCTAAAAAATACAAGTTAAATAGCAGAAACTATGACAGGAACTACCACTGTTCAACAAAATTCTGCTGCTTATGATGGATGGAAAACCAACTAGGGTCTACATTTCTCTTGTAACCATAGATATAGCTATAGATAGGTGGATAGATAGATAGATGATATAGCTATAGATGATATAGGTACAGATATATATGACATAGATATAGATGACTGCTACTGTCATTGGAATAAAAGAAATAACATGTAATTTATGCAGCTATTGCTTAAGAGAAAGTCCCCAGACCTAGGCATGTGCATTTTTTCCTTCTGTACAATGAAACAGAGAGTAGATCAAGTGCCAAAATAAAAGAAAAACTAATGGATTAATAGAAGAAGGGAAAATTTAATGGAAATTCTGATACAAAAGTACATCCTGAGATAACCATAACAAATACGGACAAATTAAAGCAGTTGAAAGAAAATAGATATACAATCCAAATAACATAACATAAGGAAATTCATATCATTAATATATAGAACTCAGTAAATTGAAGGAAAAATTACTCAGGCAGCTTAAGAACAAGTCTAAAATGAAGTAAAATGGCATCTGTAGCCTGAGTAACACATCAAATTCCAGGAAAACTTGATATAATACACTAACAGTGAGTCATATCCTAACTATATTACTAAATATCTAGGAAAAAGAGAGAAGTTAGACTCATCCTGGCAGATGAATAAGACACTTACAAGAAAAAATATAAGGCTTGTCTGAGACTATACTGCACAATTTTCAGTGCCATAAAAAATAAATATATGTGTACAAAATTCTGAGAGAAATGAAGACCACAGATTTGTTGGAAACTGGCTAAGGTACTGTTCAATCACAAAGTCAAGAGTGAGATTTTTCTTCAACTATTTTTTTTCAGATAATACAGCTTCTAGAGTCTTTTTACCAAATTTTTTTTATGTAAGGCTAAATTAATTAACAAAGAACCAAAATATAAAGTCACTAGTGGAGATATTGAAATAAAATGAAAGAAAAACATAAATAGAATAAAGCAATTTGAAGACTCCAAACACAACGTTAATAATGAGAAGATAGAAATGTCAATTGCTGTGATTTGATCGGTGCATATTTTGTTTCAGTGGATTGAGATATCACACAATACTTCATGAACACATGCAATTATTTTGTAAGTTAATTTTTTAAAAAACATTTATAAGAGGAAAATATTGTGTCTTGATTTGATAATTGCATATTGTACACATTTATTAAGTTGTTACAGCTTACTTCATAAATTTGTACAATTCAAATATGAATAGTAAATAATATGTATATATAAATTATGTATATGTTACCATAGATGTAATGTTTACAAAACAGCGATAAATGTCTTAATCATAGCAATAAAATATAATTGGTACAACTATTGTGAAATAAATGTGTCAAAATTAGAACACATTATTATAGTTTGACAGAAGTGGGAGAAAACTGACGGAAGGCTAAGCACACAGACAATTTGGATCCATAACTCCGCTAGTTAGCTTCCCTTTTCTATAACAAAATGCCAAAGATAATAAACTTAAAGCAAGAAAAATTTATTTTGTCTCACAGCTTTAGAGGCTATATATGGTTCACATAGTTAATTGTAGGAGGGCTTCCCTCTTTCTGCAGCTGTGGTAAGGCAGAGTATCACTCTAGGAAGGGTGTGGAGGAAGAAACCTACTTGCTTTACAGTGACCAGATAGTAAACCAAATGAGAGAGAAAGGAATTGGAAACCAGGTCACCGCACCAACGTACATGCCTTCCCACTTAGGCCCCTCTGCTGTTTCCATCAATTTCCAATAGTGCTACCATGTTATGATCTCATCAGTGATTACTCCATGAACAAAGTTGAAATCCTCATGATCCAATCATGTTTCTATATCCCACCTCTGAACACTGCTGCTCTGGGGATCAAGCACTCAGTACACGAGTCCCTGGGGAAAATTTCATATCAAGACAGCAATCACACAAGAGTTTACTTATCTAAACAATACAGAGAAAAGGCAGTAAAATCAGGATACACAAAAAGAAACCATGTTCTGGAGCCAATGGAAAGATAAAACTGGAATTCAAAACCATCAAAGCAATAACAAATGGTAATTTCTCATCGCATATGAATAACTTTAGAGTTTGCTGCCCTACTCTCGACGTGTCTTATTTACCCGGGCCTATATACCTACACCTGGAATACGTTAATCTAGACTAATTTAACATGTGCCAGGTACCATTCCCTAAGGCCAAGTGATCCTGATCAATCTTAGAGTTTACTTAGTAAAATACAATAACATGATCGTCCCAGCATCGGCACAGATTCCATTTATCACCCTCTCCGGGCTTACAAGACTGAGGTAAGTACATACTTTAACTCGGAGCTGGAACAAAAAGGGTCAGTTACTTAGATGTCCCAGGCAGTCAGGTTTAATAGGTCCATTAATATGCCCTTCCCTCCAGCTAATTACTTCATCATTTATAGCCAGAGTAAACTGATACTGTAAAAGACTGAAACATGTACATTTAAAAAACCACACTAACTCCAACTCATATTGTGTTTTATAAATCATTATCCTTATCAAATACTGTGGCATGTCCTGTGATGAAAAAATCACTTATCTGAAGTTCATCAGAACTTTTAATTTTTCTTGTTTTTCTAATTAGTTCAAATAGAACTGAATATGTTGCTTTTTGATAAGAGTTTATATATCATTGTCACTTTTTAATAAAATAACATATTTTTAACCTATACATTAATTGGTCAACATTTCTGCTGTTGAGCATCTACATAGAAAGGCATTACTTAATATTAGTGATGAATATTTCTAGATGACTGTGGTAATGACTATCTTTCGATTTATAGAACTGATAAAAATATAGGTCAGCTTCTTGTGCTTTTACTTCTGTGTAATGATAAAGAATGCTCTTGTGCACACATTTTCTTAGGAGTTTCAACACTTGCATTCATGTCTTTGTATTGTATGGACTCAGAAAAGTAGGCAGACACATTCCACAGTTTCACAAAGGCAATGAGATTTATTAATCCTACCAATGGGTATAGATAATGATTAATTTTAATGTGCCAACTTGGATGGGCAAGGCAGTGCTGAGAGAGCTGGGAAAATATTCTTTCAGTGTGCCTGTGAGCGTGTTTCTGGAATAGATTAGCATTTGAAATAGAAACCCGGGTTAAGCAGTTATCCTCACCAATGTGATTGGGAGTCAGCCAATTCATTGAAGCCTCAAATAGAGAGAGAAAAAAGAAGACTGTAATAAGGTGAATTTTCTCTTTCTGCTTGAACTGGAACAGTTATTATCTCCCACCCTAGCAGTTCTCTGGGCTTCAAGTTTGAAATTCAACTGCACCACAGGTTTTTCTAGGGCTCTTCCAGGGGACTTCTCAGTCTCTATAATCACACCAGCTAATTGCTACTGATAAGTCTTTTTCTCTATATGCCCAATTATCTCCTTCTCTGGAAAACCTTGCGTAAAACAAACCCGAAAAAGAGCCTCTTACTGACTTCCTAAAGATCCAACAGTGTGATATGATGGGTGAACTCATTAAAAAGGCAAATTTTGGACCCCACCCAAGAGCAGAGAAAATTGCCCAGATTATTCACTCTCAACTCCACTTTTTTTGCAATCACTTAAGCACTTTTGTTCAAAGTTCAAAGCAGCATGTACACCATCACGAGCAAATTGCTTATAAATCTTGGCCTAGAAAACTGAGACTATCTAGAGCAAGTCTAAGAAAAAATCAGGCTCAGGCCAGTTGATCAAGTATATCCTTTGGCTCTATCCTTTGCACAGGTGCTAATTCTTTTTCCAAAATGTCCATTAGTAATATCTATCTTATTTTTAATATGTATAAATACTACAGAATGTTAAATAAGCATTATTAAAAGCAGGAAATAATGTAAACATAATGAAAAATGCATGTCACATCCTATACAAGCTGCCGTTTGTCTATGGCATTTCCTTGTGCAATTTGTCATTCCTTCCTAGTGACTGAAAATGTACCTGCTAGGTCTTATCAAGCTAGCACTTCTAATAGCCATGAACACTAAAGTTAGCATTCCAGTTGAACTATTCCACTCTTCCAATAAAAACAGGTTTAATACCATGGGTACATATTCATCCGTGGTTATATGAAAAGTATGAACCAAAAATAAAATTCCAGAAGAAAGATACTTATTTTAAAATTTTGTAAAAGTAGTTGCTGCTTATTGGTAGAACTTCTACGATTTTAAAGTTTCCTCTATCTTGTTAATGATTCCTACTTTCTAAAATATGTATATATTCCTCTTGCAAACAGAAAATTTTTACATTTATGCTATTTGTAATTATTTATCCTTCAGAGGAAATTATTTCAAAAGACTCATTGACAAATGATGCCAATTAGATTTCTAAATTATGTTTGGTAAAATTTCTATTTTAGAATTGCCTTACTTTATTAAAAATGGTAAGGTAATACTGTCTCCATACTATCCATTTCCAAGTTTGCCTATTTCAATATATTTAATAAAATTTTTTTCAAATTTTATAAAGTAATTATAACACATCAGGAATGCCTCACATCCATACTTTATTCAAATTTCTTCAGTATTGAATCAATAGTTTCTTTCTATTCAAAAATCCATATAGGATAACATAATATACTACTTGTCATGCCTCCTTAGGGCTCATTTTGACAATGACATTTTTTCAGGTTTTTCTTGTTTTTTTAAAGCTTGGTGAATGTTGTGGATTGTGTCTACATGTCCCTGCCAAAGAGGTGGCTCGGTACAGAGTATGTGATGCTGGGATTAAGGACAAAATGCTGAGATTAAGGGTGTATGATTGAAACTAGTTGACTGATTGGTTGGCATGGCTCTGGGTTTAGCCAATGGCAAGGCCCAAACCTGAGTGTGAGTGCTACCTGCCTTAAAGTTGTGTAGCCTGGACAGAATATAAGGGAGAGAAAGAGGGGTCGCTGCTTCTTCCCTACTTTGTTGCTTTGCTGCCTTCTGCCCACCATGAACTGTTTCTACTTTGTGAAACCACTCTGCCATGCCACTCTGCCTTGGAACCAGCCAACTATGAACTGAAATCTCTGTGAGCCAAAATAAACTTTTCCTCCTTTAACTTTGGGTGTTGGGTATTTTACCTCAGATATGATAAAATTAACTGAGACAGAGAGAAAATATTGAGAAACATTGGTATTTTGTACACTATTCCTTAATTGGTGTACATTTGATGTTTATCCCCTGACTAGACTGGGATAATGTCCTTCAGGAAAAACACCACAGAGGTAAAATGCTATTTCAAAATATTATATCTAGGATTGAAATATCACAGTGAGTTTTCATTGTGATATTGACCTTAGGTACTTGCCTGGGGTAATGATTCCTTTCAGGAATCATTTCAGGTTTCTTCTGCCTCTATGCACCTCTGTTGCTTTCCACAGTATTCCTTTTTCAAACAGTAAATCTATTTTAACTATTTCTTTCATGTATATATGATCAGAAAGAAATTAGTAAAATTTAATGATTATTTTAAAAATATATTTAGACCTTGAACACTATGTGTTTACTTGAAAATAAAAGCTAAAATACTTATGTAATTTTTAAGAGTTTACTGTCTGTTAATCAGTCGATAGAAATTATCTCATGTAACCATTAATCCCAACAATAATAATGTATTATACTTCTCACATATAGATATATGTGTAAGGGAGCCCCCCGCATCTTGCGCCCAGGCAGCAAGTTCTCCGGGAGTGGCAGGGCTCCTGGGTCTGAGTGTGGGCCAGACTCATACCACCACGATTCCCAGCCGAAAAGCGCATACAGAGCCAGGTAGGCCCCACCCAATCCCGGAGGCC
>NW_004955411.1:21457570-21563873 GCF_000276665.1 Chinchilla lanigera
ATTGTGCTTGTGATATGTTGTAAAATGTTGTATGTCTGTTAATGTTTCCCTCCTTTTATCTTTAAAATAAAAAAAATAAAAAAATAAAAAATAAAAAGATATATGTGTAAGGAATTGAATCATACAGAGGCTTATTTTTCCAGGTTCACACAATCCTAAACTACAGAGCTAGCATTCAAGTCTGGCCTCTCATGCAATGCAAAGACACAATTGCTATAAGAGCACACCAGTGCCTTCTATACTACTGCATGTATTTTAAAAAGAAAAGACCTCTAACATTCATATCACATTGTCCAGACTTTAAGTTTTAGGAATAAGAGGAAAATGTAAGAGGTCTTGTAATCTTCCAGGAGGTTTGGTCTATCTGCTTTCTGTCAATCATGTTTATGATTGGGCTTTTGCTACTAATTGAACTACATTGTCTTCTTTATCCATGATTATTTAAATCCTGCTGACATGAATTTCTTTCTGAGGTTATATCATACAACTGGTATATCTGTATTCTACAGAAAAAATAACACCATGTAATATAATATAATGAACAAATGAGTCTACTAGTCAGTAAAATCAAATATAAAATCTATTTTATGACAAAATAATATTTCCCACTATTATTTGAAAGCAGAAGTCATCTTTTAGAAAAGAAATGCATATTTTTAAAAAGTGAGCATCAGTGATGATTTTTGAAATGGCATTTAAAGTAATTGGTCAGGGTAAAAAGATTGAGTGCAGAAATGATGTATTTCACATGTTCTCAGCAGACAGTAGACTTAATTTTTTTTTTCTCTTTGGTAGCCAAATGTATAAGATAAGTAGAATGAGGTAGAATGAAACACCTCACAAAACTGTTACATATGTCAATAATTTTTGCAAAAGATCTGGTAAAAGATATCAATACAACATAAGACAAGCAAATTGCAAAAAAAAAAAAAAAAAAAAAGACAAGCAAATTGCTTGGCATTACCAATTTGCAGTAAACTTAACTGACTTTTTAAAAATTTCTTGTCAATTTGTTTTACAAATATAACAGACCTCAACATTGTAAATACCAGGCACAGTAGAGCATATATTTAATCTCAGCACTTGGGAGACTGAAACAGGATTGCCATATGTTTGAGGCCAGCCTGGGCTACTTAGTGAGTTCAAGGGCAGCCTGAAATAGTGAGACCTTTTCTCAAAAAAAAAAAAAAAAAAACACCAAAAAAACTGTTGTGGAAATGTTAATATTACACACCTTTTAAAATTGTATTCAAACAGGCCCAAAGAGGTCATATAATTGCACTGATGTAACCCAGGAACTCTGTTATTGAAACTGGATCCTGAAATCTGTAAGTACAAAGAAAGATAATATGAAAAGATGTGTCCATTTTTGTCCACTTAAATTCACCCTTGGGAATGGTGATCAGTATTTGCTTAGGTAGCAAACACTGGAAACCTTGATCTTCATCAATATCACAGAACACTAGACTTAGAACTAAAAAGGAGAACTCGGATTTTCATTTTTTAAATCAGTAAATTAGCACAGAAAATCAAAAAGAACTAGAAATAATCTTCACCTTCAACTGCTTTTCACAAGGAACTTATTTCTATTCGCTGCAGACTAAGACCTTTGCAGCCTCTACAAATACTGCAGGTCATGGAACGCAGTAAAGTACTAAAAAAATGAACATTTCATCCTTGGTTGAATACTGTTATTGCCTCTGCATTTACATTGTACAGTGTATACAGTTATAATTTATCTATTTTTCCATTAAACAAAATTATAACTGGCATGCAGAAGTATGCAATTGGCTACTTCTGTATTCTTGCTCTCTTTCTAAGATATAATGCCTTCATGCTGTGTTTATTTTTGAAGCAGCAGTCTTGTTTGTAAAATGAAACAGCACCACCTTGTATTCTGAAATAAAGCTACAGCTTCTCTAAAAATCTCAGAACATTCAACCACATATTTCAAATGTATGCACTGGGAAGCATGTCATAAGGCAGATGAAATTTAATTACAGGCCTACTTAGTGCTAGATTCAACTCTAACATGACGAAACCATTAAGCTGACATTATATTCACCCTTAATTATTTTGCTTATTTTAAATTTACATGATACAATCAAATGCAGAAAATTATACATTTACAGTTGTCTGCTGTCTGTTACCTCTCATACAGTACCTCGTAAAATCATGATGGATAGGAACTACTCTAAATTTAGTTTTCTCATTTATTCTTATGGGCACACAAAATGTGGCAGTCGGGGGCTGGGGATTTAGCTCAGCAGCAAAAGCGCCTGCCTGGCAAGCGCAAGGTCGTGAGTTCAGTTCCCAGTACCGGAAAAAAACAAAAAAAAAAAAAAAAAAAAAACAACAAAATGTGGCAGTTACATCTTACATGTACATATTTCTGATCTCTACAGTAGAAACCCTTCATAGCTATTAAGCACACAGAACTGCTTAGACAAATGCTTTAATAGAATATTAAATAAAGATATAAATAAATGTACCTAATTTTAATTATTGGCATTTGCCCATTATAAATGTGATGTGTTGTAAGAAACATTCTAGTAGATTTAGCAGATCATAAAAATGACCTTTAATAAGCACACACAAGGATTCTGAAACTCTTAAACAGGGTTATGAAATGACATTCAGTGAGTTTCTTCTACAGGGAAATCCTAAGCAACTAATTGTATTTGGATGAATTAGTGAAGTGCACTACGACATTACATCAACACATTAATTTTTTAAAAATACATTTATATTATGTGTGAGTTGACTAAGATTTTTCTCTGTCTAAATTCTTGGATGTTTCAAATCTAATTCAAAATTCATTACAAGTATGAAAGAGTAAAAATATATTCTCATGGCTTCATGATATCTTTAAATTGTTGGCCAGAGATACAAAAATGTTAAAGGTGCAATTAAATATCTTATTCTTCTTGCCAGCGCAATATTATTTTCAGATACACAACTGCCAAGTAGGTGTGACTCCATATTTTCCATCATAAAAGTAGATTTTATGCCATAAAATCACATTATATCATAGGAATACTTAAACCTAACCAGGTGCCTGGAATTTTACTTCCTATAACCTTGATTACTTTAAAATTTGTTTTCCTGTAAGGCAGATTTGCTTGTCACATTCTTTGCATTACAGATGCCTATTTGCAAGGGTCTTCTACTAGACTATAAGATGTCACAGAGCTTTTGCTGTGTCTGCCTATTGTTTTAAACCAAGTGCCTATAGCAGCGAGCTAATCCAGAAGAGGTGCCCAATAAGTGTGTTTCTATATACACTTTTTCTCATATAGCTGACAGCAAAAGGCTATGCGGTATAAAAATATTCACAAAGCTGAAGATCCAAGCTGCACCTCTACTCATAGCTAGCAATCAGGATGAAATGTTACCCATAGGGAAAGGGATATTAAAAAAGAGCAGAGCACATGTTTCCTTTTTACTTCCAAGTAGTAAAAAGGTAACCCACTTCAGTTTTGATCACTCTATTATCTATTTTATCAAATTCATGGATGATATACCTGTTATTTACTTTTATCAGAAATAGATTAGCTTTTGAGTAATGGAAAGTTCTGCTTTATGTAGCATTAACTGTACTATGCTGAGAGATTACAAACACTTTTAAACTCAAAGATAATTTTAATTTGTACTTTTCTTTGTTCTGATCTGCAAGAGTGGCTAATTTACCAAAAAATGCTCAAAATATTGTTAAATAAGTAAATGAACTTTATTCTATGTAAAGTTTTATTAAATAAAATATATTTATGTGTGAATATTTAAACAAATTTGGGAGGTAAATGGCTCAAATAATAAAATATAATTGATGCAAGAGAATTTTGCAAGCATTTTCTGTCTACAAATATAAAATTAATAAGAAATGGAGAGTTTATGCAGGGTTTTATTTTATCTAAAAAGTGTTTAAAATATGCCTGGGAAATGGAAAAATGGAATAGTAAATAAGTATTTGAAACTATCATATTTCTAAATTCTAGTTCATTCTCCTGTAAAGCTAGACGATTGCTCAGTTCCCATATGCTATATTTAATTTGATCTGACTTTGAGCTCTTCTGCCTTGACACACTGAAAGAAATAATCAACTTCCAGATTCTACAACTAATTTCAAAATCTTCTGGAAGTCGAAAAATAGGATGGAGTGTAATATTACTTTATAACAAATTCATTTAATCATTTCATTAAAATATGAAACTAAAATTAGATAATATATTCCATAAATATGATTCAAACTTGAGCATATGGTATATTCAGGAAATAATATTTTAAAATATTCTAAACTTATGATTTCTAGGAAATGAAGAAGAGAAAATTGGAGAATATTTGGGGAATGAGTTTGATTTAAAATCAAAGCCAAATCGAATGTGAATAAAATTATCAGAATCTAAATAGAATAGGTAACACTGATGACCCTATAGTCACCAATAGTGAATGAAATTGAGCTGCTTGATATCAGATGTTGGAGAAGTGAAGTAACAGGAGGAAGAAGAATTATGTAATTAATTTCATTATTAGTATAAAAGGGGCACAACGATCATGATCAAAATAAGAGGATCAAAGAGAAAGGTATTTAGTATGAAGCTAACTACAAGAACAAAAATATGAACCTTCCTTAAAACCAAAATAAATCTGTTTATATCTGCTTATTTAAGGAACCAAAAAAAATTGTTTACATTAGAAATATTGAAAAGGATAACTTAAACATTGAAATAGTGCAGAACTGCTGCCCCTAAAAAGAGGCAGGAGCAGAGTGCAGGAGCAAGCCCAGAAATCAGACTTCTTTAAAGATGCCTCTTTTTGTAGCTGAGACTTTGAAAAACTAATAAACATTTGACATTTATCTTTATAATTTTACTCCTTAAAATTTATAAAAACTTGTTTGCTGTTGGTGCTATAAGTAGGTTTTATAAGTTAGTATTATTTTAAAAGTAACTCTTGTAAAAGCGTAACTTTAAAGCATAGTAATTTGACTATTCCAGAGCTGTGTGCCTTAAGGGGGAAGAAAACAATTATTACCTTGTGAGGATGGCAACATGAATGTTTTCACGTGTGCAAACATATCAAATTGTAAACTTTAAATATATGCATTTCTCTGTCATTTATCTTTTAATAAAGCTATTTAAAAGAGCAACAAATAAATTTAAATATTTAAGCAATCATGTCATTTTTAGTGTTTGTATTTTCTACTGCTATATTTGTATGCGTAATGGGGGATAAAATCAATAAGAAAATAGTTTTTATTTAAATTTTAGCACTCTCACTGTTATCGAGAAGTTGAATTCTTTGCACAGATATATGGGAAATAGATATGATAAGAACGAGATTAAATAATTACCCTAAATATTTTCTTCTTCTGGAAAAGACTGCTAGCGAACTTCGGGATGATTGTACCTCACTGTTACATGAAAGAACAGAGAATCTTTCAAAGATACTGAGTGTTCTGTGAAAACATCTAAGGAATCATCCTAAAAGAAACATCTTAAAATGAATCTAACTTGGGCAAAATTTGAAAAGTTTGAGGATCCGTGTTAATTACGATAGATTGAAATATACAAAACATATAAATCATGGGTTTCTAATAAACTGAAAAGACAAAACAAGACCCAAATTCTTCCCACTGATTGGGTAGTGTAGGAGAATCTTGTTAATGATTTTTGAAACTTAACAGAAATACAAAGAACGGAATTAAGCACTTAGCCTACCTTACCCATACTAACTCTTCTACTGTGTAACAAAACAACAGATTAGATGAAAGAATCATCTCTTGATTAAAATATTTCATGTAGCATATAAAAAGAAATACTGAATTAGTAAAGTAATTTTATAGGAATTAATAAAAAAAATTCTATGCATTGTAAATGGATCAATTTAAACTCCTCTATCTGAATACTTCTGTGTATTTAAGCAATACCCCTCATCTCCACTGGGATTCCTAAGTTTTAATAGAATATCTTCTAGATCACAAAGTTTCTATCTTTATTTTAGAAGTGCTTTAAGAAGAGAATTAAGATGGTTCTTTATGTATTCTCTTTTGAGATTACAGTCTATAACCGCACAAATGAAAATGTGCCTGGAGTATGAAATTTGTCAGGTACTAACTATGGTGATTTGATCAGAAATTTCTAGTGGATTTGAAACTCTAAGAAATAAACACATAGGTTTTCGAAAAAAAATCTCTTCTTTATTTGAATTTTTTGTTATATGCCCAGGAAAGGTAGCATGAAAAGTCAATACTGAACTCCCAGAGTATTAAATTTTTGAAAAGTAAAACATTTTGAGTAGCATTGAAAATTAATCTGGAAGTTATCACTTATATTGATTTGGGGGTTACTTTGTAAGGGGAACACAATATAATACAGGGCATGTATTTTATATGATTATTTATAATAGTCACCCAAAAAATGATATACAAAAGACTGCAAGAAACCTGTCCACAGACTAGACCAAGAATCCAGCCGAGGGCCTGGATCCCATATAAATGTCCTGCATGAGGACCTAGAGCTCATGACAATGGCTTCCAAAAATCCAATGGAGGCCCAGAGCCCATAACAATATCTCATGCAGGCCTGTTTCATGGATCTGCGTTGCAAAGGCCCAAAGGTCAGTGGTGGAATCTAGGAAGTCTGTGCCAGCAGGATGAAGGATCTGTGCTATCAGGCTGAGGGATCTGCACTGGAGCCAAAAGGCAACTCTCAGAAGAACCAGAGCTCCCCTGAAAGGAACCACAGCCAACCTCAGCAACAGTGAGGTCCCGAGCTCCTCCAATGCTCAAGATGGCCTAGTTCCCATCAGGGAAGCCAACACAGCAAGTTTCTTCAGGAGCCTAAGCTGTGCACCTTCTTCCCCTCCAGAGTCAGGAAGTGATGCTGAGTGAGGACCAGAGCTCCACCAAAGTGAAGCGAAGCTATCCTCAGTGCCGGTGAGGTCCCGAGCTCCTCAGAGGATGAAAACAGCCAAGTTCATCAGGAAAGCCAGCATGACGAGCTCCTCCCAAACAACCAATAGCTCCTTACAGCTTCCACCAGCTCCCAACAGCCTTTCTCCTTTCCCAACAGCCTCCTTAGTTCCCAAAAGACTTTCAACTCCCAACAGCCTAACCTCTCCTTCTCCAGTCCTGCCTCTTATGCTGTTGGCAACAATCCCCAGGTGGGCCTCCCACACTCAGCATCACGCTTAGTCAGTACAGCTGGGGATTACAAATTGACCACCAGTTATCATTCCACTACATCACTTAAAAAAGGTTCAGGGCAAGAGCATCAGCACATGGAGTTAAAATGCTATTTAATTTCTGCAGAAGTTGAAAATGCACTTTAAAAACAATAAAGTTTTTGTTATGATCAAGTGTGTAAGTTAAAAAATATAGTTAATGCTACACAAATCAATAAACCAATAAAATATTATCTCAGTTGTGTTTAACTCCTTTGTAATAGAGAATATTTCCTTTATGATATTACCTTAAATTTCCAGACTGCCAAAATGTTGCCTATAACTACACTATAGTTTCGCTTAAGACATTTATTTAAAAAACATTTGCAATAATCATTCTATTGTTTACATTTTTTCTCCTTTAATAGAGTGAAATATTATTGGCTAGAATAACATCTTGGTATCAAACATAATGTTTAAATACCTTGTATGAAATAGATGTATAAACAAGGAAGGCTTATTGAAATAAGTTATTTGAAATAAATTAATTAACAACAAAGGAAACAACCAAAATAGAGAGAAAAACAACATACAGCACACTAAACTACATATGACTAGGGGATAATAATCAGAACATATAAAGAACACAAGAAATTACTAAACAAAAAACCCCTGATTGAAAGTAACTAGACATTTCTCTTAAGAAGGAATATACATAGATGCATGGATGACAGGTTTATGGAAAAGTGCCCAATTTGTCATAAGAAAAATGCAAACCAAAGCACAATGACATATTACTCCAGTGAAAATGGTGTTATCCAAAAGATAAACGGTCACAAGTGCTGGTGGTGATATGGAGAAAATGGGACTCCTGTATGCTGTTAATTGGAAGGTACACTAGTGAATTTATTAAGGAAAACAATACAGAGGCTCCTAAAAACTTAAAAATGTAAGTAAGATGCAGTCCAGCAGTCCCACTGCTGGGGTTATATCCAATGACAATGAAATGGTTCTATGGAAGAGCTTTATATTTTTTGCACCACTGGTTATCAAAACGAAGAAACCGATGCAACATATGTATCTCTTAAATAAAGAACACATCAAAAAATGTGGTACTTACCCAAAACGGAATAGTATCCAGGCACAAAAATGGAAGGAAATTCTGCCATTTACTTGTACAGCAACAAGAACTTTACAGGAGATGATTCGTTTAAATGAAGTAAGTCAGGCACAAAACAAGTACCATCTGATCTTACTAATATGGAGAATCTAAAATATTTGATTTCATAGAAATTGAGAGTACAAGGGTGGTTACAAAAGGCCAAGGAGAGTAGAATGAACATAATGATGGGAAAGGTTGAGAGGAGTGAGAAGTTTGGATATCCTAGAGCACACTGAGTATGGATAACCGCAATGCATGTTTCAAAAGATTGAAGAATGAATTTTGTTGATTTTCACTATAAAGGACTGATAAATAAGGGCATGAGCATTTTTACTGTATTATGTATCATGCAATGTATACATGTATCAAATTATTACATAGTACCCAATAGATTTATACAATTTTATATTATTGTATATATATTTAATTATATTTGAATATATTTAATATAAATATAACTTTTAAAAATCAGAAGGACTAACTTTTCCAGGTGCAGCTACAAATATACAGAAAGTTTATCTTGTTTTTTAAAACTGAAACAAACAAAGTAATGGCAAATTTTTTATTGACTGACTTTGTCTAAAACATTTTGCAAATTGTAAATATCATGTGTTTTCAAATAAGAATCTATATATGAAAAAATAAACAAAATAGACAAGTCATGAATATTAAAATGTTAGCTGTCCTGCTATGTTGGAAAAATCATATTTATACAGGTATTCTAGATTTTATTAAAGAGATTAATATGCTTTTAGTGTTCTGTCTAAAAGATATCAGCTTTCTTCTTAAGCTTCACAATTAATACAGGAACCTTTTTAAAATGCAAATTTTCATACAAAAATCTTGGAATAGGACATGAGAGTCTGTCTTTTCTATGTTCTTTATGAAGAAGTTTTTTTTAAGAATTTCTTCATGTTTATTCCTTCTGATATCAGATTTTTCCCTTTCACGTTTATATCTGTAACCCTGTGAGACTCTGTAGATCATATAATTCAGTGACTAAAATTCAAAGTTAAATATCAAGCAAATAGGATGAAGTTCAAGTTTTAAATTTGCTGGACAAATTACTTAACCTGTCTGTGATATGTCCAAATAATGAAGACAATGAAAATGTCCAATTCTATGATATATATGAAGAATAAATGACCAAAAATATGTAATGTGAAATATTTACACTAAAGTTGCTTATGATAGCTGTATTTACTATTATTATTAGTAGTAGTAGCGGCATTAGTATCATGCACTCAATAGTTCTAATGGGAATCCTGAAGGTAGCAAAAATGGTAGAAACAATTAATATATTGCTTGTTGCAATGTAGCAAACACAAGCCTATCAGAAATAATGATACTTAACACTATGTATAAGTATTCTACTCAATCTATCAATGTAGTTTAAATACAATTATTTCATAGTATTTTATGTATAGGTTAATAGTTCTCCCATGCTAAAAAGTACATTTTAAAATTCTTTTCCTTTTCTCTCTTGTCATCACCAAAATAATCAAATATAATTAATAAAGACTTAATGGAGACATTAGTCTTCTAGGGACCAATTCTAAGGGTGTGGAAAGAAGTATGTGGTTTCTTCAGAATTCTTTAACTTTAAAACAAAAAAAAAAAAAATGAGAAAGTAACAGTTTAAAACTTTTCACTGACAGTAAAATATTTCATCACTTTTGCGGTAAATATTAATTATGTGGAGATAATTACTTGAACACAAATGACTCAAATATCAACCTATGATAATAAAAATAATCTGGCAAAAATAATAAATTAAAAAGAGGTCTTTGAAATGGGTCAAATACCTGAGAATTTATACTTCACCAATTCTATTAGAAACTTGCTCTGACAATGGGCAGGAAAATATTTTAATAGTGATGGACAGCTCATTTCTTTGAAATAAATGTCAAAACTCAAAATGGTATTACACCAAATAATTTCTGCTAAATAATTGACAGCATTTTAAAAATATATAACCAAATCATGCATTGAACCTAAACAGTATAAGTTTCTTGGCTAGAAATAGAAATCCATAATTGTAAAATAAAATTAGAGACAGATAATATCAATCTCTAAGCACTCCTATAAGTGGTAGACTTTATCAATTTTCCTTTCTAGGGCCAAACTTTTTATCTCATTCATTTTCTGCTTGACAGAGATGAAATGCAGTAACCAGGAAGGAAGATCCGAAAGATCGTCAAAGTCAGTACCCTCTGAATATACATAGAGTGTTCCCTGAATTCTTCAGAAAAAAATTGAAGACAAATGTCATTAAAACGTTTATATAGACACAGAATCTTTAATTGGCTTCTTAACATCAGACATTCAATATGGCTAGGCTTTCCCATTTTTCCAAAGACCTGAAGTTTTGTAGTGGAGTTTTGTTATAAATACAATAAGCCAACAAAAAGTTGTAAAAAGAAAAAAAAAAAACAAGAAAAGAAAAGAAAAGAAAAGAAAAAATTCCATGCTATTAGGTCTTTTATTTTCTACAAACAGTGGGGAAAAAAAAGGAAGGTAAAACCTAAAAGTACTCATTTGACCTTACCTGACAAACAAAACCAAGGTTAGTAATTTAAGCCTGAAACATAGAAAGGTTAAAGTAGAAAGCCAAGAAAATTCCTTGTGACATAGAGTTTCAATCTAGGTCTTAAGTATATGAATTCAGTGATCCCTGTAAGAAAAGCCAGGATGGCTTGGAGTACAAAAGTGTATGAATTGGACTCAGATGCCCTTGAAAGCCAACTTTGAGCTTGTCAGATGGAAAAATCTTTGTAATCATTTTGACATTAGAGAATTGTCACTTACCAGATAGTTTGCACCACCTTTCACAGGCAGAATATTTACAACGTCTATGAAACAGAAGTCAGAGTGTCATTAAGCAGATATTCTCTCTGTTACAACATATCCCAGGCTGAGATTGAGTAATGAGAGCAATTGGATTTGACATTTTTTTCAGTGTGTAATATACTCACTCCAGCACATAAGTAGAATAAACTGACTACACCTTCATACACAAAGCAAAAGCACACATTGCCATTTAGTCATCTTGCTCAAAATCGAAAATAAATGTCTTTGCAAATGTTAATGTTCTCATTCAAAATGTTCTTTTCTAAAATTGGAATCATTTTCCAGTGCATTCATTTTCACATTTGTAGCATTATTTTGTAAATGGATAGCTCCAAGCAATTTATAATGAGGTTACATTAATTTGCTACAACAAATTCAGAATTCTTAAATGTATCTTATTTGACTTTATATCACACAACACATGTCATAGACGAATCATCATATGCTAGTTTTGAAATATTGAGAGAAGCAAAGTCTATTTCAACTGTTCATCCACTAGACACATTTATTTGTTCAACAGATAATTATTAAATACCTAATATTTACTAGGCTCTACAACAAATGCTAGATATGCAATGTTAAGAGAACATACTTTTATGAAATTTATACCTTCATGAGAAATACAAATTTCAAATATAAAAATGAATAGGTACATAAGTGCACAAATAGGAGCCCAAATAAAAAATAATTTCTAAAATTGCCATTAGGAAGTAAGCAGTGCTTTGTAAGCTTAAATTTAACAATTGGGACAAATGCCTAAGTAGTGAAGTTAAAGTGAAGACTTAGATATTGATTGCAAGCAGGGTTAGAACATTCCAAACAAGTAATCACAAGCATAAATGCCTGAAGTAGAAATTCAGTTAGTAAAATCAAGGAACTGTAAGAGAAACAATGTCATTGCCACAGTGAGTTGAGAGAGAGTATCCGGAGATGAAGTTGTGGGGGAATTTGCAACTAGATCCTTCAGGGTCACTTTTACTACCTTGAAACAAGTCAATTGAAGGGCCCTGAAGCTTGTTTATAGCAAAATAATGGCATATGTAAATACCCAAATGAAAAATATTATTTTGAAATATCTGAATGATGACTTACTTGAATACAGGAATGGAATAAGATCAAAGAGAAGTGAAAAAAAAGGTATGGCCTGAGTTAGAATTATGCTAGTAGAATTTCAAAGGATCAGACCAACTCAAATGAATTTAAAGCTGTAAAATCATCATAAATATACTTGATCTATAACATGAAGTGACAATAATAACTAGAAAACATCTATTTCAAATATTTACCCAATGGAGGTGCTATTTTTTAATCCAAAGAGAAGAAAAATTCTGAGAGAAAAAAATAGTAAGTAAATTAAATTTTTCAGTTAGTGATCATTAAACAACATGTTAGTGAATATCAACTGTGTAGAGGAGACATAAATTTGCAACTCATTGGCAGGTTTATGGTTGTAAGGTATGGTAGAAGAAATAAAAAATAGCAAGGAAGGAGACAAAGAAAGTCATTATTTTAAAAATAAAAACTGTAGTCTCAACATACAATCCCAGTTTAATTATTTTTCTCTTATCCCAGAACACAATAAACCTGGGCAATTCCCTTTCACTTGCAAATGGATTAAGCCTTTTTCTTTTTGCTTACAAATGGTCCTTCCTGGTTCACTTGTGAATAGAGCACTTTTTAACCTGGAAGTTAGGATTTCCCCTTTGAATGGACCATTATCTTACTGTGATTAAACCATCCTTTCCATCCATTAAATCTAGACCAAAGCTTTTTACAACAAAAGCAAATAAATAGTCCACTTCCAAATTGTAGTGAGTCTCATTTCTCAGAGCCCCTTCACTTTACTATTGAGTGTGTCCTAAAATTTCTGCTTAAAAAACACTTCTCTTACGGATGCACTGGAAAATTATTTTTTCACAGCAGGAGTCATAAAACCTACAAGCATGCTCTGTTAGGGTGGTGTCACATCTGAAGGTTGAGGCCATTCCTGCCATAAACAGGAAACCTCCAAGAACAAAACAAGACATCACATCTCAAATCCCTGCTTTCAGGAAGAGTGATAACATCTGTACAGCTCAGAGAGGGGAGAGCACACTTTCTCTTCCCCTCAAATTCCTCAAGGCAACAACTCCTCCCCAGACCAACCCTCTCACCATGATTTCCCCCTTTAAAACCTTTATTCTAATGTTGCCAAGGGCTGACTCCCTTTATGGTCTCAGGCCTCTGGCACCCAAGTGAAATAAATAGCCTAGTTACTCACACAAAGCCTACCCAAGAGGTCTCTTTATCTCTGAGCTTTTGATACAGAATGGTTAGTGTTATAGGTAGCTGAGTTAGGTAGAAATATTATAGGCAGTCAGACAGGAACAGGCCCTCCAAGGAGCCAACATGAAAGATACGTATTTGCTGTGGACCAGACCTCAAGACAAAGGACTAAAATGCACCCACATACCTCCCTAGGGATGGACATCAGGGATTGATATTCTTTTCTTTTTTTTTTTTTTTTTTTTTTTTTTTTTTTGTTTTTCTCTGGTACCGGGAACCGAACTCACGACCTTGTGCTTGCCAGGCAGTGCTTTTGCCGCTGAGCTAAATCTCCAGCCCCAGGGATTGATATTCTAACTAGGTAGTGATCACCTTGAAGAGTCCTTGACCCAACCCCTTACAGGAGAGGCCCCTGTCTGTATTCATGCCCGCTTGCTACCTGACTCACTTCCCCATTTGATCCCAATTTAAGGAATTTTACCTGAACAATTCTTATTGGCCAACAATAGTTTTGTAGGTTTTTCCCCCACCTCACCTCATGGCTTTACTCTATAAAAGTCCCTAGAAAAGACAGAGTCTTGGGGTAACCCACTCAGGCCCCCTTCTGTCCTTCTCTTGGACAGAAGCTTTCTTTCCCTCAATAAATATATTCTGCTCTTAACCTCTGTTGTTCCTAAAATTCATTCTTCAATTTTAGAGAACAGGAACTCGTCCCAGATATCATTCAGGTTGGGAGTTTTTATTTTCCTGCATCATTAGCACCTCACATCAACTTGAGGAATCTCTTATGCCCAGCCTAGTCATAATTTCTTTCGGTGAGCCAGTCAAGCGGTAAAAGGGGCAACAAGACTGTAACACTGGTAAATCTGCCAAAGATTTTCATATTTTTCTTCTTCACTTTCCTCCAGCATTTGTCCTCCAAAGTGTAGTTTTACCTTTTTTCCCCTCTTTTTCTCTCTCTCTTCCTACAAACTTCTGCAGTCTTAAGCTTTTCCTTTTCAGCAATTAGAAACTCCCAAAATCCCTAGAAAAGGAGTGTTTAGACATAAAAGTACCCAAGACAAGAGGATCTCGCTCTATGGAATCAGAAATGTAAAAAGGTATCAAAAGGTATTACCTATGAAGTGTTGCAGCCTCATTAGGGAATTCCTAAGGTCAACATGTCCCATTTCTGGGTCAGATGGCACTAAAATTTGTTCATAACAGAGACACGTAATGATAGGCCCACATAATGTCTTAAGCAAAGTTTCTCTTGCCACTGGCATGGGAAGCCCAGTCTTGAGACAGTATGAAGAACATGTGCTTTGGGTGACACCTGAGGGAAGCAATCTCCTTAAATTATACACATTTTTTAGTCCTGACACTTCAAGTAAAAGAAGACCCTCTAAACAATCTCTCCATCTCTCTCTGTCTCTCTCTCTTTCATTTTATCTGTCTCTCAAAATCAAAAGGCATAGTCTCAGTTCACCTAATGCTATGGCCCTCCTTTTTGTGTGATTGAGAACATCTGCTAAGCTCTGTGTATTCACCTGGTCACTCAGATGACCGATGTTATCCTTGGGACCCAGTGACCCAGTGAAATCTATGAACTCAAATTGAGAAGCAACCCCCTGCTTTACATTTCTTTCCTCTTTTCTCAGAAAAGAAATCCCAAATCCCCTTCTTTTCCTCCCCACTCAAGATTTCATTTGTTGATGTTGTTGCTGTTTTTCTTCTCCCAGAGGACAATAAGCCTGTGTAATTCCCTTTTATCTGTCAAATGAGATTTGCAATTCCCTTTTTACTTGTAAAGGGTCTTCTTTCACCTGTGCATAGACCACTCTTTCACTTGTAAATTATGTTTTCCTTATGAAAGGACCATTATCTTTCTTTGGATGTGTCACCCACCCACACACAAAACTAAGACTGTAGATTTCCAACACAAAAGCCACATAAATATTTCTAGTTCCAAACTATAATTCATTTCATTTGTCTGACCACCTGCACTCTACCCTTGAGTGTGTCTTAAAATTTGCCTTATAAACCCTTCCCTTGCCTCTTACTGACAGATCCTGAAAATTTTTTTCCATGCGCAGAACAATTGAATGTTGAGTGAGTCAAGCTCCTCATCTCAGCTTTGGAAAACTTTCAGACCAGGTCCAGTGACAGTACTTGACTAAGGTGAGATCATTTAAATCCATCAGTATTAGAGGACTGGTGTGGAAGTTTTCCTGCATTAAAGCAAGCACAGGTCAATTTAGAAAACATTTTAGAGTGAAAAGAAGTGGAGTAAGGGAAAAATAATTGTCAGTTTTTTTGAAAATTTCCATTAGAAGTGGAGTGGGAGTTCATATGTTAGAAGACTTGATTTTCTAAAGACTATTTATTAGTTTTTGCTTTATTTTAATCTGGTATGAATCTCAAGGTAGAGTTCAATGCTGGAATGTTTTACTTGGAAAGAAAAATTTGAAAGCACATGGCAGTAAATATTGAAAGAAACCAGTTAAAGAAAGAAAGAGGAATAAAGGCTTTGAACATTCGAGAAGGACTAGCTGGGAAGGAGCTGGTGGGGAGGAAGGCTTAGTAAATAAATTCTTCTCAGAAGATGGGTTGTCCATCTCCTGTACCTGGGACTATTAACTACCACTATTATCGCAACGAGGGACTGGTGACTTCTTAAATAATGCATTACTAAAGCTTATTATATTTAAATCCTTTATTTGCTGTATTTCAGAAAATTCTGCTGTTGTTTTTTTTTTGTTTTGTTTTTCATTTTTCTTCCAGTACCAGGAATTAAACTCACAACCTTGCACTTGCCAGGCAGGCACTTTGCCACTGAGCTAAATCCCCAGCCCCAGTATTTCAGAAAATTCTATATAATATTTTCAGCAAACTGGGTCTGAGGCTTCAGAAAGCTGAAGTAAGAATTAAATCCACCCTTTTAAAATAAGTTTGCAGATTCACATCATTGAAAAAGTTTTTCCAGGATGTGTAGGTAAAAGAGGTATGAGAAAAATTTATTAGAAGTGCATATAGCATTAGAGACAGCTAAATTATTTGGAAATATTGTAGGCAGTCAGACAGGGCTGAGCCCTTAAAAAGTCAGCATAGAAAACAACTGTGCCTGGAAGTACATTCACTATAGGCCAGGCTTCAAGAAAAGAGGAAAGATTATACGCATATAGTTCCTCTAGGGATAAACAGCAGCTATTTAATATTCTAAATAACAGCAAGCACCTTGGGGTGAAGGAACAAAACCTGCTTAACTCACCCATTCCAAGAAAGTTCTTGTTATTCTCATGTACACTTGCTATGTGTTTCGCTTCCCAATTTTATCCCCATCCAATCAATACTACTCAGCTAGTGATACTTTTAATCTTATAGTAGGCCATAGTTTTGTCCACCTCATGCTTACCTTGTGATTTCCCATGGGATCAATATTACCTAAGTGACGACATGTGTAATCTTAATTTGTAATCTTACAGTCTTGCCCCACCTTTAACCTGCCTCATTTTAGGACTTTCATCAATACAATAGCCTTGAGAAGCAAGGTTGATGGGCAACCCAATTTCAGGGCTCCTTTCTGTCTCTCTTAGAAAGAAGCCTTCTTAAGACTTAGGACACAGGTTTCACTGGGACACTGGCCCTGATTCTCCTTTATACTCTAGAAGAAGTGTTGAGCTTGTTCTCACTGAGTTTCCTTTCTGGTCTGGTCTTCTGCTGGCAAAGGCAATCTTACATCTTCAGATTCCTTTCCAGGCTGAGAATGATGACTCATGGGTAACCTGTTTCAATACTGCAACATGAGTGTGAGAAGAAAAAACTTTCTTACTCTAATCTCATCTCTGATCTTTTCCTGCCATTTTGTACTTTTCATTTTTTGGAGGCACATAAGGTTAGAGAGAGAGGAACTCTAAACTGGCCCAAACTTTTGCTCCCACTGAACAACTGAGAACCTCTAAGTGAAGCCCATTGAAAATGAGCATTTGCTAATGCTGGAGACAAAGAGGTAATTTTACATAAAGGATACTACCCTGCTTCTGGGTCAGATGAGACATCAGAATTTTGCCTATTCCAGGACAACATACATAAAAGCCATATTCTGGCTTAGTGTTCTGGGAAACAGTCTTCCTTAGGAGACCTAACCTGAAACCCCATGGATAGAATCAATTTCTGGGAGAAATCAGAAGGAGCCATTTCCCAAAGCACCACACTTACTAGACTGAAACACCTTTAGCCTCAGGGAGATTCTCTGACCTTCTCTCTATCCTCCTAGGTCTGGTTCCCATACCTTGATAACAAGTTGTAGACTTTAAAATTTATACCATAAACTTATAAAATGCTATGTGATGATTTTTTTTTTTTTTTTTTTTTTGGTTTTAAACAGCTTAGATTTTTATCTGTCCCTAATGGAATATTAACAAACAATGGTCACTCTGCCAGCTAGTCAAATACTCTTAGAGTTGCTTCCAGTCTTAAAGTAGGGTCTAGTGAATCCCCACTGAAGCCAAAGGCCTATGGAATGTAGACCAGATGGGCAGCTAGATTCTTTTCCAGAGACTGCTCTATAATTGTGCAGACTAGTAGAAGTTGAGAGAGTAACGGGCTGTCATGGCCAAGGCTACACTCTGGTAGATACCTAAGGGTTCTCAGTGGAAGCTGAGCCCCTACAGCCCAATTTGGGTAGCCAGCAGAAAAATCTCCACTTCTCTATCACACTTTTTTCTCCTTACTATTAAATTAGAAACCCCAATTTTTCTCCAACTGGTTGGGAGATAACTTTAGAACCACATTGTCATTAGATAGGCCCTCCCTCCAGAAATCAGGCTGAGGCAGCTTGCAACTTTGTGCCTTTCGTGGAGGAAAACTGCTACCAGAAAAATGATTTTCATTTGTGCCTTACATATGCTAAGAGTAAGAAAGAGATTTTAATCAGCATTTTTCTTTCATGTGCACATAGACTAATAAATGTTTTATTACTAGATATAAATTGTGGTTGCTAGGTGATGGATATAAGTTTAACCTGTGAGCTCCAGAGATATAAAAATTTTAAATCGATTTTAAAAAGTGTAGCCTGTCTTGCTGCTACAAAAGGTTGTCTCAGTAATTAGATAAATAACACAAGTGTCTTGGAGAGTTCTTTCCCCGAGGGCCCCGGGAAGAATCCATCAAATCAGCTGTTGTTTCTGTCTATCTCTAGAGGTGATCCCCTTTGCAGGCTAAGACGTGCTCCAACTATTTCCAACTCACTTTTTGGTGTTTGCCCCTTTCAAATAACTAGAAAACAATGGTTTAATGCTAAGCAAATCTTCCTTCTTCAAACATGACTGTTACAGCTGTGATCAATTGCAACTTGTGCTTATAAAAGTGCCTACAGGAGTAAGTATATGAGCTCCCTCAAAAGATAAAATTAAGCCCCAGTGTGAGGGTAGATATGCTGGTCAGAATGTCTTCTGGTCTCTCTTTTGACAGCATCCACCTGCTCTGGAGTGGAGTCAACTCGAGAGATGCCACAACAGTATGGAAATCAAATAGAAATTAAAGAGGATGCCTGCTTCATGCTTTTTGCATTTTTTTTTCTTGGGAGCTCAATATCAAAATCTCTTCCTCCTTTGGAATGTATTCTTAAGTACTGGTAAGCTTTGACACCTACATATTGAAAAACATAGTTTGCCACCTAGGGACAAGTTAAAATACAAAGGAAAGTATTGATTATGAAGCTATATCATAACTAGAATTGTACTGTAAGAAAGAGAAAAATTGGTAAAAATTTCTCTATGTTCAGACTTCTTTTGCCTTAAGAAATAACCCTTATTTGTGTGCAAAGTGTAAATGTGAGCTAAAGGAAAATTAGACAGCTCTGGCCCTTAAGGTATCCACTATCTCTGAGCCTGTGGTTGCTCTTCTTTGACCTTTGGAGCCTTAGGATGGGGTTTCCAAAACATCTTAAAGTTTCTCCCACTATTACTGAATCCAAGGTTTCCTCCACTTGCCCTTTGGGTTCTGAGGGTAAAGCTTCTAGACCAGCCATTAATAAAGCCTTCATGAGGCTATATTTATCCTTAGTTAATTTTGTGCAAGTTCCTCAAGGACAATATCCCTTATAGAAAGTAAATGGGGAATTTAAAACCACCTGTGTTCATTTGCCCCTTTTCTCTCAGTCACCTAAAAGAGATCAGACAAGAATTAGGAAAGTTTACAGATGATCCTGGTTAGTACACTGAGGTCTTTAGAGACCTTACTCCGATCTATACACTAGATTGAGGAAATGCAATGGCACATTTAAATCATTAACTTGTAATGTGAGACAATGTGTATGGACATTAATCTGTGAGTTTCTGAAGTGTGCCATAGATACTCTGGTAATTATCTTTGGTAGAGTAAATTTAAATAGAGCCTAGTCAACACTATTGCAAAGGGAAGTTAACTATGTGACTTGGTAGAAAACCCAAAATATCTCAGAGACCTCTTTGTCCTAGGGCCAAGATTTTTTCTGGACTGTTACCTGCCTCTGTCTATGCCCAGAGGCAATAGATGTCTTTTGCAGGCTGGAATTTTAAAACTTTTCATTTGGAGGCATTTATTAGAAAGCAAGCCCTAAACAATATAATTGGAACACTTCCATTTTCTCTCTTATTCTCTCTGAAAAGGTTAAAAATAGCCATTCAAGTCCTTTGATTACTGTTTTCATTTTCTATTTGGCAATATACTTGGAGTTGATCATAACTTTTGTCTTTGGAGACATGTTTTGTTATGAATTAGAGATCCACCCTGAGAAGCTCTTTATTTTAATTGTATTTCTGCACCTGAGAATTCAGGTTAGGTTTTAGTTCTTTTGCCATACTTGGAGATACTTTGCTATTCCTTACCCATTGCCCTGCCCCTGAGAAATAACACAATTCACAACAGGATGTGGTCCAAGGCAATTCTCTCTTTCATGGTTGCTGAATTTTGGGACCAAGTTTCCCTTCCCTGGAACGCTTTCAGAGTGAAACTGATCTTCACTTATCTCTGGGTCATATTCAAAAACTGGTTTAGGTTTAACCCTAAATCTCTCAATGAATAGATGTACAAGTTTTAGTCCAAGCTTATCTACCTTTTAGTCCTTAGGCAGAATTGGACATTAACTCCTTTCTTCCCTCCAGAATGATGTTAACTGATTTTCATAGTACAGGACAGACTGACTGATTTTTATAACACAGATAAGTTCATTGATAGAACAAAACATTCCTAGGGACCATATGGATTTAATAACAATTTTAAACAACAACAGATATTTAAAAATATGCACAGCTGCAGTCCCCAGAAGACTCTTTCATGTCATGATTTCTCTCCAAAACATCTTGACAGGCTGGTCACTAGTCTCAGAGATATACTAAATGAAGCTCCAGAGAAGAAGACCTATATCTAATTAACGTCCAGGGTCAGAAGGCAAGAAAAAAAATCTGTCATAGGTAAATATCTGCAGCAGGGCAGATTGAAGACTTGGCAGGCCATCTTCCCCTACTATTTTAAATCCACACTTGGCTCCAAAGAGTGCCACTTCATCTCTTTCTATACCCAAACCTGACCTGCCTGGAAATAGTTAAAATTACCTATAATAGTCTGCCCCTATAAAAGAAACAATTACACATGGTTGTCAAAACAATAAAAAACTACTACAATATAGTAGGATTTTCCAATAAGATAAACCATCAGCCTAGGCCCACTTTTAAAAAACTGTCTACTTTCACAGATGTAATATATTTTATTCCTTCTGATTCTTATTATGAGACCTCTGTTAATTAACCTACAAAAAGTTCTGACTAGTCGATTTATAGCTAAAAACTTAAAAACTATAAAAGTTATTATAATTCAACTTGGCCAAATACATCTGAGTGCACTCTGTTCTCTTTAACAATTTTCTTATGTGCGCCTGTCTGTTCAATGTGTGACTGGCTATAATAACAGCTGTTTTTGTTTGAGCTCAACAGTTTTTTGGTTTTGCCTTTTAGGACTTTTAAAATAGTTGTCTATAGCTTAAATTGGCTTATAGATGCCATTAGAGTTAAGGACATGCTTCCACCCAGGTTGCCAACTGATCAAAATGATGTCAAAACTGGTTTTACAAATACAATACATATTATTGTTTATTGTCTTAGTTACTTTTCTCATTGCTGAGACAAAATATCCAGTGTCTAAAGTTAAGGGAGGAAGGTTTCTTTAGCTCACAGTTTGTAGAAGTTTCAGTCTATGATCAGCTGGCTTCACGGCAGGATATCATACTGGCAGAAGGGCAACAGCTCATAAGGGCAGAGGACAACAAAAGCAATGAGTGAGGAAGGGGAAGGGTTAGCCTCTTTCTGTCTCATGATGTATGCAGGCCACCTGCTCCAGGGCAGGTGTAGCATTTATGCCCTTAATACCAGCATTAGACCATGAATCATTCACAAACTTTGCATTCAGCTACCTCCAAAATCCCACCCCAGTGACTTCCTCAGGCTCTGGGGGGACATTCAGACACACACTGTAACATCTATATATAATAACTCCAGAATGTTTCATTGGACAAAAATAATGTGTTAATTGTCATTATCTCATTCTCATAGGTCCTCAAAACTTTCTTAAAATATTTCAGTGGGGACCCCTCAGTGTTAGGGAAACTGCTGGAGAGGACTGCCCCTGGTTAATAAATAAGCAACTGCCTGGAAATATTTGCTTCTAGTCTTTTTTCACTAATAAGACCCCATTAGTTTCCATAGCTTTATGGAGACAGACCCCAATAAACATTGCTAAACACATTATGTGTTTATACTGGTCACCATCAAAAGATTACTTTCCTGTGGGTAAAGTAATAAGGCTTGTTAAAAGATGTTCTTGACATAAAACTAAGTTAAAAGACAAAGGTTTTCATATAGCTGTGACACTCATTGCTAATTTCATGGTATACTAAATGTATTTATGCTATAGGTCTTCTAGAACATAAAACCAAAATTATTTATGGTGATAATTTCTTCTTTTAGACTAAATATCTGCCTTTCTCTCCAGTGCCAGCTCCTTATAACAGTTTCTAGCTGCTAAACCACATCATGACTTCTATTTTAGCCCCATTAGATTAGCTCTCTGGATAAGGCCCCTGACTGAGGTTGCCCCTACTCTGACCTTCTCAGCTGGAAGTAGCTAGATAGAAATTATGTCCATTCTTTCCTAACTGCAGTTAGGGATACTTCTTTAGAGGGAGGAATATTATAGACAGCTAAGGTGTATAGAAATATTGTAGGGAGACAGGGCTGAGTCCTCAAAAAATGAATACAGAAGACAACTGTGCCTGGAAGTACATTCACTATAGGCCAAGCTTCAAGAAAAAAGATGATACCCATATACTTCCTGTAGGGATAAACAGCAGTGATTGATATGCTACATAAACAGCAAGCACCTTGGGGCAGAGAAAGAAAACCTCCTTAACACACCTGTTATAGGAAAGTTTTTGTCAGTCCCACGTACATTTGCTTTGTAACTTGCTACCCAACTTAAACCCTAGTCAGTCAATATTACCCAAGTGGTGATACTCGTACTCTTACGGGTTGATCATAGCTTTATGCTACCTCACACCTACCTTGTGATTTCCCATTGGATCAATATGTCCTAAGCAACTATACTTGGAATCTTATTAGTTAACTATAGTTTTGTTCCACCTTAAACTCACCTCACCTCATGTCTTTGCTCAATAAAACACCCTTGAGAAGCCAGGTGGGCAACCCACTCTCTGGGCCTCCTTCTGTCTCTCTTAGAGAGAGAGAAGGATTTCTCTCTCTCTAAGAATTTCTCTCAATAAATTCTTCTTACTCTTAACCTCCATTGTTTCTAGAATTCATTCTTTGATTTAAAAACACATGAAATTGGCATTTCAGACATCTATCAGGTTGGTAGTTAAAATATTTCCCTTATATATTTGGATTATTTGGTGGTCACATATTTTGTTCCCTAGATCAGTATCACTCTTTAACTTCCATGTATATGTGCACAACTACACACAACAAAACAACCGAGGTGGCAAGACTGAAGTGTGGTAGCACAAAGAATCATCACTCATGTATCACAAATAACATCTCATTTCAGGCAATAAAGCTTATTCACCCAAAGTTGGGATAAATGTGTTTTCCAAAATTTCAGTAAAATTGAGAAACACAGGGTTTGGATTTTCCTTGCAAATGGAAGCACTGAAAAGCATTAGAAGATTTTATGCTAAAATTATTTAAGCCATTATACTATGAAATAATGTGCTTAATGAAAATAAATTGAATGTTCAGAGAAAATGAAATCTAAAATTGAAGTCTTTCATATTTTATGCCTCTGAAAAGCATATGGTTCTAAATGTTCCAATCCAGAACCTGATGCCAGGGTCCAGATGCCCCTAAAAATCAAACAGCAGTGTTCTGACATATGCTTTACAAAGGTCACCAATTGCTGAGAATAGTTCAAGGATTAAATTGTGATAAATGATTAATGTGATAATAACTGGAAAAATCACTTCTTAGCCTTTTGGCTAAGCTCAAGAGTGATAATAACTAGAATGTTGGCAGTGTAATGGTTGTACTCTTAAAGTTGCTCTGACTTCTTTGACTCCTCTTGTAATGAAAATAGGAAGAGGCGAGGCGAGGCGGGGCGGGGCGGGGCGGGGCGGGGCGAGGCCAGGCGAGGCAAAGCTACTCAAAAGAACTACAGCATTTCCTGTTATGAAAAAGAGAACACAGGAGTTTTCATTAAGCCTTTAAATGTTAGAAAACTACATTCTGAAACTCCTTAGCTCTGCAACATTCCCAGTGGTTAAGCATTCTGTGAGACTCAACGTCTATGGAAATTAGAAGAAAAGTAACCCACTTACTCTGTGGATTTCTGGCATAAGAATAAGTCACACTCATCTACCACTAAGAGTTCTGCCCAAACACACAGAATCCATTACCCTTTGTGGAAGACAGAAGTTGGACAAGTCCTAAACCACAGCCCATGAGTACTATCAGAAAAAACGCTTTTAGAAACAATTGGATTCCTGGAAAATCATCCCTTCCTATATAGCATTTCCCTTAAGGAAAGAGGTATCAATAGGTTTTAAATTGCAGTTAGATAGGAACAAGAAGTTTCTAGAACCCAGTGGGGTCACTATAGATAATAATGATGCATTGTAATTTCTTTTTTTGAGACAGGGTCTCTCTATGCAGTCCAGGTTATCCTTGAATTAGCTATGCAGCCTAGGGTGGCCTCACACTTGCACAATTCCCCTGCCTCAGCATCGCGAGTGCTGGAATTCATGCACCACCATGCCTAACAATGAGTTGTAAATTTAATGAAAGCAAAAGAAAGGATTTTTAATGGTTTCACCTTAAAGAAATGGTAAGCATTTGAGGAGAAAGATCTGCTTAATTTTATTTAAACAGTAGACCATATGTATATATGCATAAAAACATCACATGGCACTTCATAAGTACATAAATTTTATGTTTTCATGTAACAGTTGAAAAAACAAGTTAATTTTAATTTTTAAAATGTTTTCAGGAGTAATATCCTTAGTTGGAAGAAAATCTGTACAAATCATATGTTAGACCCTGTAAATACTTGTAATGTAAAACCAAAACTTTTATTTTTCATAGATAGTTTGAATTTTAAGTGAAAGAACTTATTTTTCAACTTCATAAATAAGACAAATTGATCTTATATCGAAAATTATCATTTAAGGGCCGGGTACATAGCTCAGTAGCATAGTGCCTGCCTAGCAAGCATGAGGTCATGAGTTCGATTCCCAGTACCAAAAAATAAATAAAAATAAAATTATCATTTAACATAAGGTTCAAAAAGTCTGAAAATGAGTAAGAATAGTATAATATATAACATTTATATTTATTATGTGTAATACTGAAGTATTACATGTAATATTAATATGGTACCTTGCTTATTATATATTAGGACTAGTCTAAGTTCTTAGATGTTATAGTTGTGAACTACTTTTAGATTTGTTATTATTTTTACTATAAAATTAGAAATCCAGTATTTCTACAAACATACTTTAGTAGTTGTTTATTATTTCTTAGAATGATCTCATCACTTTTCACCAGCTTTCATGGTAAGGTTCTGGCGAGTTCATACATGAAAACTCCCCACTCTTTAGCTGGCTTCTCTTTAGCCAACCTGTGTATTTTACGAATAGTCTCACTTCCTTCACACTCTCCAAGATAAAATGATCCTTTTTATGCACTATCATGTCTGTGGTGATCATTTTCAGTATCATATACTCTTAATTTTTAAAAATCAGCATAGTCTATGTCATTTTTTGTGATGCCAATTTTGACAACATACTATGTATAAATTATTGCTTGGTAACTCTTCTAAAATCTTTAATTTTCACATTATATATAAATAATTCATCTGTAAGTTTAAAATAAAAGAATTTTATTCTTTTCACCAGGGATAGACAGTTGGCTTACACAATATTAATTTTTTTTTAAATAGTAACTCCATTTTAATTAAATATATTCTAGGTTAAATTTCAGTCTGGTAAGTTTTTCAAAAGTTTATAAAAAGTGAGATTCAAAAAAATGGCTATTTTTACATAATTTATCCTCTATTCCAGTGGATGCTTCATAATTTAAATAAAATATCTTCAGAGTTTTAAAATAATTTGCTTATATGTGAATCCTATGACCAGCTGAAAGAGAGGAAGCCACTTCTAGAAACTAATTTAGTGAGAAAATTAACAAAGCATTGTTTATAATCCATTGTATACCTAATAGAATTTTACTCTGTAATAATAAATCATTAAAAATCTGTCTACTAGTTATTTTACAATGTTTTAAGAATGGAAACGGCCTAAGATGCAAAAATATTATAAGATGGTAGATATTTTCATTTTTAACCTAACGAAAATTGTATTGTTCATAGTAAGATAAAAATACACATCAAAATTTGTAACGTGGGAGTCATGAAAAAGACTGTATTTCAGCTCCTTTTGTAACTTCTGTTAGAGAATAATTATAGATTCATTATTAGTCTACCCTTAATTGGAACTGTTCAGGGGGAAAAAAACGGAAGGAAAGATACAGAGGTAAAAGCTGAACAAGCGACGTCCATTTCAGAACAAACCCTAGGGGCTGGGGTTTTAGCTCAGCGGCAAAGCGCCTGCCTGGCAAGTGCAAGGTCGTGAGTTCGGTTCCCGGTGCCGGAGAAAAACCAAAAAAACAAAACAAAACAGAACAAACCCGAGAGGGACGCCTCTGGCCCTAGAGACAAGAATAGCAACTCTCCTACAGGCTAAGGGTTTTCCTAGGGTCATGAGGAAGGGGGAGTCCAGTGAGAGGGGGTTCTGGCTACTGCGAAGAACAAGGCTTGTGAGCGCACAAGCCATAAGGGTTGCCCAAGGACCAGGTTTGGGAAAGAGGAGAAGTAGTGGCTGCTATCAGCAGCAGGACTGAGAGTGTTCCGGGTCCCCAGGTGCAGCTGTGCTGGGAGGGGGAGGTTTGGAGGGGCTTCTGATCAGGATGGTGGCAGTCGAATTCCTTCAGGAATGCTGAGATTTAAGTCTTGTTTGATAGTCTAGGTTTAATTTTTGGATGCTGAAAGACAAAACAATGGTTTGGTTAAGCTATTATTATGATTGATGAAATCTCAGAATAGCTTTACAGTTAGATATGAATGCCACTGTATAAAAGTGGCTACTGGGGCTGAGGATTTAGCTCAATGGCACAGTGACTGCCTGGCAAGCGCAAAGTCGTGAGTTCGATTCCTGGTACCACAAAAACATAAATAAATAAATAAATAAATAAATAAAATAAAAGTGGCTACTGTGGAGAATCATTATTACATGCAACTGCAGTTACAATATGGCACCATGGTAGTATAAGTCCCTGAGACAATTTCATTAAAGCCAGGAAAGTGAGTGAACTTATAAACATTATTATCATACCTATTATTCTTAACAAGAAAAAAAAAATTTGCCCCAGAAATGCAGTTAATTCTCTTCCTTAATTTATCATCATGGAACTCCCGAGTGGAACTAACTGTGCTGAATTATAGATTGATAACGGATTTAACAATGTTTTAACCACAAGTCAGGAAACACCCATGAACAGCATGGACTTTGCAATATAAAAAATGTCAGCATCATGAATAACTGAGGTAGAATTTACCATATGACTCATTGATCTCAAAAGTAAAGCTTTCAAATTTGAAGTCATTCAGAAGAGTCATATTTCAATTCTCCAGCATACATCAATAATGCCCTTAAGCACCCTGTCAATTGAATAATGTGAAAAGCTACAATTTTATAACAGAAAAAGTAGAAAAAAGCATTAGATAAAATATTAAACTTAAGCTACTTGTGTGATTATAGAACATGCTTCTTTATTTTGAAGGCAACAGTAAATAATGTAGTTATAATTTACCTAAAATTTAAATTCTTAAGATGTGGATGGCAGAAAAATATAAAATTTACCAATGGAAAGTGTAAATCCAATTTATTTCTTCTTGTTGGCTAATACCTCAATTTTTAAAAAAATTTTCTTGGCCATAGTCCAAGATGATTTCACTGCAAACATCTTAATTGCCAGCGTAATCAAGAATAGTTCTAAATGTGTGTGTAGAATCAGTAAAGGGTCCTGCCAAGTACTCTTAATCATAAATCTTCAAATTATATTGATCTCTCCTAAAATAGGCTTAAAAATGTTTTTTAATTAAAGGAGAGTGTTCTGAGGACATAAAATTCTGTACAAACAATAATGCAAGTCCTTGCCATTATGGCTAAGAGCAGTTGTCAAACATCCCATAATGAAATGATTATACTAAGGCGAGTTTCTGAGTGGAAGAAGAGAGGATTAAAATACCAAGTATTTACCAGGGCTGCAAGAAGAGAAGTGTTGAGTGGGTCAGTAGACATATTTACTGTTATAAAAATCTACATAAATGAGCCTAGACAGAGAAAGCATCTGTGAATTTGTTAAATTTGAAAACTCTGAGGAGAATAATAAATATAGAGCAGGCAGCATGAAAAAAAGCCAATAAAGTTTGGCAGTCTACTGTACTAAAAGTAGTCGAACGTACAAAAATGGAACATTATTCAGCTGCCTTAGGTATGAAGAACGAAATAGAAGGCCAGACTCAAATGTACTCAGAGCACCTAAAGAGTACTCAATAAAAAATTAAAGTTTCTATTAATATTATGGGATATGTTTCAGGCATATAATTAAGAAAAATACAAGAAAACACGTTTCAGAAGACACCTGAGAACAGGTAAGATGATTAATGTGAAAGTAATATCTGTTTAAAATTAATCATATACCACCACTGAACCAAATCTATTTGATCTATAGATATTATTTATCCATATAGCTATCTTTTAAGTGGTCTATTAGGCTATGTTAAAAAGTGCTACAGGTAATAGGAATAATGTTTTTCCTGTTCATCGTAGGAAACATTCCTTATGATCAATATTGAAGAAACTATGTTTACAAAATTAGTTTTAGGTCCATGAAATGCATTATTTATATGTTTACTTATATAATATTTTTTATTTGGTACATATTGTAAGTTTACAAACTATTGTAATGAGTTGCAGTGCCCATCAGACAGAGAGGTTGGGGTTGAATTATAAAATTCTAAAACCATTGGGGCTGGGGGTTTAGCTCAGCGGCAAAAGCGCCTGCCTGGCAAGCGCAAGGTCGTGAGTTCGGTTCCCGGTACCGGAGAAAAACCAAAAAAAAAAAAAAAAAAAAAGTAAAACCATTATCATGGAAATATCAGTGTCCTAATTCTTCCTCTGCAGCAAACTTCTCAAGAGAGAGAGTTCTCCCTAGCTCTATAACTGGAACAAACTAACTTTCACCACTCCTGCATTGGTAGAAATCGAGGTAGTCATAATCACAGGTCATTTATCCACTACTCTGACAATACTGTGGAGGAAAGACGTTCATTAGGGCCCACTTGGACTACACGATTTCTGCTTCATGGAACATGCAGAACTTAATTCAGTTATTTATTTAGTCATTCCCTTAAAGGGTACTTATTGTCTCCTAGTGTCTAAGATTTTACTGAGCTTTGGAACTGCAGTGATTTGTAGATAACACATGGTCCTGCGCTCATTATCCGGGAATAACTGGAAAAGAAAATTTTCTTATTTTGTAAATAAGCAAATTTAATAAACAACTCAATTCTAAACACACAATGAATCACAGATAGTTCCGTGAAAAACATTGCTTTATATTTTGGAACTGTAAATTATTGCTTCACTCTTAAGTGTCAATAATTTGCAAGCCTAAGAGGTTCCAATCCTATTTTTTCTGTTCTCTAGCTTTTGTCCATCTTATGAATTTGTCTAGCCTAGTTAATACCATGAGCTGAGTTACTGGTTGCCTTAGAAGAGCTCCAAGCTGGACATGGTGGCTCACATGAGTATTCTGGAAGGCTGAGCTGGGAGGATTGCAAGTTTGAGCCTGGATTGTGTAACTTAGGACTTAAAGAGACTCGGTCTCAAAATTAAAAAACAAAAATAATAAAACAAAAGCCTGGGGATCTAACATGGTATAAAGCCTATGGATTCAATCCCAGTACCACACACACACACACACACAGACACACACACACAGACAATCAAAAGCTCTATCTTCATTTTTAATATAATAGAGAAGACTTACCAGCTCCCTCAGTAAAATGCTCTAGCATGGTATGCCCATCATGTCTTGGGCTCCTTGCCCTTGGAATGGAGCCTCAAAATATGTTTCCCGCAAATTTTCCTTCACTGTGACCATTCTCTGTTTACCTCATGCCCGGTGAGGTGTCCTAAGTAAGCTTCCATTGCTGTCTGTCTCCCAACCCAGGAAGATGGACTGTGTCTTGCCCTTGGATCCTCTATTTGCCTTTATCATCCATTGTCTAATATAATCTACTATACTCTGTTGTCTGTTCAGTTTCATTCTTTTTCTACTTGTCAATTGGTCTTTATGACTTTCTGCATAGAAAGATATATTATTTCCCCATTATTTAGGTGAAAAATATTTTTCCATGCCATGCTGAACGAAGGAAATCACTACAAGGATACCATAAAACAAGTCTTACTTTCCTTGTCCTTTATCCTCCTTCTCTATCTCCTCTTTCTTCTCCCCCTCCTTCATTATTCTTTTCTTTTTGGAGGTCCATTCTTTTGGAGGTCTATATTTCATATCTCAGCACAAACTGCAGACATAGTAGTAAGCCTACAGAGTACAATTAGTTTTGGGGCTTTGCATAATAGTTTATCCTTCTGTTTGTGGCCCAACTATCAATGGCCACGCTACCCTCTCTCATTCAGACTCAGATGGGAAATTTGGTTCTCAGGAATTCTTTAAAATCAGCACTTCCACAAACAAAGTCATTGACATATTTCCCAATGCACGTTATGGTTCCCTTTTCCTATTGATTATTCTGCTTCTACTCAAATAAGCAAAAGGTTTTGAGTGTGTTCCCTTCACTAAGTGTTATCTGTCCCTAAACCTCCAATCTTATTTTGGCTTTTGGTTTCACCTGCCTAACCATTTCCCTTATTCTTTCAAAATGCACCTAACCTGTTAGATTTATTTATTAATTTAACCTGAGAATTGTTTACACTTTGTCTTACGATGTTACAGTATACTTTAAAAGTCTATGATACCTCTCAGACACCTACATAGAAAGCCTTTCTTCTAATCTCACTCTGACCTTTGTTTCTTTTTGTCCCTATATCCAAGGTATATCCCCTTCCTTTGATGTTATTTACACTTAACTATTTCTTTGCCTTCTAGTAAAGCATAGCCTCCACTTATCCAAACTTTGCTTATTTTTCAGGTCTCAAAATATCACTCAGTCTGTGGTCTTACAAGTCACATTGAAAGCTCTTCTGTTTTCCTTACCATTCACTCTTCTTGCCTATGAGTTTTAATGTACTTGATGATTATACTTTGCTTGCTTTTCCTTTATGACTGGGGTCATTCCCTATCTAATGTATATTATAAAAAATACCTCATTTTTCTCCCCTGGAAGTCAATCCTACCATTAAAGAAGTAAGAGATGTTACCTATGTAATGGAGTGGAAATGAGTTTTACAGTTTGATAGACTCCGTGTACCTGCAGCAAAAGGAACTCTGCAGGATTTTGGGCAAGCTACACACCACACTGTGCAAATATAAGCACTCCTTACTTAGAATGAGGCAATGAGGAAAGTAGCTTGATGATGAGACAGAATAATTAAATATAATTCTTATCAGTTAAACTAAGATTTTTACAATATTTTTGTCTTCCATTCATATAAACCCATAAATTGAAGAGACAGGATGTCACCATCTTTAGGACACTGAAGTCTCTGCACTGTTTTCACTTTACAGCCTATCCTGCTCTATCTTCACAAGGAGGTCACCCTCATCTTGCTAATAATCAGCTTCCTTTGGAGCTTTTGGCCAGGTCTTATAGACTCTCATGAGCCACTCTCACCTGGAGATGCTCATGAACAAACCTGTCTGATTTGGCAAGGTGGAGACAAGACAACCTGACAAAAGTGAAATTTCTCACTTAGATGTTTTCTAAAGCTTTGCAAATTTGAAGAAAAAAAATCTTCCCTCCCTTCTCTATTGTTTATTCCTGCAGAAGACAAGTTAGAAAAATTTGGAAACTGACACATCTATTTTACACATGGTATTGTTTCTGGAAATAGATTCAAAGGACACAATGTGAGTATAGGTTGAAAAATAATCATTGTGCCTGGCCTTCCTTCCCCAGCAGCTTCCACATACTCAGTGCACCCAAGATATGGCAAATGCTAATACACTATACACAGTGCAGTTTTACCTGGCAGTAGAAAGCTAACAACAATGTCTTCTTGAGCCAACCTGTAAGGGTTTAACCGTGCAACACTGGGCTGGGGGTATAGCTCAGCAGCACAACCACCTGCCTAGCAAGTGCAAGGTCCTGAGTTCAATTCCCAATACAAACAAAACAAAACCAAAAACAAACAAACCAACCAACAAAACCCATGCAACACCATCCAAAAATTTCAGCATAAATAATGTACATGCTGGGAAAGAAAACTGAAGTGATGTTAGGAAACCTTAACACCTACAAGTAATATCTGACTTTCTAGAATAGTTTTTTTAAATTTGTATTTTAAGGAAAATAGTACACAAAAAAGAGAACAATAACAAAATACAAACAAAACAAAGCAAGGACATTAAAAATGATATAGGGTTTCTACCAAATGATAGGGATTAAGAGTGGTTCCTGTATTACATATTGTTATGTTCAATGAAGTTGCTCAGATTCCTAGATGTAAGAATAGAAGATTGATCAAATCATTAAAGGGAATAAGAAAATAATAATTTAAATGGACATTAGAGACACTGCATACTTTCACTAGACAGGACTGTAGGAACTCACCAATGATTGTTATACTGCAAATTGTTGTCGTCACATAAATTGCTCAGATGACCAGATATAAGTATGCAAAATTTGTCAAAATATAAAAATAAAATTTTAATCATTGACTGTTCCCCTCAACAAACCATCAGACACCAGCATAGAATAGTTTTTTTTTTAAAATCCTGTATAATATTAGGCATAAATTTACTTGTTCTACCCCTGGCTCCCAAGTTCATACTCACAAAGGTGTGAATAGCAAGGTAGAGCTCATCAGAGCCACGTTAGGGACTGTGCCCCACAATAAGTGATTTAAAACCCTTGCCTGGAGTTGAAGTGTAGAATTTATAGAAGTTGTATAAGAGTGTGATTTATAGGAGTTAACATCATAGGACTGATTATCCAAGTGGTATCAATGTCTTTGTTTAACGAGGGGCATTAAAAATAGAAAAGAAATCTCAAGAGATATTTATGACTAAGGAAGAAGAAGTACAATAGTGAAGAGAACATAAGAAAGAGATCCAAGGCGTTTAAAAGGAATAAGTTTGCATAGTGTGGCAGAAGGCTAGAAGACTGGAGGTAGATAGGCAAGAGTCCAATAGAAGCCCCTTTCTTTTCACCTATGTACTACCAAGTTGAGCAAAGCATTTACCAGTTCTGCTCTCCATTCTTTTACAAAAAGGTGTTAACTATATTTTCTTGTAATAAATGCTGAGAAGTTTAAGTGACAAAATGGACGTATATGCTCAGGACAATTAATATGAAAACATAGTACCTTTTAGTAAATGAACACATACATAAATTCTTGAAAGCCTTAAATATAAAGTGAGCCTGTAATTTCCTATTAGATTGAGTGAGACTTATTTTGCACACCTCTATTTCTAGTATCTTGTTAAATCTGAAGTTAAAGAGCAGAAGAGAATCAGATAATTTTATGCTTTCTTACCTCCCAGGCCCAGAAGTTTTCTTTTCATTAATTAAAAACAAAAAACAAAGAGAAAAAATACTCATGTCAGGTCATAAACACTTCCTACATTCTGAGCTAACTTTATAGTTGAACTAAGTATGCAGCAGATGCTTAGAACACTCTTGCTTTTACTACCACACAAGGCAAGGAAGAAAACTGCTTGGATAAATTCAAGTGCAGGGTCCAGCTGGTGGGTGTTTCATCTTAAAACTAGCTTATAGCAGCACAGTCTCATAGTAGTCTTCCTGGTATCATTCCAGAAGCTGAAAGTAGCAAAAAGTAGTTATACCTGGAGCTAAAAATCAAGCAGACAAAGAGCAAGTAAACTGCTATGGAAGGTTTCAGCTACACTAAAGACCTGGCTTCAGTATTGTTTTTGATGAAGATTTAACCTGAAGTAAAGAAATACTTTATAATTCATACATACTAAAGTTTATTGTTCAATATTCTTCATTTTACATTTCTCCTAGCACAAATTTAAGAAAAATTAAAAGACAATGAAATAAAAACTTATTATCTGAAACCCAGGGACAATGTATTTGAATTATGTGATTTAATATTCTAATTATATTGATGCATGCATATATACAAATGTAAGTTTGTGTACATTTACAAATTTATATGCATGTTTAATATATAAAGTATAAATTTAAAACATAGGTCATGCTTTTCAAAATGCATAGTAAGTTTCTCCCCCTTACTAATGTCATAGATATTTAGTGTGCTATTAAATATTTTTGAAAACATTATTTTAATTATTTTATAATCATTTTATTTAATAAAACCAGTACATTTTCTTTTATTACCACTTTAGAAATTTTTTGTTCTTACATTAAAGTAACACTGTAAAAACCCTATATATGTTCATTTATACACATATGGAGTTGTGGTTATCACTGATATTTTAATCTATGTTAAATTCTTAGATAAAATTTTCTACATCCAAGGATATATATACATAAATATATATATATATACTTTGATATATGGTTTGATAATCTTATTCCAAGTAAAATTATATTTCTGCTTACACAGTAGTTCTTGATTTATTTCAGGAGATGTCCTTTGGAAGTAGATATGTGCAAACTGGTGTCTGTTTAAAATCTTATTTTTATTACTTATTTGCTTATTGATTCATATTTTTATTTTCTGATGTGTTATTTCAGTTAAAGGACTTTATTTTCGTAGACCTCTGTGGGATTTGTTCTCCTGATTTATCTCTAACCTCTTGCTAAGACCCTGGCTCTCAATCTGTGCTAATTCATGAAGAGCGCCATCCTGTGGCCACTCCAGAAGCAATTCAATCCTTCCCAACCTGAACCAGCACAGCGCTCACCGCTAATTAGCTTTAAAAGCCTATTGATTATTTGCAGCAAACCTCCCTTTACATGTGCTCCTTCATTTCCACACCCAATAGCTCCACACTTAATTCATGTCCCTACCATCCCACTTCTAAAATGTGATAAATTCCCAAGTCTCCACCACCCCGTATGATAAAATGGAAAGGTGAACATAAACCTCTGCCCATACACTATCCTCCTTCATCAGACTGTTCTAGAATACCTGAAATCATCATTAGCATGCTGATCTCTAAAACTTTTTCCCAAACTACTCCTTCAACCTGGAATGCACCCTTTCTTCATTTCTCCTTTCTCTCTCCCAGTTTTCTCTTTCAGAAACACAAATGCATTTCAAGGACCTGATGAAAGCTTGTTTTAGTGAATTTTTGCTCCATTTATTTGTGTCAGCCCAGCAATTTCCTTGGCCTTTCTGCCTCCTGCTTCCTCAGGTATAAAATGAGCAAAACGACACATACCTCATAGAATGTTATGAAGCATAAATGACACACACCTGTACTTGGCAACACCAAGAAGCATATCTGGATATTGCAACTGCTCAATAAGTTTATTTTTGCTATTATTACAAAGTGGTGTATCATTGTACTGATTTTTGAATTGACTCCTAATGTTAATCGAATTTTCTGTTGACCCATATCCTTTCTCCAGAAGTAGAAGGTAACTTCCTGCAGTGTCGGGCCATGTGTCATTCTATTTTGCTTCTTTTAAAATGTCTTGCACAGAGTTGACATCTTATTAGTACTTATTGACTGATGTATTCCTCTAAGCAGAAGTGGACTGAGCTGTGATACCAGAGCCAGATTTCCTTTTAGAGACATGCATCACTTCAGAAATCTTAGGCAACTATGAAAAAGTAAAGGAAAACATGTCAGCAAAACTCAGCAATCAGTCTGTCAATAAATCCAAGTAAAATTTTATCATAAGAACATTTGATGATGTCATTCTAAAATAAGTTGCATCAACAGAGTTAAAACAGAAAAAAACCTGTTCTCCACAGTGACTCTTAGTACTTCACCGGCTCCAAGCTCTCCCAACACAGCACCTTGCCCAGACCAGAGGTAAAGTGACTCACCAAAGTGACGGAAGGAATATGCGTAGCACTTTGCCCTCTTGTATTTACCTATGAGGTCCTTTCATCTGTTTGAAGGCTGGTTTACACCTAACTCTGCCTTGAAGAGTGAAACATCCTCGCTTACTGGGTTGCACAGGCCGAATGGCATGCCTTGGAGTCTTCCCAGCACTTCCTAGTGAAGAATAATAAATCAACGGGCCTGAGCCTTTCTCTAACATTTCTTTCCCTGACTCAGCCAAAATCCCTGCAGCATTCCAAATCTTTCTATTCTAAGGCTTTTTGCATCAGTTCATCTGCTTAGAATGCACACCTTATACAAATCGTTATATGATAGTTCCTCTAGTTGCTAGCTTCAAAGGTGGATACTAGACAGAGACTGTTCTGACACTCATTCTAAAGAAAATTCACTTCTATTGTGTATTTTACTTTGTACATATTTTCTAGCATGCTTCTTATTCCAAATGAGATAAATTTGGTTTTTGTAATATACTAAAAATCTAGAAAAATGCTTGACTTATGGTAGCACTCAATACACTTTTCCTTAATAAAAAATCTTACCAGAGAAGTGGCATAATATTTTTAAAAGACATGCATAACTGAAATAAGATACTGAAGATGAGACCTCTGAGATATAATTGTAAAGCATTTTCTATTTTTAAATAATTAAAGTGTTGTCCATAGTAATTATTTTAAGGGAGACAGTACACATTTCTCTGCATCTCTTAATATCTTACTGATTTTTGTTAGTACTGAAATTTTGTTTTAAAAGTTCTTTTTAAAAATAGCTAAATATTAACCACGATAAATTGCCATAAAAGACACTATATGGTAAGAATGACAAAAATTGTCTCTTGAATTTTTTACTGATATTCTTTTCAGTTCTTACCAAGTATTACCATGCAAATTCATACCAAAATTCATAAACTTTTGCATCGCCAAAGATTTTTTCTTTGTTGTATATGCACCTGTTTTCAGCTTCTACATATGTATAATTTCAAAGCAATAAAAAAGAAAATGTGCAAAGACCCACTGGCTAAAGCCTTGTCATCCAGAAAAATTGGTGTTTCCAGAATTGCATGTACTCCAATCCTATAAGATAATGCTCTCTTTTTTTTTAATAAAAAGACAGACAAGATTTTTTTTATCTTATTATCATCTCTATATATTTAAGTCATTTTATTAACTTTTGGAGAAGCCTAAGACTTGAATTCAGTTCCTCAAACAAGCTAGGCAAGACTTTCACTACTAAACTACATTCTGCTTCATTTTTAAACTTTATTTTGATACAAGGTCTTATTAAGTGGCTCTTGCTGTCTTAAAACTTGCTATCCTGCTTCAGCCTCCTGAGTAGATATAATTAATCACAGGCATGCATTGTTACACAGCTTTCATTAACATCTTATCAATACTTCTGTTACAATTGTTATTCTAATTATTATAATTAGTTTCACATCACACCCAATGGCACGCGAACGTTACCTATAAATACATCCTCAAAAATAGGAAAATGTCAGGGGCTGGGGATTTAGCTCAGTGGCAAAAAGCGCCCGCCTGGCAAGCACAAGGTCGTGAGTTCGGTTCCCGGTACCAGAGAAAAACCAAAAAAAAGAAAAAAATAGGAAAATGTCATTAAAACATATTTCATCTTGCTGTGTTCACATACATGTAGAATTTTTTAAAAAGCACACTCTAATGAGAGTAATAATTTTATATATTTTCAGTAATATAATATTAGGAAAATATCATTCCCAAAAAATCTAGATTACAACTTCCATTCTAAGTCACTTCAGATAATGACTAAAGGAAAATATTATTTATTAGTAGGAATTAGATCACCTGTAGCAATATTTGAACAAAACATGAAGAAAACATTCTGATGTTTTTAATCATTTTTAAGAAACAGCATTTTGAGTAAATTAAACTTATTTTTAATTTTTTAGAAAGTTATGAGGATGTTGAAAATTGAATGGTTAGGGGCTGGGGATATAGCTCAGTGGCATAAGAGCCTTCCTGGCAAGCTCAAGGTCCTGAGTTTAATTCCTAGTATCAAAAAAAAAAAAAAAAAAAAAGAAAGAAAGAAAAGAAAAGAAAAGAAAAAGAAAGAAAACTCAGTGATTATTGGTGTCATACACAGATGTAAAACTAAAAGTCACTATTTCAGAGAATAAACATATTTGCACAGTTTCACTGAGGACCTTTGTGTGGATTCCCTCTGAACCTTACAAAAATATACATCTTCAGTATTTGGAATGTTAGTAGTTGATCAGAAACATGAGCAGAAGTTCTCTCTTTTAGAGGGAAACTCTTGCAGCTCAGTGTGATTATGAAAGCTGACTAAAAATCTCCAGTGTAACAATTACATTTTCACTTCATATTTAACTATGGAGTGAACACAGGACAAGTCATTTAACTTCTTTGAATTTAACTTTCTGCTTCTATTAAGTATTTTGAAAATCAAATAGGCTAAAATGTAAATGCTTTGGAACAGTGCCTAGAACAGCACATGTGATCAATAAATTCTCTCTGGCTTTCAATTCTGGTCTTACTTCTGATTATTCCAGAACCAGGAGAAGATGACCTGGTTTCCAAGTCTCAGTTTCCCTTGCAGGAAGGAATGCATAGGATTTGTTAAAGTTGTGGTTTGCATGTGGGTGTGAGTAGTGACTAAATGAGTTGTCATATATTCTGAAGTTAGTATAAATATTCAATAAAAGAGAAATTTAAATAGTTACATCATATATGATGATGATAATACACTACCTTGTTTGAAAAGAGCTCTAATTATTAAATTTGAATGCTTCCAATTATGATGAGGTGAGAACATATCTCCACGTGCTTTTATAGTTTGTGGAATATTAAGTGTAAAACAGAATAAAAGTTATATTCTTATTCCCTGCATGTAGTTCAGAATGATGCATTTTGTTGTAAAGAAAGAATCATAATTTCCGTGTGGTGATAATGTGAAAAATACACTTTCCTTCAGTCCCAATTATAAAGGATCTATTCCTCCAGTGAAAGAGGAATCACCACTGCTTATACAACAACGGGTGGTGGCAGTCTCTCTTATCCCAGAATAAAGATCACCAAGAAAGAAAAGAATAAACAGATGCATTATTTTTCAAAGTACCCATCCAATTTTAATTTTTATTTTTCTTAGATATTTAGTTTCTGAACAATCTTTTCTCAAACTGAGAAAAAATAATGTTATCCTGTGAATAAGAAATATCTAGAGGAAGACGACTTCCAAAGCATATCTCCTCTGATATTAACGGAGTGTGAGAATCACAGCGGGGAGAACATCAAGGATACCCAATAGGAAGATACAGCTGAGAATATCCAGGCCAGCTTTGTAGCTCGCCGAAAACAGCTGATGATAGGGAGAATGTATAAAGCGCGCCTTCTCATTCACAACCTAAGAAGTTCCAGTCCTCAGAGAAAATCCTAGTGAAGAACAATATCTAGTGCAGCGAGATTTTGCAGGTAGCTGCTTGGGTAAATAACGGACTGTACTTTTCTCATCCCCAGGTGTCATATAGGTATGCAGGAAAAGTAGGAGTTCCCTCACTGTGGTAGAACTCCAAGAAACAGAGACAAAGAGGTCAATGACTAGGACAAATATGAAAGAAAAAAGAAAATTGCCCAGGGTGAGGTGACTTAATATCAAATCAGTGGTAGATGCCTGCATGGGGTCTGAATGAGCTATGGACAGCCAGAAGGGACTTGGGCAGTCTGGTTACCGATTAAAACAGCAGATCTCTTTGCAGCAACCAAGAAAATTCAAAGAGCACACTTGAAAATTGAGTTTCCTCTTCCTTAGAAGTGACAGATCACTCTATACCTAATCCAAATGATCAAGAGGACTTTAAAGTTTTCCTAAGTTTTAATAAACATTGGACAAGTTTTTCCTGACCCTCCCCCATTTCTTCTAGCATTTACTTTAAGAAAATTGCCAGTGTAGATTTTTTTTCTCTTTTCTTTTGAGATGTAAAACTTCTATAAGAAATACAATAATTTAGAAAGGTAAGACGCCAGTTTGCTAATCTCCCTAGGAGGGAAGGAGCCTAGCTGCCATAAGGGCCAATTATGAAAGGCAGATGGCCTAATCACGGACTACCCCCTCCCAAATACTTCAGCACATCCTAGCACTTACAAATCCTCCCACCTTGTGTCTCAAAAGAGTTGACCTCACTCTCTCTCCCATTGTGATGACCTTGATACTTAATGCAATAGTCTTGAAAAAACTTCTTCCTAGCTGCTTTAACAAGTGGCCGGGTATTTCTATTTGACAGTTCTTTTACATAGGCAGACATGGTTGAGAGAAGTCTAAATTGGCAGACAGGAAAATATGCAAAAACCAAGCCTAAGTAACTGCAACTTTAACTTAACCTGAAAGGGCCAATACTGTAATAATATGTCAAGTTTGAATTTGCTGTTTCCCCAATTTAAAATACATGCAGAAAGAGAGATAGAAGGAAAAAGTTATATCTCTTATAAAGAATAATAAATCAGTGTTATCTTTACACAAGTTCCTAGAGCGTGAATGAATTTTGACTGCTTTAGTCGAATTACAGAAAGAAGCACAAAACCAACGAAACTGAGGAAAGTTACGATGTGGACAAGACATTCAAGCAAACCTCCCTCCCCAGAGAATATTGTGAGCACAGTCTGCCCCAGAAATCAGCGGATAATAGTTCAACATTTAAAAGTCAAGAATGGATATTTCCGAATGTAAATATTAAGAATTTTACAAAAATAGCAGAGCAGCATATAAAATAAGGGGAGAAAATGGTTCTTGCTGAAATTTAATAAAACAATAATCTCACCAGGTAAAACAGAGACTCACTGTGAGTTGTAAGAGGAGGGATTTAGATCATCAAAAGACTCAGATCAATTGGCTAAGCAATTTCTCTCAATTTAAAAATAAGAAAAATGAAAATATATATGTATATATGTACACATATATATATGTATATGCATACATATGTGTATATTTTATATATATGAACACATATTTGTATATGTATATATGTTCATACATGTATATACATATATATTTCCATATATATGCACATATATATTCTTTTCCTCTCAACATAAATCCAAAATCCAAATACATGGAGCAGCATATTCCTGAGGTGCTATGACTAAGATTTATGAAAAGGTCCAAGAATTGACTTACTGTCAAGGTACTGGGCTCTACTCCGTAGTCAATTTAAAAATTGTCCTAGTCTTTTTGATCCAGGAATCTCTGCTTTTGTTCTGTGCTTAGGATTTGAAATCTAATATCTTCTGGCCAGAACCCTCAATATCTTACACCTAATGCACATCACTGAGTCATTTCCTGTGAGGTTTGCCACTGCCCTAGGGCACTGCCAGGGAGTAGGCCAGAGCGCTGTCACTTTGCAGTCCACCAAGTTTTCTTCTCGGTGCTTAGAGCAACTGCTCCTACAAATCAGACTATAATTTATAAGAGCAAATAATGTCCTATAACAGAAATTATTTAAAGTTATTGGAGACTTAAACTGTAATCCAGATTGTCATTATATTTTATAAAGCAAATTAGACTTTCTAAATATTTGATTAACAGCATCACCCTCCTGTAAATGTTTATATAAAACACATTCATACATATAAACATAGACACACACATGTATCTTCAGTTCACTTAGGGAAAAGTATATACACGCATATACCTATAAATTGAACAGTACAGTTTAATTATTCTTCAGATTATCTGGACATTTGCTTGCAGTTCCAAGGTAATGAAGCCTTCTGGATGTGGCTCTATAAAGAAACCTCAACCTGATGGGCAGTATCTGCACATTTCTAGTGCCAAAAGCAAGAAAAAGTTCTGCAGATTTTGTCTCTCACTAAATGCTGTCTTGGTAACGTTTGTTTCTTTCAGTGTTCATGGAGCCCTCTGCTTTCATTACACATACAGGGATAATACAGAAAACATTTTTAATGAAATTTCACACCGGTCAATTTTAAATTGTACTCCATAAATATATAGTCTAGAGGACAAGCTCTCACTGTTAAATCAATCAAATGTAAAAAGTATTAAATGCCTATAATGTGTGGGAATGCCTAAGATAATGCCCCTGAGACCATATATACTTTCAGTTCATGTTTACTTATTTCAGGTATGAAATATAAAGAAGGGAGGTAACATCAAGGATAATCCTAGACCTTAGATCTTTTTCTAATCTATTTAAGTTTATAACTGGAAAGGCAGAAGTGCACAGTGCTCCTGTGACATTGTAAGGTCACTTCGTTGGGGGTAAGAATTAGAGTTTAGGATCACTCATGTTTAGTTTGGCAGGTATTTCATATACCATGCTACCGCCTTAGACACTGCTCTCTCATGGAGCCATAGTACATTAATTTTTAGATTGAGTTGCCACAAAATAGATACAGATAAACTTTTCTGGTCATAAAAACTAACAGAAAAATCGAGTAAGCAATCCAAAACATTTCACAAGTTAAAATCCTATAGAGACAAATGTGTGTTCTCTCACTCTTCTTCCAGCAAAAACAGACAGGTGGTATATATAGATTAGTGAGCCAGGAACTTGGTTTATTTCTGACTTGTAAGCTCTCATTGCCAATTCCAATTTTGACAGTGGCTTATTAAAATATATTGGGCAAGCTATTGTTCTCTGTATGAGAATGTCCTCATTACACAAAGAAAATACTGAACGAAACCTGGCAAAGACTTGCACAGCAGCTGCAGTCACTGGCACCAGCGACTTCCCCCTTTAGGAAGCACTCTTCTCAAACACAACATTCTCATCCCTTAATTCTCCGTGTCTCATTCGTACTTGGGGCATCCTCCTCCAAACCTAACCTCTGACACTCCTGAGAAAATCTGTTCGTTTTTCTTTTCCTTCTTACCCTCCCATGGTGAGCACTCCCCCACACTTCTTCTCTTTTCTCTCTAATTTACACGCTTCCTTGGTACAATTAGTCTATGGTATTAATCCACGTGACTCCAAATCTACATGTTTAGCAATTCATGTTTCTCTTTATATGTGTTAGCAGTTTAATCTCTGCACCCCTAATTTCAAATGTTGACATTCTAGACCCTACAATATCAGATGTAAACTTATTTGAGACTAGGGTGATGCAGATATATTTAATTGGTTAAAATGAGATAAAATTGGAGAAGGGTCTTGCCCTAATCCATAAAATTGGTGTTCTTTTAAAAAGGGGAAACTGAGACACAGACACATGGACAATATAGTATGCAAAGGCAGGCAGATATTAGAGTAGTAATTGCTTTAGTTAAGGAATGCCAAAGATTGCTTGGCAACCTGTCAGAAACTACTCAAGAAGCATGGAAAAGATTCTCCTACACAGATCTCAAAAGGAATAAACCCTGCTGAGACTGATCTTAGATTTCTAGCTTTCAGTCCCATAAGACAAAACGTTTTTGTTGTTTAACCTACCTTATTTGTAGTAAGTTGTTTTGGCGGTTACTGCAAACTAATACAAAATGGAAGACATTAGTACAGCATATTGTCATGACATTTGTGTCCATTCCAGCACACATTAAGATGAAATTTCCCAAATCTTGGCATAATAAGCATATGTTCTGGTCAGTAGATTTCAGATGGAAATATTTTTTTCAAGCCTGATACATAAAACGTGCACATATGCACCTTTTCTTTCTGGTGGCTTTACTGGAGAATACCTCAGAATAACTTGATCAAATATTGAAGGGGGAAGCACCACCAAATAGCTGTAATTGTAACAGAAGATGCACCCTAGGCCAGTATACTTCAGTTTGTTAGTTGCCCAGGTAACAGTTCCTGTTACTTTTGTTTCTTGAAAACAGCTGGTCACTGTGATGCATAGCTGGTTACTGTGATGCATACTGTAAGAACCAATCCCCAGTTGACAAGTCATTCTGCCTCTGTACTTCCTGCTTGTTTATCCCATATAAGCTCTACACCACCAGAGATGAGGACCTGATTATTATGGGAATGATCCCAATTGGTGCCCAGTGACATAAATAAAGCTGCTTTCAAATCTTGGGTGTCATTCTGGTGTTTGTTTGCTGTTGCATAGTTAGCATTCTCAGAAGATGAGCAGCCTCACAAGCATACCATTTTGACTATGAAGTAAGCACCAAGTGAGCCTAATGTGATAAGCCACTGAAATTTAGGTGTTTCATTCAAAACTAAATCTAGATTATTCCTTTACCAAGCAAATTTTGTTTCCTTCCATGTATATTTATTTTTATAAATTTTGTCTAAGTGGTCAATAAATATTAGGAATCAAATAGTCAAAAGTGAATTCAAAGTCTAAGTAGTTCCTAAAATTACATGATGGTATACTTTCCATATTAATTCCCATACAATCCGATCTTCTTTCTGAGCTTGCTGTTCATAAACTTTACTTGAAATTTTGGGGTTATTTCCTGTATCTTTATTTGCCCAATTCTCCTAGATTTTTCACATAGAATTCCTTCATAAAATACCTTGAAAATTTCTCCCAAATGGACACAGTCTTCTATTTTACCACTTCCACTTAGACCAACTTAATACTTTGGAACTAACACAGTTATTTCTTTTCTAGACTTCATATCTGAAAAACCACGTCTAGTATTTATATAATTCATACAAGTGCTCTTCAAACTGCTGATTTTCATGTAATCCATAACCACAGACATCATTAAAAACAAAATGTAATACAATAGAAAATGTAGGAGAACAGAATAAAAACAGATAAAATATATGCTTAATAACTATAGATTACTTAAGGAACCAAAATTTTATTACTACAGGAACCAAAATTTTATTACTAAAGGAACCAAAAATTGTATGTATATGTAGGCAGTTTATTTACAGAAGTTGTCATTCCAATATAAATAATTATTATTTTCTATTCTACTGACATATTAACTTTCTAAAGATACAAATCATATTATGTCAGTACTACCTTAAAAGTAATGCAAAAGTCTTCCTGTAGTACTATTATACGAGATGAATATTTTCTAAAATATTCAAGTGTTATCCTCCAATTGAGTTGGATTGTTTGCACTTTACTTTACATGACTTCTTATTTTCACCTTTAAACATTTTTTTCTGGCTTTCCCTATGGGCTGAAAGCCATTTGTATAGCTCCACTTCCATACCATCGTCTAACAGATCCTCACCGTCATTCAAAACCTTCACACATGTCATAATATTTATGCAGTTTCCCCTGATATCCTACACCAAATGATGTCCCTTGTCTCTCAATGCTGTGAAAATATTTTGGGCCCCTAACCCAGCATTTCTCACATTCTGTCTAGCATTACTGCTTTCTGTACATTTGCCCTATCATGAACATTTGAGTATAAGACATAAGCACTGGGAGGTGAATATCTATATTTTAGTAAATGTAGTGACTGTGAAGTTTTCTGATTCCAAATTCACTGAGAAACATAAAGAACAGTAAAAGGAAACAGAGATAGAAAACATTCCAGAGTAATAAAATGCATAAATGATAAGAAGCAAAAATGTAGTAAACACTATAATTTCATTAATAATAGAGAATGCCTGATGCTAATACATGGATGTGAATTAGCTGAGGAATATAAAGAAAACTGAAATATTCTGGTTTGAGAGGCTGTTCTTGAGCAACTTAGAGACATTAGACAATGACAGAAAGATTTCTTAGGGCGTTTCCAATTTTAGGACCATCTCCCTAATGCACTTAACTACCAATAGGAGTTGCATGTGACTAGGTTTGAAAAAAATTCTTCCAGGTTTATTGCCCTGGAATTATTGTTACTTCTATTACATGATCTGAGTGGTTATCATATTGTAAAACATGCCATAGTTTCTTGGGCAAATAAATATATAATAAGGTAAACTTCCTCCAAGGAACCTAAAGCCATTTTCAGTAAATAAACATATTTATACATAATATAATGAATTAAGTAATTGTGAAAAATAAGCAATAAATTCAAATGTAATATAAGGTATCCTTTTAGTTTCTAAATTGAGTAGGACTCTATTTAAAATAATTTACTTGTAAAAATTAGCTCATTAATTTTTCAAATAAATGGCTCTGAATGTGACCACCCCATACATGGATATATTGTACTTTAACTTTTTCCACACTTCCTGTCACTCTTTCCTCTCCCTACCCTCCCCCTTCTTCCCCCTCTCTGCCTTTCTCTTCCCTGTTAGTTCCTCTCCTACATTTAGGTAAATGTGGTTAGTGATGACCATCCATGAAGAATAAAATATAGATGATAAAGAACAGAGATGTTCATAAATTAAGACTCTCCAAAAGAAAAATCTACCATATCTCAGTCAAACTTCAGTGTAAATATTTACTACCCGAAATATGACATTACAGATGATGTTGCTGAAACATGATGACATTACTGAGCCCTAATTTGAAGTCCATACCACAGAATTGCTAAGACCATATTAAACCTCCAGGTCCTGGCATGGTCTGAAGAATATCCCAACCTCATTTTTGAGTGTTGAACTTCAAGTCCTCTACGCTTAGAATGCCTGTTGCAATGGTAGCAACTTTCTATGTAGTAATTAGTCATGGCTTATAACATATTTAGAGAGAGAAAAAAATAACACATTTAGAGTCATTCTGTGCTGTGTTAACTAATTATTATTGGTATACATTTGAAAATAAAATGTGAATGGTGTTCATTATTTCTTAGTTTTGCATTGCATAGGCAAAATGCCTGGTGTGGCAGAGGAGAAGCATATCATGGCGGGGGAGTCAGGAAGCAGAGAGATGGATCAAGGTGGGGGGATATATTCCTCAAAAACATGCATTCTCTGATGCACCTCCTTTGACCAGGATTGAACTCCCAGCAACACATTTATCTGTAAAATCATCATTGGACTAATCCACTGATGAGTATCACATACCCACGGTTTAATCCCCTTCCCAAAGTTCCACCCATGGGTTTGTGAAGCTTTAGAGGGACATCTATATATAAACCATAACAATTTCCAAAGAGAATTAAGAGTTTTGGGACTAATTATTTGGTTGAATATTTATACTAATATAGGTAATAAAGCCTGAAATATTCACCTTCAGAAATTCAAAGAAAAATGGCCCTATTGGACTTTCTTCAATATTCAAAAGCATGGTAATAGTTTGTCTTAACAACAGGAAGGTTGTGCTTTAAGAACACAAATTAGAATAGCTGAAAACATCACAGTGCATCAGTCCAAAAAATAAGGTTTTAAGCAATTGCAGCCAAAATGTGTTTCCTCACCCAAAGACCTGGACTTAATATCTGTAAATAAACAAAAGCACACTAAAGGCATTTTATTTTGGCATTAGGGATTGAGCCCAGGACCTTTGCCCTGAGCTGCATCCCCAGCACTTTGTGCTTTTAACTTCAAGATAGGGTCTCACTAAGTTGTTAAATTGCACAGACTGGGTAGGAATTTGTGGTAGTCCTGTGTCCGCCTCTCAAAATGCAGAGATTACAGGAGTATGCCATCACGTCCAATTTAAGACATTTTTCATAAAGCAATAAAAAGGTAAGGGAGAACAATTATACCTATTGCAGTATAATAATACTCAAAGGTAAATGATACTAAGATATTATCAAATAGAAAACACGTGCACACACACATATATAAAAAATAAAAGAGCAAAATAAACCACAGTATTGTAATTTAGATAAAAAGAAAATTCAAAATGTTTGGATTGCTTAGAATGAAGTATTGTTATTTAGGCAATAATTAGATTTATTTCAAGGAACTATTTTTGACATGTACATTAAACTGCACATTTTTACATTTTAATAAATTTTATATGAGGCTAAGATTTATAAACCCTTATAGATAAGCCAATTCTGGCATATTAAAAACTATTTGACTTGGATTGTCAGAAGAAATATTTGATGTATAAAAATTCACTGAGTAGTTAATTGCATAACATCCCAAAAATAGCTAATCCTTTTTGTGGCCATAAGTAGGGGCCAAGAATACTCCCCAAATCCTTACAAGTATTTATTTAACTTTTATGACAATCTTATGAAATAGATATCATGCTAGGGATATAGCTCAGTGGCACAGTGCCTGCCTGTCATGTATGAGGTCGTGAGTTCAATTCCTGGTACCAAAAAGAAAAAAGAAATAGATATCATATACCTACAAGATTCTGGTTGAGGGCTCTTACTCTAGAGTTGATTCTATTTCTGTCATTCTTTATGGTTTGTGGTCCATTGTGTGTGTGTGTGTGTGTCTATGTGCGTGCACGCACTTGTGTGTGTATTTCGGGGATGTGTAACAGAAGACTATTTCCTCTAATCTTTACCAAGTGAACTCCTTATTTCCTGATTCTAGCTTGAGGGAGTCTATTTTAGGAATATTAGTTACATCACCTGCACACATGCATATGCACACTTCACCTATTGTTGTACCTCCAGTCTACAAAAACACCAACAATCCCATGCCTTGTGCATGGATGTATTGACAGAGTGTAACTAGAAACCTGCATGAATGCAATCTCCAAACCTATCAGGTCCCTCATTTTCCTGACGCTTAGAGATTATTTTAAAAAACTTGAGTGTGTATCCACATCAAAAAATCAAATAACTCATATATCAATAGTATTTGAATAAATCCAATGTGGACTTCAGTAAAAAATTGTTTGTCTCCTCCTCTTATTTTAAAATTTATTCATCAATGAGTTGTCCTTTGCAATCAACACATGGAAACACCCCAAATCCTTTCAATTTTTGTCTATTCCTGATACATGGTGCTTTTACTCCATTATATAAACAAATGCATGCTTGATTGAAATATTTGAATATCTCACATCTGTTATGAGACACACTTAATAACACACATTCCTAGGGTTGTGAATATAGCTCAGCAGCACAAGCACCTGCCTGGCAAGTGCAAGACCCTAACTTGATTCCTTGTATCAAATAATAATAATAATAACAATAATAATGCATATTTCTAATAAGCCTTTTAATACCTGTTTTCCTATCTTGAGCTTAATTTCCTTTAAAATTTTACCAAATAGGTAAGTTTTATTTCTTTGCTAGTTATTGTTATTTCATCAAAATTCTGGTTGGGACTGGGTATGAAGGTGAGAGCAATGATAGGAAGAAAATAAGCGAGGTCAAGAAAAAGTAAAAGAAAGATCTTATCTGCACTCACTTCAATTGAAGCTGCCTTTACTCTCCTGTGTGTTCCCAGTATCCTTTCTCTTCTAATGTCCTAGCAAACTCTTTCCTGTGTACCTCAGTCCTACACTTTATTTCACTTGAATGATACAATTCTTTTGGAGAAGTCACTGCCAAATCCTCTTTTAGCTTGTAGTCTGGTGTTCACCTTTGAGTTAATTGTTGGGTTTTCTCTCATTCTCTCTTGGTGACCTTATAAAGCAAGATCATCACCTCTGCTTGCCCCTTCCCACACATATCCCACCCTGCATATGCAGGTGATGTTTGCACAACCTTTGCACTGAGAAAGGTCGAGTTTGGAACCACAAACCCAGACCAGTGAAATAGTGATCTTCAGATAAATTCTAAAAGAGTTAGTCTCTTTAATTTCAAACAAGCAAGTGGCCCATTTCTTATTCTCTACATTTCTGTGTGAGACTATTGACATCAGTGTATCCTAACTTTCAGAAAGGTAAGGGAGAATTTTGCGTCATCTTACTGCATCACTGTCCAGGAGCGGGGCGGGGGATCCTTATTTTCCTTCAAAATTTACATTCTAAGACTCTGCACTCAAATAATTTTTTCCAAATTCTCCTCTTGCTACTTAATCCATTTTTGCAATTCAGAAACTGTAGAAAGACCTACAGCCAATGGGACAAATTCTTTTATTTCCTTTGTAAATTCAACATTTAAAGATTCCTTGCACTCACTTTACTGTCAGACGACAATTCTATTTGTGGTTTTTTTGTGTTTTTTTTTTCCCCCCGTAAAGAGAGTGGAACTCACGACCTTGCGCTTGCCAGGCAGGCGTTGTGCCCCTGAGCTAAATTCCCAGCCCCTGTATTTGTGTTTTAAACATTCATCTATAAAGGTCTCACCTCACGACCTGTTAATGTTTGTATAACATCCTATATTATTAGTGTATAATAATTAATTACTTAATAATTCTGTTACTATTTATTAAAAAGTAAATGTTTCAAGAAATCATGAACACACATTGAGTGTCCACCCCAGATCCATGGAGATCAGATGAACCTACTCCTGACACGATCAGTCAGCTAAGGTTTCAACTTCATTTTCCTTCATTAGCTACTGCTATAGTTATAATCATTAAACAGTTTTAAAGTTCTTTTTTGAAGTCTTACTCATACTTGGTTACTTTGTACAGGATGCAAAAAAAATACGTTGATATGGAGATGTACCAAAGTAAAGAGGAACATTGAAACTGATAGCTCAGCAAATTCACCTAAATTTCCATCTGATGTATCAATGACATTTTTCTGATAAAATTTCTTTGAGAGTATACCAGAATTCTCCTATAAATTAAGAATTAATATAAGAATGATGATATTATTTCTGATACTCATTTCCATTTTAAATTTTCACTAGTTGGGATCAAACTCCTACTTATGCCAAAGTTATATTTAGACAAATCTATGTAAAAAGTTCCTTAAAAACTTCTAACATAGGCCATCATTTGGAATTAAAGATCTGTAATTTTAAAAGTAGTTATTAAATAGATTGATGTATGAAAATACATAAAAGTTCTAAAATCTAATGGTTATCCTTCTGACACTTCTCTTTAGATGAGGAAAGTCCTCATGATGATATTATGCAGATTTGGAGGGGTTTTTGCTTTGACTTCTCAATAAAATTCACTTACTTCATTCAGTACTGCTTACCCAGCAGAGCAAATAAACAGAGGTTATCATATACCCCTTTATTATTCTCTTATTAATAGAAAGAGTAGCTTGGCTAGATATGCTATATTTCCCCAATATACTATAATCTAATAAGATCCCAAATCTAATCCCTGTCACTTATGATAAATAATTTTAATTACTTGCCTTTAAAATTCTGAAAATAACTTCATTAGAGAAAATACAGATTCACAGAATTGAAAATACTAAAATTAGATTTTTAAATAAAATCTTAAATATATGAGTAATTAAAAATGCTGGAGAGGCTGTGGGGAAAAAGAAACCCTACTCCACATTTGGTGGAAGTGTAGACTGGTGCAATCACTGTGAAAAGCAGTGTGGAGATTCCTCAAAATCTAGGACTACAGGTCCATTTGACCTAATTTTTTCCTTTCTTGGTACCTTACCAAAAGAATTAAAAGCATATTACCACAGCGATATATGCACAACTATGTTTATAGCACCACAACTTGAAATAGCTAAATCTTGGAAACAGCCCAAATGCCCATCAACAGATGAATGGATAAAAAAGATGTGGTCTTTTTATACAATAGAATACTGCTCTGGCACAAAGAAGGATAAACTTGAGGCATTCATAAGTAAACGGATGCACCTTGAGATGATACTCTTAAGTGAAATAAATGAGACAAACATACATAAATACAAAATGCTTTCTCTGGTGTGAGAAACTGAAAGTATAAATAAGGAACAAAATGTATAACATATTGTGAAATGGAAGAAAATGTTCAAGGGGGAAAGGAACAAAGGAGGGGGAAAGGCAAAATAAAAGGAAAAAATGGAAATAAAGCTTTTGTAAATGAGAGGAAAATGGGTTGAAAGAAGGGAAGGAATGGGGGAAAAAAAGAAGAATCAACATGTGTTGTGTACTGGTACCAATTCCCTGTGATGAAGGTGATCATTATGTATATCTAAACTGTACAAATAAAATGAATTTAAAAATAACTTCAATTTAGTAAATAGATTTCTATGGAAATGGTCACATGAAGTTTACCAGTAGAAAGATTTCTCCATTCTGTAATTTAAGCAAATTGTACATATCAAAAAAAAATGACAGTTCTCTAACTTTATCTTATCTTTCAAAATAAATTCTATAGTTACATTCAACTCCCAAAACACACTGTTCTTTGTTAGCTTCCCCGAGTAACGAAAATGTACTTCATTAACTGAAGGTATATTACGAGAGAAGCCTAAGGCATAAACATTCTAACTTCAAAAGTAAAATCTCCCTCTATTTCTTTTTATATTATAAGTTAAATAATAAAAAGAGAAATGCACTATGCAAGTATTGCATTGTTTTGGAAGTATTTATTTTTTATCTCATGTATAACGGCCTTTCATTTTACTGTCATTCATGAATGATGAATAAGGTAACAAAGAATAAGTTAGCTCCCAATAAGGTAACAATATAGAAGGAAGTGGCTTTTTTAGAATATAATTTTGTCTAGACATAGCATAAACTAGTGTAAAATAATGTCTCATTTAAATAAAATCATAAGGTTACATTTTGATTTATGTCTATAGGCTCTTTCTTTGTGACAGAAGGTACAAAGTTGTTCAAAAACTTAATAGGAGACATCTGATATAATGTCTGATATTTGAAAGAATATTCATGATTTGAACTCAAATATCACTTGAACAATACATACCATTTTATAATGTGCAAACTACAATTCAAATTGTAGGAGGAAAATTATATAGCTTCCTAAAACTATTATTTGGTTATTCCGCTCAGAATCACAGGAGTTTCAGGTAATAGAATAATAACTTTCTTCTACAATTATATATGATAAACTTTAAGAATTATGAGATATATTTTTATTTTCCTGCTTTAAGGGTTTAATGAAATTATTCTTAATAAAGTATTTCATTGCTAACTGAGTTTGTTTTACACATTTATTAAACCTCCTCTATACCAGGAACTAAAATGTCTAAGTATTTTTGTCCAAATAATGGACAAATTATTCAAATTATTTTATAATGTAGAGATACGTGAAGCAACTGAAATATATTTAGTTTATAATAAATTGCAAAGCATATTTGAAGAACAGAAGAAATTATACCCAAGATTATCAGAGTAACTCAAGAGAAAGATAGCAAAATTTGAAATGCACTATTTAAAAGAAACTTTAATGATTAGCAAGAATGCTCTACGCTACCAAGGGACTGGAAGGAAAAGAGGAGGGAAGATAGGAGAAGAGTCAGCTCTCAGCGAAGATGTGCACAGTTAGCTGGCAATATTAACTCATGCTTCAAAGGTGAGATTACTGTCAAGTAGATGATAGAAACGGCAATGCATTTTAGCAGAGAATTTTATTCAAATAGGATTTATTCGACATGTATGAAATTAGAATGAGAAAATCAATGAGAAGTAAACTCTAGAAATGAATGGAAGAATTAATGCATATCTAAATTTGGGGTATGAGAAAGAGCCTGGAGCTGAGAAAAGTAATGTGATTAGTGGTTAAGAGTCAGAAATTTTGTTTTGGGAAGGGATACAGCTTCAGAGAAATGACATACTATGATTTTGAATAATCTCTTTCTCGCTCGCCCTTCTGTGTTCCTCTGTTGTTGTTGTATTGTTAAAAGTTGTTGAGTGAATTAATAACAAGAGATATAAAGTTTGCAGTGTGGTATTCAAATTGAAGAGGTTCTCAGGCAAGGCACAGTGGTGCACTCCTGTAATCCCAGCTCTAGGAAGGCTGACCCTGGAGAGGGATCTCCATGGGTTCAAGGCCAGCCTGGGCTACATTGTGAGATCAAGGCCAGCCTGACTACATAGCAAAATTATTCTAAAAACAAAATGTAGTAGGTGCTCAAAACATTAAAGATACTATTATTAAATACCATTTATTGAATTTAGGGCTAATTCTGACTATTAAGGATTAACTGAAACATCTATAAATTGACACTGACATTTCAAGCAAGGATAACCGGTAACTGGAGTCACATGAGACAGCCAGTGTGAAATAGCAAGTAGGATGTTCTAGAACGCAGAAAAGACTTGTGTCCAATTATAATATTAGCAGTCACTACTATTCATTGAAGTTAGATTTAATAATTTCTAGGGAAGTCATGAGTGGTTTGATTCATCTACTACTCAGTATGTATATATGTTTAGGAAAGGATCAAATATAAATGTAAATTATTCCAAAACATACAGCTCTTTCAGAAATACTTTCTGAAAATTGCTACCTTACAAACACATTTATTACTTTGGTACCTAAGAATGAAATTAAATATGTAAGGTGATAAAATAGTGTAATCATTGCTACATAATTTGGTACTGAATTATGCTCCTATGTTATGGTGTATCCTGGAATAAAGTAATGAAGTATCCACACACACATACACACACACACACAGATATATATGTATAGTATATAACATATATTTGTATATAATTTAATGATTGAAAACTACAAATGTACTGCTTAAAATCTTCTTAAATATTGCCCTGGTTATTTTAGCTACTTCCTTTCCATAAGATTGCCAAGTTTTACAGAAAAATAAATAAACAAATGCACACACTTCCCAGGAATTTGTTTGGAATAGCAGGGCATATAAAGATTAATTTAAAAAGAATTGATTTTCAGACAACATTGAACCCTTCAATCCACAAACATAACATGATATCTTCATTTATTTAGATCTTTAACTTTTCTTGCTAATATTTTGCAATTTATAATGTCATTTTTTGACATGCCATACATTGTTTCTTCAGTATTATGTGTCTTATCATATGATTGTAAATGGAGCTTTTAAAGTGTTATACCATAATTATTGCCGGTATAAAAGAGCAAAAGAAATATCTATAATGAAATTTCTTGAGAAAATTTGTTGAATTCAAATTTTAGTACTTTATATGATATCCATTTGATTGTGAATATATAATTTTATCATCTGCAAATCATAGCCGCACCGGTTTTTTGTTTTCAGGTTTTAAATTATTCTTTCTGTTTTCTCATTTATGTACTGACTAGAATATCCAGAGGAAGTATAATAAGTATCCTAACCTTCTTCTTTAGGTCATTTTCTCAAAAGAATATAAACCTCACCCGTTTCACTCTCCTTCAATATTTTATTACAACACTGTGCAGATTCTTAACATTACATATCACATCTAACATCCTAATTGACCCATTTTGTCTGTTGTTACAACCTTATATTAGCTGACTCTTGAGAATAAGTGCTTTTCCATAGGGGGAAAAAACCCACAATGCTTTATGGTAGGAATATGTCCTGAGAAATGTCTCACTAGGGGGTTTCATCATTCTGTGAATATCATATAGTCTGTCTACACAGATATAGATACCCTAGGTCAGGCATTCTACATGGCCTCTACTTAACAAGAGATGCAGCAAACACAAAGTGTATGAGGTAACTGCCAGCATAGCCTGGCGTAAGTTAAGTGGGAGCATACTCTGAGAAACAATAAAGTGTATTATGTAGTAAATGCTGAAACACTAGCAAAGTTGTTTGCTATTTTCCAGTATGGTGCATGAGGCCTTTACCTGGCTATATTTTTATATGACCAGCAACACAGTATATTTGTTCATAGCACCATCACTGTGAACACAAGAGTATACACTCTGTCGTGAGGCAATAAGATAATTTCAGTTCCACTCTAACCTCATGGAACTACACCACAAATATCGTCTGTCACTGACCTAAACACCATCGTGCACCCCAAACCATAACTGAATCTCCAATGCCAGGAACATATCTGATACAAAAATAAATATTGTAAAACATGTAGTGAAGAAAGGCTATAAAATATTTTATTGACATACATATGATAGATTTAAGAGATCACGAATTCTTCCCGCTGTGATCAAGTACTTCCCATACATGTCCTCCAACATAACAAGTTTCTGTGGGATACTGACCCTAAATTTTTGTCTGATCGGAAGTGTTCCTGTTGTATTTTTATGTCATTTTTTTCCTCTTTCTAACAGTGTAAAAGCAAAGGTCAGGAGCAATATCTGAATTTACAAAGTGAGAATTTTGCTCCTCCAAGGATTATGAATTTGAACTCAGTCTTCCAAAAAACAAATACAGGAATAGTTACAATTCATTTCTGATGTGGTGAAACCTAAGTGAAATATTTGTGCTTTCTCTTGAGGTTTTCATATGCTGCCAGGTTCCCAGATCTGGTTCTTGTTCCAATTAGAATTTGTGTCTAATTTCACTGATTTGGGATTGCCATGCACTCTTATGATCCCCATGAATGTAGTATATATGACAAAAGACAGATTTCTGCAGTCCATCTAGGGCGGTAGCCAACCTCTGGCATATGTGTCACAATGGCCATACAGAGCTCTCTCTCTCAGCGCATGAGCCAAGTCTCCCCAGTATAGCTCCAGCAGCTGAGCATCAGATAGCAGCTCACATAGCATCACTTTGCAATAAATAAGTGGGCTTTGGATGGCATTTTGGGCACTCCACCTCTAAAAGGTTTGCCACCCGTGATCTAGGATGCTGTTCGGTATGTGTGGAAAAGTGAGAAACCAAAAGATACTGACGTTGTGCCCTCATGTGTTCAGTAGCTGACTAGAGAGTTGTATACAACTTGTGTGTAAAAGAGGTTTACCTCAGTCAGAAATGGGAGGAGATGTAGATCCATTAGAGAAATTTAATTATTGACCAAAGAGAAGAAATTGTTCTAAGGATCTGCAGGGTTCAGAGGCAGGTAATCACCAAGCTAAATTAAAACTGGAAATTTCCCTGCATCTGTCCAACCCTTTTTACACTTCAAGAAAGTGGAAAAAAAGCACATACGGGAGGTAGAAGTGAACCAGAATAAGGCCATAAGTGGAAAGACTGGTGCCCAAACCACCACCCAGTGTGAAGTAGATAGAGCTAATGAAGAATGAAAGAATTAGGAGTAAGTCAAATTTGAATTTTTGACTTCTGCATGGGATTGCATATCTTAATTACTAAATTGAGAACTGTTTAAAAATTTAGTTTTTTTTTTTTTTTTTTTTTTTTCTCCAGTACCAGGAACCGAACTCATGACCTTGTGCTTGCCAGGCAGGCGCTTTTGCCGCTGAGCTAAATCCCCAGCCCCCTGTTTAAAAATTTAGATGCAGAATTCTCTATTATCCAAGGATAAGAAGAAAACCCAGAGAAAATATATCTCCATTCTTATCTGGGATAACTTTTCCCCAGGTGAATAAAGTCTAAATGAATGGCAGGTGATAAAATAAAATTGTGTGAGAGCCAGAAGTATCAGCATATGCCTGTAATCCCAGCTCTCTGGGAGGCTGAGGCAAGAACATCGCAAGTCACAGCCCAACCCCAAGGAACTTGGTGACTTAGAGAGACTGTCTCAGAAAGAAATTGCATGAGGATTACATCACAAACATTGACTGTGCAATAAATATACTGGCATGATTTTTATATACACAGCTTTTGGGAGGGAAATGGTAATAAATGTTTTCCCTTGAGAGTCCCAGATAATTTTTTAAGTCTGCAGACATTTTGCTTTCCAATAAATGTCCTTATACTACCCATTGCTCTTTGAGCATAGTGAGTTCATGAGCTTCTCCAATAAACAACATTGTCCTCTGGTCACTTCCTGCTTAGCAACAGCAATGTGGCACACACCTCTTGCAGTGTGCTGTATCACAGAAGACAAACCTACCAAACTAGGTGTCTTGTGTTCACTTACAAATTAGATCTGGGAAGAACTGGCCAGTTTGAGACAGGGTGGGAAAGAGAGTTAGAAGGCAGCAAAAAAAGGTTATTTCTTTTCCTTTACCGCTGTGTTTGATGGGGTGGTGTAACCAGCATAGAGTTTCCTCTCTGGCTTCAGCTCCCACAAGATAGATACTTTATGTCATCCTAGTCCTTGGGGTTTGTCTTAGTTACTTTTCTCTTCTTGCTGAGACAGAATATTCAATGCCCAAAGTTAAAGGAAGGAAAGGTTTATTTAGCTCACAGTTTGTGGAGGTTTCAGTCCCTACTTAGCTGGCTCCAAGGCAGAGTGGCACATAGCAGAAGGGCAACAGTTCATGGTGGCTGGAGTGGCAGAAGACAGCAAAAACAGCAAGAGCAAAAGAGGAAAGAAGCCTCTTTCTGGCCCTTTTAGCTTATCCAGACTGCTGAGATTCGGGTAGTGAAATCTAATCAGTGGACTGATCCAGCAATTTCCTATCCTTAATCCTAGCATAGCACTACAAATCAACAACAAGCTCTAGATTCAACTGCCTCCAAACAAGCCTGCCCCCATGACTGTATGAGCCTCTGGGGGACATCTAGACACAAGCCATAACAGTACTCCATCTTTTTGTGGAACAGGGCGTTGATAATGCCAAGTCTTTTAACTTTGATAATGTCAAATTCAACTTAAACTTTTAGTGCTTGAATTTGTCAATCACTCCTGATATTAATACTTCGTTACTGGACTATTTAACATGAGCTTGCTTTTACAGACTGGACCCTGAGGCTAAACATCATTGTTAACATTCTGTGGACTTGATTTAGAATATTTGTATTTGTTCAGTCTTAGTAACACATAATTGCTAAATGGTAACATGTCTTTCCTTGCTTTTTGGAGAATCAGGGAAATTTGGCTCACAAATCCAAGGCCAGATCTTTTCCCATGAATTCTGCAGATTCTTCAAAGTCCACTTCCCTATTGAATGTTCTGTTTCTGTCTGTCTGTCTGTCTCTCTCTCTGTGTGTCCCTCTCTCCCTGCATATGTGTGTGTATGTATGCGTGTTCCATCTATATTTCTTGTATTTCTCATCGTCTCTGTCACATCAGCATGGACATTAAATCAATATTATTATTTATACATTTCCTCTGCATCCTTATTTATAGTGTCATTGATATTACTGCCAAATTCTAAAGAAAATGCAATTGATCTCCCTCTCTAACGTGATTTTCTCTAATTCATTTATTTGTAATGACATTTGCTATAATGCAATGTTACATAACTTAACAAGGAAAAACTCAGAACTGTTATATCTTTTGATAAATGACAGCTTGTGTCAATGGAAAAAGGTCTTTGTTCCATTTAACTGTCTTACCTAAAATTTTGAGATCTATTCTGACTCAGTTAAATATTGACAAACTTGCCTTTCATGAGTATTTACAGGACATATATTTCTTTTAAATACTGTGAGAATTTATTTATTTTGTGTGTTGTACCTAGATAGAATTTGTTTTTTCATGTATTAGAGATTTTTCTGTTAATAGACCAATTAATTTGCTCATAATTATTATGACTGCTAACAAAATCAGGTATTGCTTTGCATTAGATGTCATTACTATTTTATTTTCATTATTTTTAAATTATTTGACTTTTGTAGATTAGATGTTTTGATTACTTTTTGTTATCTTTCTTTCTATAAATTCTTTTAGTTTATAAATCATATAGACACATCCACCCATTAATCTTCCATAAATATCATTTTGAAATATTCCTTTTGATTTAATAATCTAGACTTTTCACTCCTCCAACAGCCCACATTTGCAGATACATTCAGTAATGCAGAATGCCATCACTTTAAATATCATTTTGTTTATGCTAGATAGCCTTGCTGCATGTGAAAATGTGGCAAAATACACAACAAATATGATAGAATATTATTCTGAAACAATTTAGAAGATGCATCACCACAGAATTTAGCAAAATAACCTCATACCCTGACAAAAGATATCAATATTTTAATATTGGAAATCTAAGTTATTACTCCTGCACACTTTGAAAGAATAAAGAATTTGGTACAGTTGTAAACATTGGTTTTGAAAAGAAAGTATTCTACAAATGACTATTTAATAAAATAAAAGCTTAGTGCAATAAAACAAATAGATATTGGAAATTCAAGAGAAGTATTATATGCTAATACAATTCCATCCTCAGATTGCATTTTTAAAATATACTTACGTTAAGAAGCAAAGGGAGACAATATATTGTTCTTTCATGAAAGTGACTTGGGAAGTACCTTGTTTCCAGTGAGATTATAGGGAATTTCAAGGGAGAAAGCTATGATACCACCATGAACAGCCAGATAAAAATTCCAGCTACCTACCCTGAAATATGTAACCGTCCAATAAATACAATATTTCCTTCAAGCTTTATTTTAAAAATTGTGCTATCCACTGTGCTTTTACAGATTTTTTTTATTTTTCTATGATGAATAAGTAATTTTACATTGATATATGCATTAATTGAACTCATTCAGTCCAGAAATGTTCTGTCCAAAACATCTTCACAACTCAGTATTTGAAACAGTGATTGATAGAAAGCAGATGACAGTCTATTAAATGATGATTAAACTCTAGTTTTGGAATATCAGATTAATTGAAAGGTTTTACAAGATTTTTTAAATATTTCATATTTGAGCTAAAATCTTTTAAAGGTGAAAATATTGTATGTACTTAGGCAGAATCAATAAGTCAAGCTACATTTAATTATTAGCAAAGAAAAATTTTACCATTTTTATTTGTATGTAAAAGGTATTACATGAAATCTACCCATTATAGTTGCAGTTTACTAATTTTAATGTTCCACGCCAGGTTAATTTTGGTTTAATTTTAGAAATTTCTTCAACTCTTTATGGTGCCCAACTATTGCTAGACTCCTAACTTTCCTTGGAGTATTTATGCTATTTTAGTTGCAATAATGTATTTACACATCTATTTTTCCCATTGGAACATAAAAGCAGTAACCTAGTCATGTTCTTGTTTATACACAATGCCTGTGGTAGGTTAAACACTAATGTATGTTGGCTGATCGGGGCTTTCCGGTCCCCAGAGGAAGAAACACTTTATTATAGGATTACTTGGTCTAACTTTGGATAGAGAAGCACATGGAAAGGAGGAACTAAAGAGTGAATGTCTACTTTATACAATTAATGTGATATTGAATTGCGTACCTCACAAGTAAAGAGGTACTATGATTATGCAAATTCATACTCTAAAATGAACTATGGAAATGGATGAATACTGCTAGACTAGTGCTTTTATTTTATTTGGAATAAATATCTGATAGTTGGGTTATTTATTTAGTAAAAAGACAGGAATATTTATGGGAATTTTTAAAGAGACTTTGCGTGGTTTGACCTTAATGTAAGTTTCTCCATTGTCATTGAGAATTCCAGTTGCATTTAGAAATTATTCTTATAGATCAGGAGGGGTGGCACATGCCTGTAATCCCAGCACTCAGAAGGCTAAGGCAGGAGGATCACTGCGAGTTTGAGATCAGCCTGGTGTATACAAAGTGAGCTCAAAGTCAACCTGAAGTGCATAAGGAGACCGTATCTAAAAAGACAAGAAAGCAAAATTGTGACTAAATAGGACCAAGGATAAATAAAACCTTAAATGCAAGCTTTTTTGACTTTTTTTTCCCACCGGTGAGTTGTGTGGGTTACTTTAAAGTAACTCCCTATGACTCTTCATAGATAATTATGATATACATTTGCAGAGTTCAAATTTAGTAATTCACTGTTTCTTAAAGCAATAGCAAAATCTTTAAGAAATAAGGGATTAGGTATCATATATGTACAAACAGGCTACAATAAGCTACTAATATAATTTAGGTTGCATACACTTTGATAGTAAATTCAAGCACTTCAAAGTTTTCTGATTAGATTGCTTAGCAGGAGGAAGGATAAAGAATACCCTAGTTCAAATGTACCATAGAATGCCTAATTGTTTGTTTCCCACCTTCTCCTTTACTAAATAAATTACACTAAAGTATACACATAATTTCTAGTCAAACTCCCCACTCACTATCAATACATTTTTATGATTGATCTGTGAATCATAAGAACTGAAGTCATAAATAAAAATTAATATCAAATTTAACAATAAAAATCAGGGTAGCCCCAATGAGAAATTCAACTTTTACTTCTTCGATAATATGGTCAATGTTTTCACTAAAATAGAGATGATTAAAATAGGATAACCTTTCAAAAGGAATTGACACTGTTTCAAGAAGTTATAGCTCAAGAAAAATGTTTGCTACATTGTGTTGTGATAGTCTAAGTTTAACTGGACAAAACAAGAGAAAAACAAGAGAAGAAATGGGAAAAAAGTTCAAGGCACATATAAATAAAACATATAATCTTGTGTAATTTATTTATTGGTAACCAGTACATTATTATAATTCACACTTGTCTAAAAATATAAATTTTAGCCAAAGTTCAAAACGTTAAAAGTCATTTAGCTAGTAAAAGATGGTTTGGATTTGAACTTGAACCTGTATGAAAAGGCTCTCTTTTTCCCAAATACACTACTTTATAATACTCTGAAGAGCATAATATAAAAGTGTGTGATATTTTCAAAATTTAGCTTTCAATTTTAAAATGTGGTATAGTAACCTGCATATATAAATGCCAATTGATTAAGGTACTCAGACTAGAAGAACATGTTTTGCTGCAAGGCAAGTGACATTTTTCCAAGATGTGAATTGTGCAGTGTGAGAAGGACTGGAGGGCTGGGCGTTGGCATTCTCGACATACAGAAGACAAGTTAGCAAGGACAATGAAATGGAAACCACAAAATGCAGATGAGATGAAAATTAGCTACTTCTGACCCTACAAAAGATAATGCTGAAAGCCAAGCTGGGGTCACGTCTAGGGAAAAGGCTTAGATTTCAGTTTAAGTGGACACTGGCATAATCACAGCTGAGCTGTGGGAATAGAAGAGGGTAGAGAAACTGGCTCCAGCTGAGTCCTAGACAAAAAGGATGAGGTGCTCCCTTGATACAAGGGAGAAATCTATCTTTTAGAATCAAGTTTGAGGTCTCCTTTGCTTTAGACTCACCTCTGATTCCTGAGTCTGAAGTACTGGCTTCTCTAGAAGAAAGAGATACTGCACAGCATTTTCCTGTTTCCATGGGTCTGAGCAGGACCATCCCTATTATGGGATGTCCTGAAAAGGACAGCTAGCTAGTGGACCATCAACCTCAGGGATTTTTTTTTTTTTTTTTTTGGTTTTTCTCCGGTACCGGGAACCGAACTCACGACCATGCACATGCCAGGCAGGCGCTTTTGCCGCTGAGCTAAATCCCCAGCCCCAACCTCAGGGATTTTATGCTGTGTCTGGAGTGCTCACCTAATGTCTGCTATGCGGCAGCTCTGTCAGAAGAGTCACAGCCTCCCTCAGTCCCAGCTCGCTCTTAGTCCTCTTACCTTCACAGAACAAGGAGGATGTGTATGGATGTAACTCTCAAACTATGAAGTTTTATGCAAATAAAAGAAGTTCCAATGTTCCCAGGAAAGTGGAAGGTGAAGGAGAATTCTTTGAACACTTTCACACAAAATATTATCAGATTTTTATGAAAAACTCAAATATTCCAATTGTATGTTGGGCACGACATTCTTTTCTTATTAAGCCAATTATATGTTGATTGCACGTATGTAAATGTTTAGCTAATAAGACAAATTCAAAGAGAGGTCAGAACAATCTATAAAATATGAAGAAAAATACGTTATGTCATGAATAAAATTTAATATTCTAAAAATGAAAAGGAGATTCTTGAAAAAGTTATTTGGTTACAAAATATACAAAATTCAAGTGTACACCAGAAAAAGAGACAATTACAAGTAATACAATATGAGAAGATACACTTATCTGAATAAGGTAGGTTGAACATAAATCTTGTGTTTTATCCATCAGTTGTACCACTTGATTTGGTTAAAGAGTCCATTCCCAATTCCTGATCCTTTTAAGAGTGTTGTTGATGAACAAATGAGTAAAAGTTCAACATTCTCGTGGAGTCTGAGAATTTGTGTCTGACCCAAGGATGCTCCATCTCAAAGGAAAAAATAATTTCATGGTATCTGTCTTGGTTACTTTTCTCTCATTGCTGAGACAAAATACCCAACGCCCAAAATGAAGGAAGGAAAAGAAGGCTGATCTGGCTACAGCCACTGCTGAATGCCTGACATGCCAGCAGCAGAGGCCAACACTGAGTCCCCGGTATGGCACCATTCCCTGTGGTGATCAACCTGCAACCTGGTGGCAGGTTGATTATATTGGCCCACTTCCATCATGGAAGGGACTGCGTTTTGTCCTCACTGGCATAGACACATATTCTGGATATGGATTTGCCTTTGCTGCACGTACTGTTTCTGCCAAAACTACCATCTGTGCACTTACAGAATGCCTTATCCACCGTCATGGAATTCCACATAGCATTGCCTCTGACCAAGGAACACATTTTGTAGCCAAAGAAGTAAAGCAATGGGCTCATGCTCATGGTATTCACTGGTCTTATCATGTTCCTTACCACCCAGAAGCGGCTGGACTGATAGAAAGGTGGAATGGTCTTTTGAAGACACAGTTAAGGTGCCAGCTAGGTGGCAGTAGCTTGCAGGGCTGGGGTAAGGTACTTCAAAAGGCTATGTATGCTTTGAATCAGCTCCCACTATGTGACACTGTGTCTCCCATAGACAGGATTCATGGGTCCAGGAATCAAGGGGTGGAAGTAGAGATGGTACCACTCACCATTACTCCTAGTGACCCATTAGCAAAATTTCTGCTTCCTGTCCCCACAACTTTATGCTCTGCTGGCTTAGACATCTTAGTTCCAGAGAGGGGAAGGCTTGCACCAGGAAGCACAACAATGATACCATCGAACTGGAAGCTAAGATTTCCCCCTGGTCATTTTGGTCTCCTCATGCCTCTGAGGAAACAAGCTGAAAAGAGAGTCACAGTGTTGTCAGGGGTAATATGACCCAGATTATCAAGGGGAAATTGGAGTACCACTCCACAATAGAGGAAAGAAAGAATATATGTGGAGTGCAGGAGATCCTTTAGGGGGCCTCTTAGTATTACCTTGCCCTGTTATTAAAATCAATGAGAAACTACAACAATCTAATATAGGCACAATAAGAAATGGCCCAGAGCCTTCAAGAATGAAGGTATGGGTCACTCCACCAGGGAAAGACCAAGACCTGCTGAGGTGCTTGCTGAAGGCCAAGGGAATACAGAATGGGTAGTGGAAGAAGGTAGTTGTAAATACCAGCTATGACCCTGTGATCAGTTACAGAAAAGGGGATTGCAATTGTACTATTTCTCCCCTAATATGGTTCTAATGTAATATAATGTAGATAGAATTACTACTGGTCCTTAAGGATTGTTAAACTGTGTTATACTGTTCAAGTTGTGAAATGATAAGAATAACCATAACAGTATTGCTACTGATAACTGCTTTCTCCTGTATAAAGCTTTATTCTGGTTTATTTATAAACAGAAAACATGATTAGATCATTTTTATAAATGGGCAATGGTTCTTCATAAAGAGCAAATAAGCATGGTTCATTGCAAATGATTACACAGCACAGAGAAGCTAGCCTGAAAATAATTATTTTTGCTTTGTTTTTGTGAACCTCCTGTTCCCTACATTTGATAGAACAAAGAAGTAACCACAGGTAAAAATATATCTATTCACAAACTCTATTTAAAATTTAGAAAAAACAAAACAGAACTTTATATCAATAGAAAGAGGAACAGATTCAGGTCATTACACAACAGCTTTGAGTAATGGATTCTTCATCACAAACTACACTGTATATATTTGTGTATTTGTTCAGAAGTTTACATGCATATTTTTATTCATTACATTAAATTTTACCATTCCATTTGTCATTCAGTGTATGTGTTTCTCAGTTAAATATTCTGTCTTAGTTATCTTCTTGTCACTGAAACATAAAACCTGACAAGCACAACTCAAAGGAGGAAAAGTTTACTTTGGCTCACAGTTTGGACCGGTTTTGGTTCATAGTTAACTGGCTCCTAAACTAGGCATGACGGCAGAGTGGCATGATGGAGGCAAAGTGTCTTCATGGCATGGTGACAGGAAGCAGAGAAAGGTCAAGGGATGAGAGAGTGGGAGAAACCATTCCAGGCCTTGTGGGCAGTGATCCTCCTCCTCCCACTGGGCTTTAGCTCCCAACATCACATTTAGCTATAGACTCATCAGTAGACTAATTCAGTGATGAACATCACCCTCCATGGTCAAACCGCCTCTCAAAAACTACACCTGTGACCACATGAACCTTTGTGGGGGCATCTAGATAAAAACCATAACATATTCATTGTTTCAGAAACTAAAAGAGAGGGGCTGGGGATTTAGCTCAGCGGCAAAAGCGCCTGCCTGGCAAGTGCAAGGTCGTGAGTTCGGTTCCCGCTACCGGAGGAAAACCAAAAAAAAAAAAAAAGAACCAGAAAGTAAAAGAGAGAGCTTAAATTTCTGGGATTCTGTCCTTGATCTCTTCATGTTCAATACTCTTAAGAAAACATTATATAATCATTTTGTGTTCAAAGCACTGTGATTACAGATATTTTGGGATATAATCCCTATTCTCTTAAACTACTAGTATTTTACCCAAAATTGTAGCAATCAAGTTTACAACAGATATTACCAATTAACGATCATTTAAAAAATTTTGTCAGTATCAGTTTAGAATAGTGCCTTGGTTACTGTTTTCTCATTGTTGGGACAAAATACCCGACATCCAAAGTTAAGGAAGGAAAGGTTTATTTAACTCACAATTTGTGGAGGTTTCAATCCATAATCAGCTGGCTCCCAAGGCAGGGTGACATGAGAGAGGAGAAACAGGTTATGGTGGTAGAAGACAGAAAAAGCAATAAAAGCAGAAAGAGAGGAGAACAAGATCAAGCCTCTTTCCCTCCCATATATTGCATGAAGGCTACCTACCCTACCCTGTATTAATCCCCCCCATATTCCCAGCATTAGACCAAAAATCAGTCAGAAACTGTAGAAGCCAACCCCATGACTGCATCAAGATTTGGGGTCCACATAGGCACAAACCGTAACATTTGACCCTGGGCCCTCAAAGACTCATGAACATCCCTTTATATAAAAGGCATTTAATCCATCTGCAAGAATTGCCAAAATCCTAACAGTTTCATGACTGCTGAAAAGGCCAAATCCCAAGTCTCCTCCGATATACAAGGCAAACTCTTAGCTGTGAGTCCTTGTATAATCGGAAAGAAAGTTAAACACTTCCAACATTTAACGGCACAAGATAGATATTTCTATCCCAAAAGTTATAAGCAGTGGGATACAAAGGATTGGGACCAAAGCAAGTGTAAAACATTAAGTCCTATAGTTTTATGCAAAACATCTGAAGCAATCTATGGTACATTGTGAGCTTCAAAGGGTTTTCATGATTCCACCCCTATGTCACTTTCAGCGGTTGTACCTCCATAGTTTCTCTCTTAGGCCCATTTTGTTCCCTCCTTGCAGTTTTCCAGATGCTCCATGCTTTTGGCTTCTCCAAACTTCTGGGGTCTCCACTGTACCTTTGGCTTTACACTCACAGATTTACACAGTGCCCTCTCAGTGGCTCACTGCCTGGCCTTGTGAAATCTGGATAGAAGCCTTCTTAAACCCACAACTCTTGCATTTTGCATGCAACTCATACCAGTGCCATGTGGATGCTGCCAAGGTCTGCTGCCAACTGGAGCAGGAGCCAGGCTTTCCGCTCTCAGCTGTAGGGGTTGAGTGCCTGAATGGCTAAGCACTCTGAATTCAATTCTGAAGAACAAATTCCCTAGGCCATCACCATTCTGGAACATGGTGAGGCTGCTGTCATTCCGGAACATGGCACTCTGTGGCTTTTTTTCTAAAAGCAAAGTCTTTTACATTGGCAGTTTTGAGGCTGCAAAGGGTGGAGACTTGCTGCTTTTTGTGATGTCCTCAGGCCATCTTTTATATTCTTCTGTTTCCTCTCAGTAGTCAAAAATCTCCTTTGCTGTATATTTTCAGTTCACAGCTTTACTGGAGCTTTTTAGGGGGCCAAGCTCACAACATTTCAAATCATCCTGCTGGGCTCCTTGTTCTTTATTTGCAACATAAATTTGGCTAAAAGATGCAAACAATAGCCATGCCACCGCCTCAACATTAGACTGCCTCGAAATTTCTTCTGCCAGATTAATTAGTCTGCCACCCTTAATCTTAGTCTCAGGCAAAACATCTGGACATAAGCAAAAGGTAGACAAACCTTTTGTCAACCATAACATGCATCATCTACAGTCCAATAGCCAATGCAGTCCTTCCCAGCCGAAACCGCCCAAGTCTGGTCTGTACCAGGAGGAGTTCTATCAGTCTTCTGGTCTTCTGAGCTCTCACCAGAATCTCCCATACAGAACAGGCTAACGTTTCCAATGCTAGTCTTTCAGGCCTCATCTCTGACCCTTCCCAAACTCTTCCCACAAGCCATCTCCAAAGGCCCTTGAACCACATGGTCAACTATTGTTACAGGGACAATCCCATTCTCAATATCAAATTATGTTACTTTTTTGTTGCCTTTTTCTCCATTCTGTGACAAAATATTTGATACCCAAGGTTAAGAAAGGAAGAATTTTTTTAACTCACAGGTTGTGGAGGTTTTGGTCCAAAATCAGCTGGCTCCAAGGCAAGGTCACACATGGCAGAAGGGAAACAGTTCATTGTGGTATAAAACAGCAAAAGCAACAAGAGCAGAAAGGGAGGAGCAAGAGAGCAAGCCTCTTTCCCTTCTTTATATTGCATGCAAGCTACCTACCCCAGGGTGGGTGTAGCATTCACACTCATAATCCCAGCATTGGACCATGAATCAATCACAAACTCTAGAAGCCTAGCCCCATGACTGCATGATATTTTAGGGGGACATCCAGACACAAACCATAACAAATACCAAATACTACTTATGAAAATAATAACATATAGAACTCAAAGTATTAGACACCCCAAAATAGAAAGGTCCAATCAAAAATGGGCAAATTAAATGAACAGACACTTCATAGAAGAAAAAGTACAAATGGCCAATGAATATATGAGAAAATGCTCAACATTGCTAGTCATTAGAAAAATGCAAATTAAAGCATCAGTAAGATTCCAACTTATCACAGAAAAAATGTCCATCATCAAGAAATCAAATAATGTTAGGGCTGGTGAAGTTTTGTGGAAAAAAGAATCCTTCTACACTATTGGCAGGAACATAAACTAGTAAAACCACTGTGAAAATCAATATGGAGGTTCTTCAAAAACTGAAACTAAAAATTCTATTTGACCTAGCTATTATCATTTTAGGCATCTTCCCAAAAGAGTTAAAGACATCATATTACAGTGATGCACGTATATTCATGTTTACAGTAGCACAGTTCATAATAGCTACAACTTAGAAGCAGTCTGTATGTCCATCAACAGATTTATGAATAAAGAAAGTGTAATATTAACACCCACAGAATATTACTCTGCCATGAAGAAAGATAAACTTGAATCACTTGCAGGAAAATGGATGCACTTTGGGGCCATAAAGTTAAGTAAAATAAATCAGTCAAGGAAGGTTAAATGTTGCATGGTTTGTTTTACATCAAAAGCCCAAAGTATAAATAAAAAACAAAAGAAAAGATAGGTAACAGGAGGTGGGGAAGGTAGATCTTTCTCAGTAGGAAAGGAAACCGAGAGATGGAGGGTGAGGAGAGGGAGAGAAGGAAGATGGGATAAAAAGGAATTAAGACATGTTATGTACCTGGACTAGCCACACCCAAGGAAGGTAACCATTATGTGTTGCAAACATGTACAACTAAAAAAAAAAGTGATCAAAAATGTGCAAGGGTGCAGGGAAGGAAAGAAAGGGAAAGGGTATGAACAAAGAAATGAAGATGCGCTACATCTTACATTCCCAGAGGGAATGTAAATATGCACTACAAACATGTATTAACAAAAAACCTGTTTAAAAACAAAAATAGACTGAGTACAATTGCTAAACAGTGTCTGCTTCATATGAATTTATCATTTAATCCTTATAAAAATCCCCATACTCTCAGCAGTATTAGAATGCTCATTTTTACAAATAATGAAATTGTCGCATCCAATGTCACAGGCTAATCAGGTAACTTCTTGAGCTATGAGTGGAATCTAGGAGTCAGGTGCTAGAGTATGGTATGATGCTGATTGTGATTATTTTTCTATGATAAATAGGCAAATCTGATGAGGTTTTCTATTGTTTTTGTTGTGGTTTTTAGTGTTTACATTTTGATCGGTGCATGTTTGGAGCACTTATTGATTACGTTCCTTGTGGGGAGTTGGTCTGTGTATATAACACAGTATACTTCCTTTTTCAGCCCCATATTCTCCCATTCATTCCCTTTCTCTCCAATTCTTGGCCCCCTTCCCTTTTGCAACAGATCTATCCTTGTTTTCTATCACCTATTTTTATTTTGCTCTTTGAGTTTATGGGTTTCTCATATAAGAATGATCATGCAATGCTTAGTCTCACGTGTCTGATGTTTTCACTTGACAGTATGGTCCCAAGGTGCAGCCATTTCCTACAAACAACTCTAATGTATCCCTCTTTATGGCAGAGGAGTACTTCGCTGTGTATAAGTACCACATTTTCTTTATCCATTTGTCTGCTGATGGCATATAGGCTGCTTCTGAAACTTAGCAACTCTTCTAAACAGTTATTTTACAAATAAAGAGAGTGCAAAATTATTAAACTGATATTTGAAATGTGACTTTTCTGCCCTTTGTTGCATCACCTGCTCATGCTGGTGTCTCACATCAGCACAGGTACTGACGGCACAGAGCTCCGGAGACCAAAGCTCAGGCACAACTTTGACCTTCCTCTCCCATCTTTCAACTCTGTGAATTAGGGAGATCGTTGTTACATCTCTACGGCTCTGCTTTCCCTTTGGTAAAGTGGAAAGGATCACTGCTGAACTAATTTAGGAGCTTATGAGACAGTATATGTAAAATATTTGTCAATGAGCCTAGCATGTTATTAAGTGGTTAATCATTTTATGTTATTAACTGTGGTGAGGCTTTAGAAAACTGTGGGTCAGTGTTGGATTCATGCGACTGTGTTTGCTGATTTATGGATCAATATTACTTCATCTTAATTACTATAATAAAGTAAGCAATCAAGAATATTTTACATTAACAGAATAGAATTGCTTCTCGCTCTTGTTAAAAATCAGTTAAATATCAGTATTTATCATATTGATAGCTTAACTCCAGTAATTATAAAGGCAATTATGGTTAAGAGTGGTAATTGGTGTTAAGGGTACGAAGGTCACCAAGGCACTAACACGTTGGTGGAAACAATGGCAATGGTGAGCAGAACAGGGCAGCACTGTCTGATTAGTTCATCTCCTCTATGTTGCATAAACCCATTATAAAAGCAAATGAAACTGTTATAAGTGCATTTATAGGTCTGAAGTGGTTAGTAAATAATGAATATAAATTTTATGCAGCAATACATGTTACATATAAAATCATATTTATAAAAGGAATGCTAAAGCTTAAAAGTACTGAAGAAAGCATAAATTTCCTAAGTGTTCTTGTGACACACGTCTTTAAATATGGTTTGATTAGTTCTAATAAAGATTTTCTTAATTTTCAAATAATCTAAGAAAAAGTTACCCTCAATCCCCAAACTCATTTTTGTCTTTACAGCAATCATCTTGTGCTTTTAACATCAAAGAAGGTCTTTGGAGACTGATAAACCAAGTCATTATTTTTCCCTGTGCTGCTCTGTTGTACAACATCCTTAATTTTCCTCTCAATTATATGCTTTTGTAATCTTGCTACGACACAGACTTTTTCTTGTACTTACAACTACGTGATAAGAAGCAATTCTGCACCTTTTCTAGACTGTACAAGCGCCTCATTTTTCAGTTTTGTTCTTTCTAGCATCATATTAAACTTTGGTTCTATTATAATAAAATGTATTTGTTTAGGAAAAATATAGTGTAGAGAAATTTACTTTATGACTAAGTTTAGTTAAGTTAATTTGGATTAAAAATTAGCCCTATTCGATTTATATTTTGTTATAAATTGAATCTTTCCAAGTCTGCTCATCCTGGAAGCAAAATACTGACTTCTTTATAAACACAGGGAAGATATTAATCTATGTGTAGCTATACTTCGAAGGATACTCCAACTTGAGAGTTTATAAGGTTTATAAACTTAACAAAGACATTAACTGAAAATTATTGAAGTTACCTTACACAAGAATAATTTATGCTTTACTGTTGGTGTAGGCATAGTTATAGTCAATAAAATATGCATGCTGCACTACTGCCAGTTCGCTAAGCAAAGGTAGTAATTTCAAGGTGACAAGGCAATGTAACAAAGAGAAGTTCTGTAGCAAAGTAAGAACAAATCTTTGAAATAAAATTTTGAATAGAAATCTATATATCCTGGAATATCCAATGAGCTCCTTAGTTATGTTATTTACTATGTTAGTCTATTTTTGTTTACTATAACAAAATACCTGACATGGACAAAGTTTACAAGTCAAAGAGATATGTTTAAGTCAGTTTTTGTGAACGAAAGACTAATCATTGGGTGCCTCATCTTATTGGCCTTTGGAAAAAACTTAGATACAGATGGCATCAAGAGAAGTACATGTGGGATCAAGAGAACACATCACAAAACAGGAAGGAATTTGGGAGTGAGACTACCTGTAAGAATAGCTCATTCTCACAAGAGTACAGGGATCCCAGGAGAGGTACCTTCCCCAGTATCCTAAGGACATCTCACTGGGCTCCACCTCTTAAATCTTCAGTCATTTCCCACATCACCAGACTGGAGACCAAGTTTCAAACACAGAAGGCCTTGAAGACAAGCTGCATCCAAACCCCTGTGTTTACTACGTCATACACTAAGTTTACTGACTTATGAGGTGTGAATCGCAGTAAACCCTTCATAGAAATGCAGCGAGCAATTGCTAAACTAATAAAAAGATATATGCAAAATACACTTTGAATCGTGTTACTTAGCATGTTGACTTTGTAGGGATAAAATCAGTTTGTCTTCTTGCAGGTTTGACTGATTTCTTTCTGATTCCAACAGAGGATGTACTTGGATGTCCCTTCCTCTACCTTCCTGGTTTCATGGAATTCTCAGTCTTTATTTGTAATTGCTGAAAGTCCAGATTCTCAACTAATCACCAATCAATACTTCTCAGTTATTCTTTTCTCTAAAATGTTCTGAAAATGTTTGCCGCCAGTTTCATTTTTGAAGAAGATTTGAATTCTTTTATACGAAGTCCTTGATATATTTTCCTCTCTCAAGGTAAAGCAGCTCATGGAGTTTACTGTTGGTCTTTGGTGCTTCCTTCCAGGAGTTCTCCCAGTGTGGCAGTATAGGGATAACTCTATTATCTATTGCTTGCTTTCATTTCTGTTTTTAATCTGTGTTCTATTATTGCATGTAATTTTTAAAATTATTTTTCACAAATTGAAGAACTCTATAACACTTTTTATGAATATTACTAAGCCCTCCCCTCCCTACAATAATCAGTGAAATGATTTTTTTTTACAGAACCAGAAGCATCTTTAAAAAGGACTATACAACTATTCTTTTACACTTAAGAATACCACATTTTCCCAGTATAGCAATCATTAAAATGTACTCATTTTATCCTACATTCTGTGTCTAATATGCTGTATGAACATCATTGTTTTTCTTTCTAAGTATTAACTGTGATAAAAACTCAATCTATATTTTAATATTTTAACTACCATTCAAGTATCAGATTGAAAATAATATTTGTTAAAATAATGCTAAAATATATTGAAAATAACTACATCAGGAAATTAAAAATGAGGACAGTAAGCTTGTCATAATTATTGTAGTAAGCTAAAATTCAAACAAACTTATAAGGACTTGAGAGAAGAATGTCTAAATTATGAAGTAAAAATTGAAATCCATTGTAACATATTTAGTAGACATATTATGTAGTCAAAGAAATCTACAAAAAATATAAAGTTTTAGGCAATGTTCAAATAACTATTTAAATCATAAATTAATTTGTAAATGCAAATTTAATCATCCTCATCTTAATACAAACATGCATTTGAATTTCTAACAGTTATGGTATTAACTTTCTCAATTTAAACAAGTACCCACTCATATCACTTATTTAATCTTAAAATGTCCATCTTAAATGTAAATATTTTATTTTATTTCATGATGTTTCAATAGTTGAAAATTGATCCCTCGCATCAGTAGACTCTTTTCAAAAAGTAGACATTAAAATATTCTGTGACTGAAGCTTTGATAAATTTTTCTCTTCAGACCTGGGATTTATAGCCAAGAGAATAATAGTAGAAAACATTATGTACTGGATCTTTATGTCATGCTAATGTAAAAGCATTCTTGAGTAGAAATGTAATTAAAATTATATCAACCTCTCTGCTTTAGTAAATACAGCATGCTTAGGCCAAAGGGCATTATAAGAACCAATTTTTATTCCCTGGTACTGCTATGTTGAACTTACGGCTGACTATGTACTAACTCCAGGAGAGAGGCGAGGTGTACTTTACTGGGAAAGTCCCTGATATAGTCAAGTTTTTTTTGTTTTCATTTTCTTCTTTCTTACTGAAATAGAATGAAGAATGTTCGGTTCCATGACCTCTTGGGCTCTGCGACACTTCTGTCTTTTTAAAAAATTAATTAGGGAATCAAAGGCTGAATCAGCTTTCTTCTGAGTAATTCTCTTGCTCTTCACAAAGTTAACATCTTTCCTCTCATTATCAAGGTCCTTTGCCCTGTCAGCAGCATTTACATTACCTATTACTCCTGCATCACTAGCACAATGTCAACGGGATGGGCTGAGACCCTTTCCGTGGGGTCAAACCCAATGGCAGGGTTAATTGGAGAATCAAGATGAGGAGTGTCAAACAATCAAGAGAGGAGGCCAGCAGAAATCTGGGTTGGGTCCTTAGGTGAGGATAGTAACAGAGAGAGGAGTGAATAGTAACTACAGCAAATACTTGCACAACATACAGGATATTGGAAACAAGCTACCAAACAGGCTGCAAAAATCATTTCTGTCTTAAGAAGAATCTGTGAGTTTGTTCAGCTTAGAAAAAAATGGCAGCCTGATTAAAGATCTAGATTAGAGTCAAAACTTCAGTTCACGTTTACAGAATAACACATAGCATCATGGAGGCAGGTTATCTGCCGGCAAAGGGATTTATTAACGTCTTTCTAATCCACCTGTGTGTGTGTGTGAGATTCTGTTACATCTATGCACCTCCAAGAGAATCATCTACCTTCCCTAGTCTCCTTGAGTTTCTAAGTCATACTCATGTTTTATATCATACAATGCTGAATTTACTTCCAGTACTATCGTTACTGTTATGTAATTATCTTAGAGACTGTAAATACTGCACTTTATTGTGCTTAATTTCAAGATGCATTCAAAGTTGAAAAGTGACCACATTACATCATTATTTCCAAATACTTATATAATTTTATAACAAAATTATTGTTTCTGCTATATTTTTAAACTTCTTTTTGATACAAGATTTCACTGTGCAGTTCAGGCTGGATTTGAACTTACTGTGTAGCCTGGGTAGGCCTTGAACTCAAGTGATTCTCCTGCCTCAGCCTCCCAAGTGCTGGGATTACATGTGTGCACCATGACGACAAGCTATATTCTTAACTTTTAAAGGAATGTTTAATACCAAAAAACTATACACGGGCTGGGGATTTAGTTTAGCTGCGCAGCGCCTGCCTGGCAAGTGCAAGCTCATGAGTTCGATTCCCGGTACCACAAAAAAGAATCAAACAAACAAAAAAACAACCAAAAACACTATACAGAACAAAAACACTCAAAGTACAATATTATGCTTAACTCATACATTAAAACCTGAAAATTGTCTTGAATTCATACAAAACAGAAAAAATCCAGGTTGTAATTGCCTTAGAAAAGAGAAGAAATGTGAACCTGGACAGAAAAATAGTAGGTTTAAACTCAGCATTTTCAACTATTTGTTGGCACATATGTGGGTTTTTGTTGGATTTTTTTATTTGCAAGATCCCTAAACTTAAAATGAAGCAAGAATTTATGTACGAAACAGAAGAAGAGGGAGCAAAACAGTCAGAGAGAGAGAGAGACAGAGACAGAGACAGAGAGAGAGCGAGCGGTGGAAATCCCTTCCTCCCACCATGTTCTTGTCTTGATCAAATGCTCTAATCTGTCCTGATATTTGGCTTTAGTTTTCCATCTGTCTTGCCTCTTGTCATCTGGCCATCCCTGCTTTTGGTTTCATTCTGCCACACGGCTGGAAACTCATCTTAATAGCCCTGTGAATTTTAGACAGGACAGGACTGAAAACCAGAAGCAGCACAGACCCACATTCCCAATCTTGGGCTCCCACAAAAAACAGACAGACTCAGGATTAAACTGAGTGACAGTGACCTCGATCTTCCCAACTAGACTACTTGAGAGTTGGAGGGTAGTTTAGGTTACTCTGGAAAATGACACTGTACCTGAGTAGGAGTAAGGTTAGAGAAGATGGAGGGTTGTTTATGGAAACTGCAAACAGGAGATGTGCAGAGAAATTAGAGACAGATGTTTACACTGTCTATTTCGGTGCAGTGATACAGGAATGAGTGCGTATTGATAGATAGCACTTTTGTGTGTAGAAATGGCATTTAAATAAGTGACTAAATAGTCCTCTAAATTTATACAAAAGTATTCTAAATTAGGTAAAATACAAAATGAGCAAAATAAGGCAATTTTTCAGTCACAATGATATCCAATGTGAGAAATTTTCCCTCTGAACTATCTGCGCTCTAGTCCTTAACACACACACACACACACACACACACACACACACCTACATATATCAGCACAGCATGATATATGAATATGGTCAATGAGAAAAAAAGCACAAAGGAAGTCTAAATATACTCTTTACAAGGTTCAGAGGGACACCCTTTTGACTTCACCTTTTAAAATCACTGCTCTTAAGATTATTTACACCTGCAAAGCTCAAAATTTTATCGGGTGGAATACTGCATATAAGATTAGTTAAGTTGAACTCATTCCCCTGAAACTTGGGATGACAATTCACAAGAAAATGATGTTAGAAAATGGTAAGTAGCATAAGGAGAGCAATCTCACTGGCACTGTAAAACTGTTCAAAGTCTAGATTGCATTCAGAAATGAGTTTTCTGAAAAGGGCACAAACTTATATTGTAGTTTCATGATTTATTCATCCTTTTTTTCTAGACTTTAGTAGCTTTTTAATATTGTATCTGTATTTAAAGTGACAAAATTGTGCCTGGGAAAATCATGGCTGATTCACTTGTATTTGTTGATAAAAGCATTAAAAATTCCAGTTAAGACTAGGATAGAGGGTGGGTGTGGTGAAGCATGCCTATAATCCCAGCATTTTGGAGGCTGAAGCAGGAGAACTGCCATGAGTTCAAGGCCAACCTGGACTGCATTGTGAGTTCAGGGTTAGCCAGAACTACACAGATAGACCTGTCTCAAAAAAAAAAAAAAAAAGATTGGGATAGAACTGGGAAAATTTTTTATTTCTTTCCTAAAACCAGTATTACTAACATCACGTATAGATTCTCCATAGAGTATAATACTGTTTAGCAGTTTTCAGTTACTCCAAATATTTCAATATAATTTTTTACATTAGAAGTCTCAGAATTATGGAATACTTAACATTGATAGTCCTTAATTTTCTTTTCACTAATTTCAATTTATTTAAATTGTACACTAAAAATATATACTTCTTTCAGTATCCCCTCACTGGGGTCTGCAGAATATTTTTGTAATACAGTGGTACCTCAGTTCACAAACAATTTGCTCCACAATTCTGGGGAAGACGGCCATGATCACAGTCATCACCCCATGTGGAGTTCATGAATGGAAGGAAAATTTTAACATATGCTTCTGTTTGCAAATAAAATTGTTTGCAAACAGAAGCACGTATGAACTGAGGCATTACTGTACATACATAGTAGATGTTGCTATTTGTCTCACAAATTCTAGTTTCTCCTTCCACATTAGCACAGCACCTGTTTGCTAGCTGATAGTATGGCCATCTGGAAAAAAATGGTTATGATATCCAATCTCCCTGTAGGTAGTGGGTGTGTGAATAACAAAATTTGGACCCGTGGGCTATGAAAACAAATGGTAAAGCAACTTTTAGGAAAGAGCTCTACAAGCAGAACATGTTTTCCGTTCCTTCTCCTTCCTTCTTAATCTCATTGTAATTAAATTTGTGTTTAGTGAATAAAAGCAGAAGGACTTTGAATGTGTAATAGTAGTAGTGTTGTCTTATGAGCCCTGGGATATAACAGGACCTCTGTGAGAAAGTGATATAGGTTTTACCTTGATGAAACCAGAGGTTCTTTCACTTGTCACACTTAATCCTAAGTACATGTGTTGAGATATACTACGTACACTACTATTTCTGCTTAGGAGGTCAGGAACAAACTAAAGGGCTGGGTAAACTTGCCATTGGCAGTGATACTGCAAAAGTGCACATTTAAATGGACTACAGATGGGAGGGTTGCATTTGATAACATTTAATACTTTCGAAGATTTTCTTCCATCCACCAAAGATTTCTCAACCTACTTGCACTGTCTTTGATATGCCTAGGTGCCCCTCTGCTGTCTACTTCCTGTATTTCTAATCAAATTATTTTTAAGTCCACATTACATGTCATTAAATTTCTTCCTTAGTTCTTAATTTTAGTTTTACTTATTGCTACTTTCCATGGGCTTCCAACATATTTCTGGTTTTTATCAGCTTTTTTTTTTCCGTATGTAGAATTTTTAAAAGTTCAGTTAACTAAAGGACAAATTGCATCTTACCATCTTCAAATAGGTCTTTCAACAGCGACTATGACACTTTCTCTCTCCCCCTTTCTCCGTCCCTCCCTCTCCCCCTCCCACTGTTTCTGTGTCTATCCAGTCTATATTTTTCCATAAAAATTAAATATGCTGAACATCTAAGAGAAAAATATGGATGTCTGAAATAGCTAAAGAGGTTTGTAAAACTTCAGGAACACTTTTAATAGCACCTCTATTCTACCTTGTCAAATCCTATGGATTCTGCTTCTTAATAGCAGATTTTCTAACGAAGACTTTTAATCATTCTTTAATATCGGCTTATAACTTCAAATATAACAATTTACTACTTACATATAATGAACTCACAGTCCAAGAGGTTGAGGAAGTGTAAGTAGAACCCAGAGGTCATAACACAGGCCTGAAATTTTACAAATGTTTGAGACTGATTTAAAAAATAACACAGCCTTATAAAAAACATAGTTTTATGACTATGGTCTTAATTGACATTTTGAAAAAACAGGTTAAGGCAATTATAATTGTACTCCACAGAGAAATGGGGATCTTGTAAAAATAAGAACAGTAAAATAACCAATTTTTTAAGTTCAAATTGTTCTATAGCCTACAAGTGGAAAAGGTCTGAAATAAAACTATGGTATCCTGATAATGCCACTCTTTAATTTACAGTCAAAATTGGGAGAAAACTGTGATCAGACATGGTCTTAACACATGCTGTTTTCTTTGCTTTCTGTATATTTTTACTGACAATTTTTCTAAGCTGTTTTTCATGAGGAAAATTGAGTTAAGTCATCCCCAGAAAAGTGAGTCATAGGATCTAAACACACAAGAGTACAATTCTGTGGCTGAATAAATGACAGCAATTCTATTTCAAACATGCCAGATGCTATACATTTTCTGGAATGGGTCAGGATTTCGGGTCTTTAGTGAGACTTCCTGCTAAGCTGAACATCTGCTCATAATATATTGTACACTTGCTAGTAAGCCTAAGAATGCTAAAGTGATTAGAACATCTTGATTGTGTTTTCTGATAGTATAATAAAGACAAAAGGAGATATAGAATTGGAACATTGAGCAAGTAACAAATCAGCACTCATCCATCATGCAAATATGTACCCCTGTTCTCTATGATTCTCATTTATCAGTCACTAGAAGTTTTTGTAAAAATATAATTGGCATTACCTTAAGAAAATTTGGTGCTTCTGTCCCTGAAATGAAATGAAAACGATAAGGGTATTTAGACAAAAATAATTTTTACATACGCCAAAGCATATCCATCAATATACTGGTCTTAATTCTTTAATGATTTTTTCTGTACCATTTCCTTATATCACTGAAATTGTAAAATAATGAATACTAGTTAGCATACACATACAGTACATGTGGAATTGATTGATTTCTAAAGTCAGTCTTCCAGTTAAACATTCTTCTTTTTTATAGTTGTTATCTGGTAATTTAGCAAAATTTTTCTTTTTCTTAACCAAGAACATGTTTTAAAATTTGTATATTTTAGAATACTAATGAAAAACATGTATATTTTATTTTTAAATTGTATATTTTATTAAAAATACTCATGGTTACTGTAAGAAACAAAAAATAAAGTCAATGTACATTTTTTGCAAATTAAAAAATTAAGCTTTAACTACTGAAGTACAATCTCATTATTGAATCCTTTAATTTACCATTGGTACAGATTCAGTAGTAAGAATGCAGTTATTCTCTTTGGCAGGACCCAACCAGGAAAATTTGATTCAATTCTATATATGAGGTAATTCTAAAATCTTAAATATTCTGAAAACTTTATTCTGAAAATTTTATAACATTTTTTCATCTCATGAGGAAAAGATAGTTGACAATAGAGGTGCAAGAAAGGAACATGAATATTTTTACTAAAAATCCAAACTTAGGTCACTATTGCTTGACTTTTTATACTATAGCTGAGAATGTGTTTCAAATGTTCATCTTTTTTTTTTTCCAGCACTGGGAATCAAACTCACGACCTTGCACTTGCCAGGCAGGTGCTGTGCCGCTGAGCTGAATCTCCAGCCTCTCATCTATCCATCTTGAGTGTAATTTGAAGCACAGGATACTGTGAGGGTTAAAATTAGGTAGTAGAATTGAGTTTTCAAGGTTTTTTTTGAGGATGGTGTTCACAAGTGTATGGATGAAAATCAATACAATTGAAAACTGTGAGATTTTTTCAGAAACATATTGAACTTTAGCTTCTTATATCTAAAACCAGAGAAATCTTTCAATACTTCTTACCTGATTAGACATGTGAAACTTTTGTCAGAGTTGTTATGTAATTATAATATCTGATAACCTAAAGGAAAAAGTGATTTGGTTGGTGACATCATTCCTACATTTCAACATTCATTAAAGTTTAGTAGATTATTCAAGTCATCCATGGACAATATGAACATATACAAAAAGTTAATATATATATACATATATATACATACATATATATATATCTTATTTGGGACATCTTCTTTAAACTCTTGATTTCAAATTTTAAAAACATAGTAGCTCTATTAATCCACATGAGTTGTGTTGGTTCATTGTGTGTGTGATAACATACTTTTACCTAAAGGCATTTACCCAATCCAGAAAAGAATATCTCAGTAATTAGCAGAAACCAAGAGGAAAAGCTGAAAATGGATTACTGTTTAGTGTAATGTGATCATTAGGGTGTTTTGTAAATGAATTTGTATACTCTATAACCCAGTAGGTATTTATAGTGTTTTCCACAATGTATTTTTAAAACTATGCCAAATACACTTGTGACAGCGTGAAACATGTGGGTTGAAAGAAAACTCCTAAGTAAATTAATTGGGTGATCATACAGATTCAAGAATGGGCCAGAATCATTCTGTATAAAAACTACAACGCTGTCCTCCTTAAAGATCTTTATCAAAGACTTAGCTGAGACTCTGGTGATATTCTTAAGTATGTTCAAACAGCTGTAAGGTTGGGATTAATATTGCTTCTATCTTAGGTCTCAAACTCCACTAAAACCTGGAAGAGGCTGAGTATAATTCCATCTTTGTGAGGTCATCCTATACAGACTACAAAGCTTTGTATGAGAGAATGAAGTGTATTAATTTTCAGTCTTCACATATCTCCGAAGTTAAATAATAATATGATACATTTACTATATTAAAGATATTTGAGAATTGTTTGGAAAGTACAAGTAAGCCCTTTCTGCCTTTGTGAGCAGACAGAAATCCAGGCATCCATGCGAGGATCTCTCTTTGGTCTCTGACTCTTTTCAAAATGATCATTGCAGATCTAAGATCAGGTAAAAATAGTTTTCAAATTCTCTTGAAATTAGACCATTTCGTCACCACAAATAGTCAGTTCATCTTAGTGTCAAGGAAAGAACAAGTCTGCTTTTACTTTGCTAGGAACTAGTTCAACTTCAGGTATTAATGTAGGAGATGTACTGTGCTTCTATCACTTAAATAGAATAATTGGAACAGTATTTTCATATTAAACATTAAGGTATAGTCATAATTTTGGTACAAGAGAACCTTTTCAGATATTTTTGAAACAACTTTTAATAAGCAAGTTATATGCTGACAATAAAGTCTGTTGGAAATGGATTTATTACAAATGATATGTTCAAATAAAGTTGGTGCTACTTTTGGTATGTGAAATAACAAGAACTATGACATGGTAATCATATTGGTTTTATGAGAACATTCCTCCCACTGAGGTACTAAGTTGAAAATTCTTAAATAACCTAATTAGGGACCTTTAGGAAAGAGAAAGAGAAAAAAAACTAGCCAAATGATGACTAATTAGAATGACAGGCGTTCTTCTGACTCATGGGGAAGTCACCGTACCTAAGCAGTAAAAATAGTGTCTCATTAGTCTTTTAAACATTATTCCCAGGTTTCCATGAAATTGATATTTAATCACTTTCCCAGTGTAGAGTAGGCACTTATTACAGAAGGAAGACATGGGGTGTGAAAAGTTTATAAAATTTCTGTCAATCTCTTCTCAATTTGAAGAGTGATTCATTATAATAGGCCACCAATGGCAAAGGGACTCTGAATATGAACGAGTCTGTAATTAACTTCACTTTCCACTTTATTGATGGTATTTGCTGGGTTTGAGATCGGGTGGGGTATCTTGGGGTTTGGGTCCTATGGGGCACACTGTACAACATCCAAAGTACATTTAAATCATAGCTACAGATCTGTGAGTCCTAATTCTAGATATTGGTTTTTGCCATTTGGGGGTTGTTTTATAATATTAAGAGACTAAATTTGCTACTGAGAACTGAGCGTGCAGGTAAGCTAAAGGAAGAAAATGCATATCTAAATCTTAGGAAGCACCCACCAAGAACAAAAATTGACCTGAAAAAAGACAATAATTTTTTGGCAAAATTTGTCAGTACATTTAATCTTTAATTTGTTCTTATGAAGTCTATTCTTCTGAAGTTTTTGAATAATATCTTGCTATTATGCACTTGACACAAATAAAAGTATGACTTTAAGAATCATTCACAATTGTCATTAAGTTCAAAATTCAGCTCTTGTGTGCATACACAGAATTGTAAGAATCATTAGTCCAGAAATCTCCCATTCTTTCTCAAAGCAAGTATTTTCCCCATTTCACAGGATAAATAGAAAAAGCAGAATACCCTACCTTTTTTTTTACCCTACAACTCATTTAACAAATAGCATTATTTTACACCTTGTGGTTGATCATTTTTGCTTTTGTTCCTTTTATATCCTAATACACCAAATCTATATTTTCAAAAAACAAACACTCTTGATATTTTTACCATACTTATGTTTCTGGGTTAGTGGACTTCCAGTTTTCTATTCCCAGGCCACTCTTGGTAAAACAGATTATTTCACTGGGATAGAAGGTTGGGAACACTGTAGTGTTTTGTGTTGGCCTTGTGGAGCAAATATTCTAATGGGAGCAAGGGAAGGCCTAGGGATTTAGCTCAGCGGCACAGTGCCTGGCAAGTGCGAGGTTGTGAGTTCAATTCCCGGTACCGGAACTAAACAAACAAAAAAATATGTCTAATGGGAGCAAGGGAATAAAAGCCTTTGTAAAACAATACATTAAATACTTTCTAGAAAGTTAATGACTGCAACTTCATTAAGAAGTGTTAAGAAAAACATTCAGAGTCACTTTTCATCTGAGGTTCAAAAATGAGCAGCGTCAACAAATATGTCATAGTAATTCAGGAATTTTCAAACTGTTCTGTTCATATGGTCCACTAGAATACTTTCACCTATAAATCAGAAAACTGCTTCTACTATAGCCACAGTAAGTAAAATTGGGTATATAATGACATCAAACTTCATTTAATGAAACAAAATAGAAATACATATATGCCTTAACTAGAAAATAAGATTTCTTTCCTTTTTCTTTGAAATCCCTCCCCAAAATATTTTTGAATTAGTATTGCTAGTCAATTCAAAATTTAAAAGAAAATACATTGTTCAATTCAGAATCACGGCGTTATCAAAACCTTTACACAGATATATAGTCTACAAATCACATGCTGAAAGCAAGACCTAAATTTCACAATGTGCACTCCAATTTTCTATTAACTGAGAACCCTCTAAAGACCGCAAAGGGGCCAAATTATCTAAAATATTGCAGGCTTATTATATTTCTACTAAATTATCAATTTTCTAAAACAATTAAACAGGGAAAGCCAATTAGTGTAAAAGTGGTCTTTAGAGTATAATCATTAGTTAGAAGCTCGTTTGATAAGGTTAGGTCCAAATCTAATAAGTTAAACCCCCCAGCAGAAATGTAATAGAGCCTTAGTGGCAGTTTTTAACAGTATCACTCTCTAAATAGAAGCCACCAGAAATTAAGGAAATTAAAAAAGAAGTTATTTTTGCTATAATCAACAGAATCTCTGTAGAGCTATGACAAACACGAATCCGAGTATTTTCTTAATTATGACCACTAGAAATTTATTTGTACTATGAACCAAAATTATTTCACTTTCAATTTTTTGAATAGAGTAGTAAGGAATATAGGCTTAAGAATTATGAACAGAAGAGGCAAACTATAAAATAAATCAAATGCTTGGTAACTCTGTAAAAATTACATGATATTAATATAGAAAAGGTAAACAGATGTGATATACATGGCCATCACCTGCACTGTAACTTTCTCAGGCTCTGTTAATTGTTCCTTATTTGTGTTCAGAAAATCTTTTTAAATATACCTAAAATAAATTGAAAGAGAAAGAAAATGGATACATCTGTTTATATAGCATAACTGACTTAAATGCTGGACTAAGACTTACATGTTACTAAATAATTTTTGAATGAAGAATTTGGAGCATTTTCAGAAAAAGAGGATACTGCATAAGAAATACCAAACTATTGCCCTATTTGAATAAAAAAAAATTATTCATTTATAACAGGATCTTTTACCTTTTTTAATCACATAGAGTTTTAAGTAAGATCAGTACAATTTTTTATAAAATTTTGGCTTTAGTTACTTACACTTCACTTAACAATTACACGTATAGACATGTAGGAAAATAATATATTCCAGTTAAGAAAAGTCATGTTATCTATTCACTAGTTCCTTCCATCTTTACAAACGCATGCCTTTGAACTCCAAAGGAAGCAGATAATTGTCATAGTCAGATCATCTATCCAGCAGTGCATCCACATTGAGAAAAGGACAGATTGGTCACTAGGGAACAGTTGGCTGATTAAAATGTCCCCTACACCGCCCCACACAAGCATGTGCTTTAGGTGGTTATGCAAGCATGATAAACAGCTATTTGGTTTTTTACAGAATTCTCTTTATTTCTCTATTATTTTATGCACATGTATCTTCTCACACACTTTTAAAAGGTGGGGTAAATGACTAAACTCCAACATTTGAATTAACAATACTTATTGAGTATTTTTGTTTTTTATAGCAACAATGTTCTCAACTTACATATTAGTAAGATCAGGACATAAATAATCCTGCCAGATCCCTCAGGTAATTAAAAATAAAATAAAATGAGCATCTGTTTGTTTAAATTAATAATGTGAGTGATAATATGCAGGTTAAAGGTTAACATAGGAGGAATTGGACATGGTGCATGAACACAAAATGAATTATTACATGGCTGTGTAATTTTATTACTGCCACTTTGTTAATTATGTTGTATATCAAACTAATGATTAAAGGAGCAAGCTCTTACTTTAGTGCCTCATTCATACAACTATAAATTACTCCATACATTTACATTTGTGATTGCCCATAAATCTTGCAACAAGGTGTTATAATAAAATGCAATTTGTTTCTCTACTTGAGAACTTTACAAATGTACTTTACAGCTGCACATTTCAAAAGCAATCAAATGAACTTTAGTAGGCATAAGAAGTGAAAATATTTCTATATAGAAAAATTATTTCATTTGTCTAATTCTTCATAACAAATTATCTGAAAGCACAGTGGCTAAAGTTGCAAACATTAATTTACTACCTTGCAATTCTGTAATTTCAGCAGCTCATCTATGTTCTGTATGGATTCAGTAGAGTAGCTCTTAGAGGTTGGGTAAACCACTTCGAAGATGTCCTCTCTGTCATTTCTAGAAATTTAGTGCAGCCTGCCAAATAGGAACAAGTTGGCTGAGCCTGATATATCATCTGTGGTTGTTTGATAGTAGTCTCCAGCTGGAACACTTAGACTTTTTTACCAGTACTGGGGACTGAATCCAAGATATATGTATGTATGATATATATATAAGTGATTTATTTTTTAATTAATGATTTTAAAAATATTTGAGAGGAAAGATCTTGTCTCGAATATTTTTATCATTAATTAAGAAATAAATCATTTAATCTGTGTGCTTAAATTGTCCAGGCTGCACTTGAACCTATAGTCCTCCTGACTCAGTTTCCCAAAGTTTACAGGCATGCACCACCAAGCCACCATGTCTGGCTAGCTGGATTCCCCTTTAATATGAGGGAAAACCTGCAAGGTAGTCAGACTTTGATCATAACGACTCGCATTGTCCAGAGTGCAAAAACACAGTCTTTTATGCCTTCTGTATTAGTCTCTCACCCATGGCTGGGACATAATACGCAACCCCCACAACTTAAAGGAGGAGGGGTTTAATCTGACTTACAGTTCAGGAGATTCAGTCCATGTTCAGCTGGCTCTAAGGCAGAAACATCATGGTGGAGGGGCATGAGGAATAAAACCTGCTCATCTCTTGTCACCTGGACAGCAGAAGAGGGGAGCAGTGCCAGAGAGGAAGGGAAGAATGATCAGACATAGAACCCCAAGGCCACCTCCATAGCCAAACAAGACACGCACAGAAGTGTGCTCCACTAGCCACCCTGGTGGATTTCCAGGCAAATCAAATTGACATCCTGTCCTAACTCCCACAACTTCACAAGGCTGCACCTGAGTGGGTACATGTTCATTTTTCTGTGTTCTCTTATTTAAAGCAGTTGAGGACCAGCTCAATTCAATGAGGGGCAACTATAAAAGTGAATGGACATCAGGACCACTAAAGAAATATTGTATAGCAACAAGTAATTTCATACCTGATTTCTGAAAGCACAGGCCAATACACTTCCTGGCTTTATAAATTTTAACATATTATAAATACGTACATGATGGAACCTTCCCAAGAATTTACTTTTAAGTTCACTCAACTTAAAAGTCTTTTGTTAAAGATATGGAAAATCCTATGGCAGGTTTGTATGTATTTTACCCATGTTACCCATCTAATTAAAGTGCATTTTATTAGCTCCACTCATTCATTGGTGTATAGAATTAGTTTAGTTGGCAGTGGAAAAAAGCTGATGTAGTCAGTGGTGTCATGTTCTCTGAGGAGATGTAGTAATGTCTCTGTTTTCTTTACCAAATTACAAATGCACTAATGGCCATTTTTCTTCCCACTTTCACTTCCTGTAATGTTAATGCCTTTTGGGGCCAGCAAAAGCAATATTGAAATAATTCCCTTCTTTAAAAGGTAATTTATTAGTATTTTATGCAGTAGAAATAGTAAATTGGCAATCACAATTCAATTTTGGTAAACTTATTTGAAAATAATCAGAATATAACCACATTTTCTCAATGACTACTGCTTAGATTAACATTTAGAACATATTAGAAGTTGATTTTTTAAAGTGAACGATGCTAATATTTACTTAGTATGCCAACTGTATAGTTTCAAGTAGAGTATAATATGAATTTGTGGCACTTAGACAATTTAAAATACTAGTGTCTGAACTGAGGTTCACTACAAATATCCTTCAGGAGCGAAATGCATAACAAATGTAACAATTACTCTCAATACTCAAAAACAAAAACAGCGAGCATAATCAACTCTAAAAAGTTTATTAGTGTTATTTTGTTATGGTTTTTTCTATTTAGAATAAAAAATGTTTATTAATTGTCCATAATATGTACTGCCTTATACTATGTGTAACTAGTAGTAAAATGCATTTCATATGATGGGTGTGGCTATGCATGCTTGTGGTCCAGGCAACGGGGAGCATGATGCTGAATTAGCTCTTCATTTTTAATTAATTTTATTGGCACATTTTTGATATACATAATGATCATATTCATCACAGGGAATTTGTACCTGTATGTATCTTGATTCTTCTTTTTTCCCCATTCCTCTCCTCTACTTTCAACCTTTCTTCCCTTCCTTATTTACAAAATATTGGTTTCCATATTTTCCTTCTAGTCTCTTCTTTTTTCCTTTCCTTCCCTTCTCACTCCCCCTCTCTTGCTTCCTTTCCCAGTTGAACATTTTCTTCCTACTGCCCAATATTTATCACCCATTTTCTGGTGCTTGCTTGCACTTTCAGTTTCTCACACAAGAGAAGCACTGTGATATTTATACATGTGTGTCCAATTTATTTTTCTTAAAAGTATGGTCTCAAGGTGCATCCATTCGCCTAAAAATGTCTTGAGTTTATTCTATTGATGACAAAGCAGTACTGTTTTGTATTCAAAAAGCACCTGCAGAATGATCTTGAGCCCAGCAGGAAAAGACTAGCATGGAAAAATGTAGCAAGTCTCCACCTCAAAACCAAAAATGTAGTTAATTAAATGGCCTTCCCCTATGAGAACTTAGAATGTAAAAGATATGTTTTTTCATATGTGCATAAAAGAATTAAACTTGAAAAAGTAAATTATAATTATTATATCAAAACTATTTTAAAAATATAGCATATCAAAGAAGGACATGTAAGACATAAGATATTAGTGGTGGAAATTGTCATGAAAGGTTCAACATTAAAATGTAGAGAGCTTCCATGTATTTGGAAGGGACTGAGAAACAGTATGAACAAAGAGAAACTTATCAGAGATGTGACAAAGTCTATGCTCAGAATTGTCATAGATCATTTTTCTTTTGAGGGAATCAAAACCTCTCTTCTGCCCTCTAAATAAGAACACTACTTTATTTATTTTAAAAGCTACTTCTCCTTCATTGTGTGCAGTTCTTAAGTAGCCCTTCTGCCCTCCATTTTGTAAAACAAGGGCTCAGCATATGCTACTCCATTCATACTTTTACACTCTTTAGCCCACAAAAGAAAGGGCAGGCAAGTGACCTGAGTATCTACCAAACACTCTTTTCTGAGACATTGAATCTGCAGTGGAATAATACTGATTGGAGTTCTTTCATTCCTGAATTCACAGCAAGTTTGATAAATAACTTGCTATGAAGCACTAGGATTTATAAAGGCCCCAACATTTGTTCACTGTCAACCCGTATATTGAGTCTTAATCCCGTGCTTGTCTCCTTATCTTTCCAAGAAGAATGTTTTCAGCATCTAAAGAGATAAAATATATAACCTCAATATCTAATGATAACTCACAAGATCAAGTTCAAACATTCTATCAGTTTTCAAGACTCAGAAATACAGACAACCACAACACCTGTCCGTTGCTAGTTCAAACATGTGAGGTCTCACTGAAACCAAGATGACTGGCAAGACTAAATAGTGGTCTAAGTGGTAGGTACCGCAAAACAGACAGAAGAGGTGCAAGATGGGCATACCCAGAAAGTTGGAAAAGATCAGTGAGAGATGAAGCGAGTGTAAGCAATAGAAGAGTCAAAAAATTCTACCATGTATTTAAGTCATATTGTTTATGAGTAAATTACTCATGTGATTTGCCAAATTAAAGAGCCTGTAACCCACCATGAGCTATAATACTTACCCAAAACAACAAAGAGAAAGAGATGAGAACAGCCAGTACCTGACCAAATAGGAAGGCAAGAAGAAACTGAACACTTGTAGGAGGAGCTGTAATTCACAACTGAGAACCCCAGAGTCATTATTCGTGGAAGGGCTAAAAAGTACCATTGGCAAAGTGAATACATACAGGGAAAAATGAGAACTAATTTGCAACAGTTGGTGAAATATTTGTGGTAGGAAATAATGAACTTGGGATGACATTACACTACAAATATTTAGTATGGAAATTAGGATCCAAAGCTAGAAGTATTATTTACAGAAACATAAGCACATAATAAAAAAAACTCATAAAGCAAAGAAAGTAGAATAAAAAAGAACAAAATTATGAAAAACTAGCACTGGGGAAAGGTAATTTTTAAGAGGAGAATAAAAGGAATGAGTGAAAAAGAGGGAATGAAAGGGTAAGGGAAAAACCCGTGCTTAGTATCTTAACTGCATGTAGTGACTATAAAAACACAGCCGTCACATAAAGAAGAGTTAGGTCTGATGAAGGATGATTACCACGCATGCTTAATTTTCATGTCAGAGGAACAGCTTTAGAGTGATTCATTTGAACATCCTTTTCTAATATATCTTTATGGCAAGAGCTACATTTGATAATATATTAATTCACTACATTTTTCAAGGTGTGGTTTCCATGTTCTATTTCTCTGTGTTAGTGCTGATATTAGAGCAATTTTTGCTTAATTACTTAGTGAGGGCAGCTTCCTGACTAAGATACTGATTACACATAAAATAATCTGTGTTTTCACACAGTGTGAATAACAACCTGAATCAAAGTATTATCATTAAGAACAAAGAAATATAATTAAGATACTTCAGTTATTATGACTTATAAAAACTTGTTTCATAACCTTAATCAATTGTATGAGGACAGATTAGCCTCTTAAATAGGTGTTAGAAGAACAATTTAAACAAAAGGCTATTATTTGCATTTTTAAAAAACTGATTGTTTTATGCATTTCTCTACATTATGTGACTATATGTATTATGTATACAATACATTTGTTGTTTTTAACCTCTTAGAGCATCTAGAACTATTCATTGAATATGTACCATATAACAGCCATAGTTCTAAATTCTCTACAAACATTATCTGATTTTACTTTTTACAAAAGAAAAGCTGACACAATTTCTACCCTCTTTTTATGCAGTAGCAATGGTAGGTTCAGAAATGTGAAGATTTGGTCAACTGTTTGGAATCAAAACATCAAACGTGTTTAAGTACAGAATCTCTGTGAAGAATCTGTACTCCGTGCTGTGACTGGATGCTAAAGTGTCAGACACCAAAAACTGGCCTCTTTGTCGTCATGCCAGAAACTTATAGATGTATTTAACCCTGGGTTAAATCAGGAGGTGCAAAGTTATCAAAAAATAGAAATAAAAACCTTATTAAAGCCCCTAGTGAATTTGTCTGATATACAGATCGGATGTCCCTTTGGTTCAGGGAAACTAGGGGAGGTTTGGTAATAAATATCTAGAAACTAGGCTTCATCAGACCAACTGCCTTCCAAGTAGAATAACCTTCGAATTTGGCTCCTACGCCTCTTGCCACATTCCCTGGCCTGGCAGACCAGGACCCCAAAGCACCATGAATGACCCATGCCTTCATTATGTTTGACGGCCGGCTTTAAGTACTTTTGATATGGATAAATAATTCACATAAAGGCCAAAGAATTAGTGAGTAAAAGCAAGTTCTCAGAAAATATTTATGGGAAACAATAGCCCCTTGTTTGCCCTTTATAATCACAAATAACCTCTGCAAATCTCCAGCACAACGTGACCCCATTTCTTCCTAGCCCTCTGTCCCTCTGGTGGACCAGATCTACCCTGGTCTTATCTCATCCAGGCAGAAAGGACCTGTAGGAACATTATGAATAAATTAAAGTATAAATGAATAATTTCTAACATCACTAATTTATTTGCATATGTACAGACCTTAAAACCGAAATAGTTTTGGCTTTTAATAAAATGGCATATGTTTATTCATAGAAAATGAGTGTGGGAAGTTTAAAATCTCTCATAATCCTATTCTCTAATTTTAACTTCTAAAACAAATTAATTTTGCCATAAAATTTTGCACTTATAAAAATACATAGGAAAATACACATTCTAGTGCTTATGTATCTTAACATTACATAAAATTTTCAAGTGGTTCATTGATTTACAATTATCTTCATTTGTTAAACTGTTAAAGCAATTTCAGGTAGTAAGGAATATATTATTTGATCAGGCTGACATTCTTTCTTGTAATTTTTTACTGTTATAATAATTATGTGTAAACATCCTTCAGTAGACATATCTGCACATTCCCCTTATCTTCTAATATTTGCATCTATTACTACACTGACCTTTAAATTCATATATGAATGTACATTTCTACTAACATTGTTTTCAAGAAACATATATTCACACTTTTATACACAGTGGATTTTAATCATTGTTTTAGATACTTTTACATTTTCTTGTTCATTTCAGTGGGACTTTAAAAATCAAGAAAAGTAAAGAAAATATGAAGTAACTAGCATTTCCAACTAGATGTCAGTGGAAGAATTTGTTACTCTAATTTGAAGTATTTTTGTAATTCTCATCCATTTTTATTTAAAAAGTCAAAGTTGGAATTTTTTATTTTATAAAATTATATTTTGTCTGGTGTACTTTTAAAATTTTATCTTAAAGAGAAAAAGTAAAGTTTCATAACAAGATAATACGAGAGTAACAATGGTTAGTACATTGCATATTATTATCTTCATGGTATTTACTCAGGGTACAAGATCTAGGCATGAAAAAAATTGTCCAAACAATATCAGCAGAAACCTCTCTTTTCAATAAACTAAAAGATATTAGGAGTATGACTATCTTAACTATTATATATGTACATATGTATATATATTTCTTTCATTTTTAATTGTCTGGTATATTTTTAAAAGACATCAATCTTCTATATAGTTTCTCAAAAAAAAAAAACAATACCAGGGTATTTCTATTGCAATACAAATCTGGGTTTGTACAAATATCATTAATATATACAAAATCAAAGAATCAAAATTCTTGAAATAGAAGAGAAATTAAACATATACATGTAATATATATAAATACATACATATTCATTGGTAAGCAAACTGAAACATCCTCTCCACTAGCTGAAATCTAAGTGTCATTGTGTCATATTGGTGGGTATACAACGTTGCTAAGCATTGTTACTAAAGGCAAATACAGATGTACTACAACTTGAAGTCACTGAAGCAACTTCTTCCTTAAATCCAGTTATTGCTGCTCTAAAGATTGAAAGTTTCACTAAGAAAGAGTTGCCAATGAAAAAAACAGAGCAAGGAGAAAACAATGTGATAGGCCTAAACTCAAAGGTAGAGTGCTTGCCAAGTATGCACAAGGCCCTGAGTTTGATCCTTAGCATTGTAATAAAACCGAAAAGCTAAAACAATAAAGACACAAAAACAGACCAAAAAAAGTAATAGACAATGACAATTCTGTAGAATGCTTCTCTGAAGTAAAAAACATAAATACTAATGGTACATTTATACTCTATATGTATCTGTTATGTATATATATATGTACATATATGTATGATGTCTATCATATATTTATATGTATATTTGTATTTTATTGTGTATCCATATTAACATTATACACTTATTTGTATATATACTACACTCTATTCCAATAAAAAGATTACTTCAAAATAAAAGTAAATTTAGCATTTTTCCTCAAATATAGTTGTCATACTTATTTCAATTTATAATTTTACCTTTTCATTATAATTAATTCATAATAAATGTACACATTGAAGTTGTCTTGGTTACTTTTCTCCTTACTGAGACAAAATACTTGCACCCCAAAGCTAAAGCAGGAAGGTCTATTGTAGCCCACCATTTGCACCATTTTCAGTGCACGGATGGCTGACTCCAAGGCAGGGTGGCCTGGCAGTGGGCATCACATAGGAGAAATTCCCTGGCAGGCAGAGGGTGGCAGAACAGAAGGCAGCAAGCAGCTTGCCTCTCCTTTTAATCCCTTTAAGGCTACCACCCTTTGGGGGTGCCACCCACACCCAGGGTGGACCTGCTTATTATTCACTCCCAGAACTTTGCCAGACAATCAGTGGACAACTTTAGTAATCACTCCCCTGTAGTAATCACTCCCAGCATCAAACAATTAATCTGAGGATCATACACTTAATCTTGGCATAGCACACCCTAGACCAGCCACCTCTGGAAAGCTCCACCTATGACTGCATGAGGCTTTGCGGGGACATCTAGACACAAAGTGTAGCAGAAATATATTGTGATAATTCAGTGTCTCCATAAAGTATGCTAGGATCAGGTCAGGACAACTCGTATTTCCATCTCCTTATCATTTTTTTTTTGAGTCTTCAAACATTCTTTACTAATTCATCATAAAATACATAAAAGGTGACTGTAAACTATGATCACCCAACTACACAGTAAAATACTGGAACTTATTCCCCTATCTCACATTTTGGCCCTCATTATCCATTTCCCCCTCTGTTCTTCTTTGAGATCATCTATTTAAGCTCCCACATGTTAGTGGAACATGCAGTATTTTATCTGTCTCTGGCATATTTCACTTAACATAATATCCTGCAGTTCCAACCACTTGTCAGAAATGACTGATTTTTATCTTTCTTATTGCCAAATAACATTCCATTCCATATACATACATGTATTTTTTTCCTGCGGCGGACACTCAGTTTTGGTTATTATGAAGAGTACAGCAATAAGCATGGAATGCAGGTACCGCTCTGCAAAGTCAGCTTCACTTCATTCGGATATATACTCACAAGTGGGATAGCTGTATTATGGGGTAGATCTACTCTGAATGCTTTGATGAAAGCCTACACTATTTTCTGTAATGATTATATTGAATTACACTTACACCAAGAGTGCATGGGGTTTTTTTTCTCTATGTCCTAAGCAATGTTTGTTATTTTTCACTTCTTGACAATAGCCATTTTGACTGAAGTGAGATACCTCATTGTGGTTTGGGTTTGGGTTTCCCCGATGAGATGGGCACATTTCTTCAGGACTCCATGGCCATTGCTGTATCTTCAGACAAATTTATATTAACATCATTTATAATTTCAAAGCAAACAATTTTGTGAGTTTTTGTTCTTTTATTGCAGTCTTTTGCTCTTTATATATTCTGGATATTTTAATAACATTAATTCTTCTGATCCAAGATCATGGGAAATCTTTCCTTTTCTGTCTTCAATTCCTTTTATCAATAGTTGTAAATTTCATTGTAGAAAACATTCACTTCTCTGGTTAAAATTATTTCTGGATATTTTTGCACTATTGTCAGTGAGATGGTTTTCACTATTCTATTCTCAGGAAGTTTTTTTTTTTTTTTTTTTTGAGACAGGGCTCATACTGTAGTGTAGACTAGCCTTGAACTTACGGTAATCATCCTGCCTCAGCCTCCTGAGTGCTGAGATTGAAGCGTGTGCCATCATGCCCTGAAGGAATTTTGATATTAGTAACTGAATTCTGGATATTGATTTTGTATGCTGCAATTTTCTGAATTAATTAATTATTTCCAATAGTCTTCTGATGGAGACTTGAGGCTCTTGTATGCCTACAGTTATGTCATCTGCAAATAGGAACAATTTTTGTTTCCTCCTTTCTTATTTGAATGCCTTTATTTCTCTCTGTTGCCTAATTACTCTGGCCAGGATTTCTAGTTCTGTGTTGATGAAGAGTAGTGAATGTGAAATCATTAAGTTCTAATTTAAAAAATAAAATTTTAAATTCTGTAGCTTGGTAGAGAAAATGAATACTACTTTTCTGTCATAGTATTTAGGTAACTACTGTTTAACAGTTCACAGCCATTTGTTCTGTTTCTCAAAGAATGGCAGACTTCTGCCAGGAGAATAAAAGCCAGACCAAATCAACAGCAAAGAAAACAACAAAAATGACCACAAGCACAAAATTTACAGTGCATGAAGTCATCTCTATTGTATCACAAAGTTATAAGCTAAGTACATCAATTATAGTTATATACTAATTGACATGAATACAAGAAATAATACATCGTATATCTTTGCACAAATGTATTTAACTGATAACGTTATAACCTTGCACATCTTTCTTTGAAGTGACTGCTCTGCCTTTGCTCTCACAGCTTACAGTGATCAGAAGTCTCCAACTTACACATCTTCAGTCTTCTTGTTCAATCCTAAAGAGAATACATCAAACTGAGGCACTTTTTCCTGCTGAATTATTGTACCTAATATTAGGTGACCATTTAGATTTCTTTCTTTTTATAACCTTTTCGTATTTATTGTGTTTTGTATTATATCGTGTTTGCAGTGCACAATTTTTGTATGCCTTGTGTAAAGTTGGTACATATATATAACACATATTCATCCCTTTTCTCATTTCTTTTCCCTCCTCTTCCTACCCTACCTCCATCTCTTACTTAATTCCCTTCCCATTTGAGGAATATCTACCTCCCTATTTCTATATCTTAATTTATTTTGCCCTTTATATATAATTTGGGTTTCAGTATAAGAGAAACTATGTAATATTTAAGCTTGTGTGTCTGACTTCACTCAATACTATGGAGTCAAGGTGCATCCATTTATTTCTTTTTTTTTCATGTTTGTCTCTTTTTTTCATTTATTTCTCTCAGAAGTTTTATTGTTAATTTTCAAAAGCTGAATAATTAAAATGGCACATATCTTTAACCGATGATTAGAGGAAGAAGGGATCTTCTCCATGTGGTAAGATGTTGCTTTTCACATGTTAACATCCTTGGCAATACCTTCCCTAAATTGCTGAAGAAATTTATATTTTCATGGAATCATATTTATATATATAAACAAATTAATAATCTTAAAATGGCTTTGCTACAATTAGTACTTAAATAATCAGCTGACCCAGAATTCTGAAAATATAAAATGTATAATACACTCACATTAGCAAATTTTATTTCCCACCACTCTTGTCCAATTAACAATAAGATGTAGCCAAGGGATATCAGAGCTGTCTCATTCAGTGTGTGCACATTAGAGAAAAAGTCAACAAAATGTTTGTCCTCTCTCTCTCATTCTATACATATATACATACATATACATATGAATGTATATGTGATTTATATACATATGTACACATATAGTCTATATACGTGTAAATATATTGTCATACATACACATGCATTTATAATTGCATATATGACATATATTTTCTGCTAAATTTTATTCTGAAAGCAAATTTGGTCATGATTTTGTCTCGTACATAACACATGTATTCTAAAAGGACTGGACAGACAGGAGTTACAACATGCCAGCAAATGCAGTCATCCTGAATTAGTGACCTGGGGCTTGTGCAGGAATCCTAAACACAATATGAGAAATTATGACTCTGCAGTAAAGGTTTCAGTAATACATTATATACGTTTGGTCACTCAAAACAGCAAAAGAAAATGGTGTACATGAATAGTAACAAAGCAGCCACATGTTTAATACTACTTCCCTATTAACTTTATGTTGCCTAATACTTATATAATGCTGTGAAAATGCTCACTTACAGTGAAGGGTAATGACCATAATAACACTTTATTCAATGCTTTAATTTGTCCCACTAGTCACCAGGCCAGTGTAATTGCTTTGTTAATATGACACTATTGTATAAACAGGTCATGCTCAAATGGAATGGGTCCTTCTCAACTGGGCCGTGTTAAACATTTCTATGAAGGGCTTTGCTGGGCAGTTTTAGTGAAATTTATCTTATTATCAGCTCTCTTAGGGAATGCACAATTTTTGTAAGTTTATACATCAAACTACTGATTGTTTCGCTAAACTAAAAGGGTGTTTCAAAGATTTGACTCAAGTTGCTGGGTTTTGATGTTTATTCCTGTGAAATTCAATGCTTATTTTTACTGCATTAATAGTTGTATACTACCTAGCCTGAAGATTACAGGTAATTGTCCCTAATACTTAATTGAAAATTTGAGACATAATAATTAAATAATAAAATGTAAGCTACAGTTTTTTTAACCACTTACTGAAATATTTCATGTAAATGATTGGCTACATGGGAAAATTTTTGAAAGGTCATTGAGATTGCAATGATTATTAAGTATGTGTCAACAAGCATGGCATGAGATGCTATTGATTTGTCCAGTGAGGTGAATGTAATTATGTATAATAATACAGAAAACATTGAGATTTGTGTGAAAGATATTTACTGTCTGAAATGAAATTGGACAAAATGAAATTACCTTTATTACTGTAAAAAATTCATAAAATTTTCAAAAACAATTTTATTAAAACAGGGTGAGATAAACAGCACTTGTATAGACGCAGATTAGTGCTAAGTCATGGCTTTCCAAATAGGTGAGAAATTTTATTTTTCTTTTTTTCAGTTTTCTAATGCCTTATCTTTGAGACCAAATGCAGTTTAAAGGAACTCCTACATACCATTCCTACATAGTTTAAAGGATAACCTTAGAGTAGAACTAAAGATTCCTAGAGTCCTAAAAGCTCTTCAAGCAAAATATAGAACCAAATTAAGGAGATTAGTAAGTAAATTATGTCCTATTCATTTTATGTAGTAATGCAAATTACAAATTAAGATACCAAAGTGCTTATACTAATTTAGGAAGTGCTTGTGCTATAATGTGTAATATAAAATAATCACAAGATAAATCAGGTATCAAGTGATAGCTGAAATAGAAGAGAAAGTAAGAGACATAAAGGTTTGTTAACAAGTAATGGTTTGGGGGTCATCCGAGAATAAAAACTTTTTTCTATATTGATAACTTTTCTATGTATAAAAACTGCAGTGCTAACATATTATATTTAAAATTTTTCAGTGTGACTTCTGAAAATGCAACAGCTCAGATTTCTGAGTCATGGAAAGGGAAAGGAAATAAACAGTGACGTTGGGAGAACATGTGAGAGTTTGCCTCAGCTGAAGGCTGAATCAGGTTGTGCACCCTGCGGTAGCTCAGCTTGCAGAGCCGAGAATTGTAGACCTTAGAGACTGAATGGGCTGAAGAACTTCTTAGCAACACCCAAGTTCGGTTCTGGAAAACAGTCATCCTGTGAAGATGCTAACTACCAATACTTCATTGAAAGTCTCACTAACCAGAGTCAAACTTTTCTGGAAAATTAAGACTTACTGTGGTATAGAAAAGGAAAAACGGATAGAGCAAAGACGGTATTGAACAGGAGGCTACGGAAACAGGGCAGGGAAGGAACACAGGCATATATAAAACTCTGGTGGGCCTCAGAGAGAGGGTGAAATCTGGGCAAGGCTTTGAGAAGGACAAATGGTGTATCCAGGAGGGTAGATGAGAAAAATTATTGAAAATAGATTGACATACTGCTGTCTTTTTAAAAGAAACAGGAATTCCAAATAACACTAAAGCAAACAACCGCTTAACCTCTTCGGGACATTTTACACAGAGGACGCGCAACATTCATCGTCAAAGTTAGTTTCCACTCCAAGCTCCTAGCTCAAATTATCATTCTATTAGGAATTTGTTCTATATTATTACATTATTAGCACTTCAGGAATTACCAAGAGAAACTGCTCAATGATAATAGCCCCATTAATGCTTCTAGCAAAACACTTAAAAATTGTTTTATTGATCTTGGTTGGGAATACATCATAATGTTGCATGCCAGTTTTGATAAACTATTCACCCTGTTGCCGTTCTCATGTGAATAGTGTATTCTCAGTTCAGAAGTTCCTGGTTTTGAGGTCAAAATTGAATGAAAAAATAGCAAAATTGATCTAACTGGAAGATATGTTAACTGTTCTTAAGTTTCTTATATCTTAAATATTTTCCTTCTAGTTTCTACATTAAAACTATACAGGATTACTTATTTATTTTTAAAATATATGTGCAAACATGCATATACATGTGTGTAAGTAGTTAAGAATGAAAGTTTACATGAAGAGTAACAAAACATCCAGTGTAACAAAGTCAACTAAAAGGAAATTTATGGTTCAGAAGCCATTTTCGTAACCTACTTCTCTAAGTCTGCTTCATTTTACAATTAAAGGAAGGCTCTGAATCAGCCCTCAGGCTTTGATCTAGAGATCTTGAATGTATTTTACTCTAGCAGTAGTGAAGACCTATTTAATTCATAGCTTCTATTGTGAAATGTATGCAGTTTCTTTCCTGCTTACTAAAATGAAGCCAAGCTAAATTTGTAAGCAATCACTTGGTCTCTGTCACTCAACCCCATGATACTCTAGTCCTCCTGGTTCTGAATTCAAATGCAAATGCAAATTCATCTCAACTGCAGTGTGTAAAGTCACACACAGCTGGGGCTTCAGTGTCATTATCAAGGGTCCTAAGTAGCTTGTAATACTAGAAATCACTAGCATAAACTGCAAAACATGGTTATGTAAATGTCTTATTTCTAGCTATACAATTTTTAATATCATTAAGAATAAAATTAAGGGGAAAAGGAATGAAGGTAGATGGTATTAAATCATATACATAGTGAAGAATACATAAAATGATATTGTTCTCTTGTATAAGCCCTACTGCTTTACTATACTATAGCAATAAATACTAACAAAAACATTTTAAACTGATTATTATTCAATTTGTTAAAAATTAATTCATAATGAAATTAACCAAATTTCATTTCTTTTACATCTATCAAAATGCAGATCAATACTCTAAGTAGCATCTTCTGTCTACTAATGAAGATAAAGAATGAATGATATGAATTGAAGAAAGTCTTAGTGTTCTATATACACAACAAAAAATTATACCAGCATCGAAGTATGGTATTCCAAAGGTCAAATTGTGTCATACAATTTGGTTTAAGTCTGTGAGTAAGGTTGCTCCTTTGTTTCTGTTCTAGCCTAAAATAAACTGAGTAACATAAAATTTAAGAAATTAAAATAAATATATTACATTACATTTGGCAGAAAGATAGAGACCTTCAATTCTCAAGTGTTTATGGTTCCAAAGTGTACCACTAGTGAAATGAAAAAAACATATTAAAACTATTTTTAAGTGGTGTTTTCTTGTTACCTATGCAGTAATATCTGCCATGTGTTGAACAGATTTTTCTCTCATACTTTTTACCTGAAACCTTTGTTTCAGTCATTATGTTTTGAAGATTGTGCCACTGACCTATCTAAATTTATTGAGATAAAAATACTCATATTTCCAAAAACTAATTTCATTAAACAGGCTTTAATACTTTTGCCAGTATTTTGGCAGAAGTAAATAACCCTATATTGCGCTGTGAATTAGACTAGAAAAAGTTTATAATAAGTTAACATTTTTAAAAAGAATCTACTCTTCATCTTTCTGAGGCATCAGTGAAATTCAATTGAATCTTTCTTTAGGAGGCAGATCTGTCAGATTACCCAGAAGTGTTCATGAACCAAACACACCCCTCCTATTAACTGATTACAATCAGGCTCATGAAATGTATCATAAATTACTGCACATATTTCACCATATGGCTGTAAAAGGGATTCATGTGAGATGACTGGATTTTTATTATTAATATTCCAAGGTCATAGTAAAATTGGAGATAAATTTAAAAATATGTATATTCCCAAAGTCTTTACTATAAAACAGTAACAACTCTCACCAGAAACAGAAAGCTTAAATTTTACCCAGATGCTCAGAGCTCATATATGATTTTCAGTTTCCATGCCAAATGCTTCCATTTCTAAAAAAGTCTTTCATTTTCTTCATAAAAGTAAAGTTTTTTGATATACAACTGGAGTTGAATAATATTTGTAGTGCAGGTTTCTCCCCACTATCAAGACGATTTCTTCCTGGGAAATCATAAAACCTAGTGCTTTACTGGCCTCTATTGTTGCAATCTTAGAATAACACTTCTGAGCTTGCAACCCAATAGCATTTTTATATTTTTGATGCAAAAAAAATCTAAAGTTTTAAATATTCTGCATAAATCCAATTTCTCTAAGATTGGAGAAAGAAAAATAGGCAATTCTTTGGAAAAAAATGACATATAACGGACATATATTTAAGTCAGAAAATACATTACATCAATTAGACAATAGTTTTTTGTCTCAGATCATTTATATTACAACTTATTAAACTAGAAATGGCCTAGCAGAATGCCTTAATGTATTCTCCTAAATGTGATGCTAATATTCACTCTGCAATGCTAAAGAGATTATATTTTCACTAATTACAAATACTTCATTAAAAAAGCACATTCAGACTCTAGTGCATTTATTTAGAGTCCAGAGATTGTCTATGTCTTTTCATGTAGAGATATTAATAAATTGTGTCACTTTCTACAAACTTTACTCAAAAAATACAGTGCAGTTTTTGTTTTAATGAAGCAAAAAGGCAGATCATATTACTAGATATCTGTTTAAATGAGATATTGTAAGTTCAAACATAATTTGCTTAAGTAGAGACAATACAACTAACACAGTGATGCTTTCTAGTGTATCAAAATAAGGATGGGAGTGAGTAGGAGGAACTGCTGTTTTAACAACATCACTAAGTATGTGCGAATGATTTTCATCTTGATGTAAAAGGTCAGCCACCATCTTGCCAACAGACTTCAGCTTGATGGGTCAAAACATTAAATGTCTTTGTGGTCTTTATTCTCTAGCTCTTGTCTACATAAAGCATTGATAAAATATATGAGCCACAAGTATAATTTTGAGTAAAAACTATAAGTAAAATAAATGTACAATAGAAAAATACAGGAAGGAAGGAAATCATTTCCCATAGTTCTCAAATTCCTGAATTGAAAAAATAAGTGAAATATCCAGTTTGCCAGAAGATGCTAACTACTAGAGATAGAAACATTATATATATATATATATATATATATGATAGATAGATAGATAGATAGATAGATAGATAGATATGGTGACTCCGTATATCTGGAGGCTGGAGTTCTGTCTGGGTATTCAGAGACAATCATGTACTGCTGATGACACTTGAACAAAGCCATGAACGCTGAAAAGAGATGCACCCTGTACATACATATGAGGAAGAGTTTTCCAGGTAAAGGGATCAGCAAGTGAAGAATCTCTAAGTCAGGCACATCCTTGGTGTGGTCAGGAGGCTTCTGAGGCTCAGGTGAACTGAGCCACTACAAAAGCAAACATCATATGGGCAGAGGGGAGACAGTGACAAAATCATAGAGGACCCTGTAGAGTACTACAAAGGTGTTAGTTATTAATGAAGAGTCAGAAGGTCTGTGAAGCATGGTTTTAGACTCCTACACTGAAAATAAAATGTAAAAAGCAACACCTAGAAAGGTATAAAATAGTGGGATCTGTCGACAGTAGCAGGAAATAATGATACTTTATTCCAGAGAAATGATGTGTACACTCTAAGTGCATTCTAGGTACAGTTTGAAGTTGGGCCCAGCAGAATTTACAGGCAGATTAAATACTGGGTATGAGACAAAATGAGGAGTAAAGGCCAACTTAAAGATTTGTCTCATAACCTGCAAGAGCAAAATTGCCATTTTAGATAGGGGAGATTGTGGGAGAAATGCTTTAGATATGAAAATCTGGAGTTCTGTTCTTTTCTGGACTTGTGAAGTTTAAGGTGTCTCCACAGTTTATCAGTTAGAGATAAACTGATAAACTACAGGGTAAGAAAAACAATTGGTTCCCTACAATTCACGCAAAAGAAGCATTCTAAGATGGGAGAAGTAAATAATTCTATTGACTGTTATGAACAGGTCAAATAAATTTAAAAATTGAGGTTTGACTATTGCATACAATAAAAGAATCAAGAAAAACTTTTATGATTGGAGAAATAAAAGTAGGCATAAATTATCTAACAGAATGGAAAATGTGATCCCTAAAAATGAAGAGAAAAATTGCTTGAGTAGTGAGGTTAAGTGGGTAAAATGGGATGAATTGGAATGTACAAGAAGAAGTGAAAATATTGTCTAAGAGTGTTGAGCATTTAACCAGAGTAACCATAACAATGACCAGGAGTATTTGAAAAGATTCGGGAGATTTTAGACATTTGGAAGCATGCAAAAGTCTTCAAGTTGCATTTGCTTCCTATCTGAGGGGATGTTGAGTGGTGACCAAAGGACTCCTATAGAAGAATGGGCTGTGAATTGTAACATAATTGTTCAGTTGTACAAAGGACCTATTTGAGATTAGAGCTGAAAAGCAGGCCAGGATCTGTCCCACCTTTGACCAAGCTCTGTCTAGGACCATGGCTTTCAAATGTGTAAGTTGGAGGGTTCACAGAAAATATTGTTATACTTCTTTGTGGAATTCCGAGACCGTGGTAAAAATACTTGTCTCAATCTGCCTTCTTTGACTTCAAGTTTGGTGAAAACTTGTGCCATTGGAAATTTTTCAGTAATTTTAAATGTGTTCCATGCTTCTTGTCAGATGATCTTTTCTTTTAATTACAAGCTCAATTAAGATTCCTATTCATGGGATTACTCCAAAGGGAAATTGATACTGCGATGGTTAGAGAAGATATTCTGCAAAAGTGGTATGAGCTTCCAAATTTTCAGTGAATTGTGTAACACCTTCAAGATTTTCCTCTTGCCTGATTGCAGGGAATAAACTCATGCCAGTTTGACTTCAGCAATTGTTAGGTACTTGGATAAATATTGGTAGCCTTTGGCAGTTAGAGGTAGGTAGGAGCTATGCATCCTCTCTCCAACAATCTCATTGCCAGCTGGTATGTTACAATAACTGCAAGTCTTCTTCCAAATTTTGAAGACACAAACATTGACTAGAAACAAAAACCCAAGCAATCTGTTCATATAAGCTTAAAGAGGAGCTCACTGATTTCCCTGTGACATTCCTAGGAGCACCCTGGAGGGAAGTGTTACTTTGAGTTGCAGGTAACAGTATTCTGATGGTGGGATCAGCCAGATTTGTTTTAATCAGGGGCCCAAAACTAAACAGATCTCTAACTTACATTGAAATTTCCTATGTGTGAGGATGTTAGACCTGCCAGATTCTTATGTTATTCATTCAAAGATGGGAAACTGCAAAATCTCTCTAGTTAAGAGAATCATGTATTTTAACATTACTTAACCCATCATTGAAAATATTGTGTAAGCATCCATAGTGACAATTAAGAAAAATCCCTTGTATAGACTTCAGTGACAATATTGAAGGATACATTTTTGATGTACCTTGTACAAATGCCAACCAAAAGCTTAACCAAGACACACAACGTTAAGATTGATTTTATCTAAGGTACACACACTCACCCTGATAGAATATTCAGTTTGTAGGGCATGACTGCTCCTCATTATCAAAAATTAGGGTCAGAATTCATCACCTTGAAACAGCATCCTTAATTCATGCTATTCACATGTATGTATATGTAATGTACTACAATTTCTCCTTGTCCAATATGTATGTGAAATCATAAATATGACAAGTAGTTATATTTTATTCTAATACACTTTTCCATGAATAAATCATTTTAAAATACTATTAGGTAGACAACAGAAATGAGGATGCACTTTCAAATTTAATAACTTTTAAAAATATTTATCAACTTAAAAGTAGTCTCCAGTATTAAAATGTTATATTTGGTAATAGCAGAAACATGAGAATTCTGTGAACTCTGTACTATTAATTAATAACAATGTAAATTAAAACAACACTAGAATAATAAAATCTAAAATCATTATTCTATCTGCTTGATATTCTAGTAGAGCACAGTTTACAGGATATTCATAACTTAAAAACACACTTACATTGCATTACTTTATTTTCCTGTAATTCCATTACACAGCGTGTCTTGATAATCCTTTAACAAAACTTCTGACAATAAAATTAGCAGAATCTTGTCTCTTTTGCTTGAGTTATTTTTAATCAACATGCATACATTTCATTTCTCTCAACAATTAATAATAAAACTAATTTCACTCAAGTAAACCTTAGACTCTAGTGAATAATTCTCATTATGTGTAATGAAATTTAGATATGTGTGTCTTTAACAATACCAAATTTACTATCTATGTGCAGATATATATGGTATATCCTGTGGAAATATTGCTCCAATTTTGCAGACTTCATTTTACTACATATTATATAAATATTATCTGAAGTATTTTTCTACTTACTTTTACCTACACTTATTGTCTCAGTGTAAAAAAATTAATGCCCAACCATTCACATAATCACAAATATTACCATTATTTAACTTCAAAAATACTTGAAAACTGGAAAGAACACAATTATAACTGTAATGCCACGTGAATAAAATGTAATGTGCTATGAATAAAGGTAGGGAAAAAATAAACAAAAATCAAAATCAGAGTAGAAGAGAAAAGGGAGAAGGACATGGAAGATTCAGGAAAAAAGAAAGAAAAAGAAAGAAAGAAAGAAAGAAAGAAAGAAAGAAAGAAAGAAAGAAAGAAAGAAAGAAAGAAAGAAAGAGAAAGAAAGAAAGAAAGAA
>NW_004955411.1:21563973-21574574 GCF_000276665.1 Chinchilla lanigera
AGAAAGAAAGAAAGAAAGAAAGAAAGAAAGAAAGAAAGAAAGAAAGAAAGAAAGAAAGAAAGAAAAAGAAAGATTGAGATTATGTTGTCCGTTGAGTTGGCTTTAAAATTCTGAAATTCAAAAAATTATATTTTTGTTTGTTTGTTTGTTTGTTTTCCATTATAGGGAACTGAAATCACGATCTTGTGCTTGCCAGACAGGCGCTGTGCTGCTGAGCTAAATCCCCAGCCCCTGTCAAAAAATTATAAATAAATGCAATCTTCATGAGAGACCTTTGAAACAAAAGAAAAAATCTGTGAACATTCACCTGAGAGAGATTTATATGAAAAGATATGTTTGTTCCATTAATCTTTAACATCTCTATTCCAGATTTCCATTCTTTTCTACTGATTTTATTTCTTCTTTTAACTGGCTTGTGTTAGTTGTACAGAAAAACAGATTTCAATTTAGTTCTACATATGAGAGAAAACTTGTGATGTCTTTCTGAGTCAAGCTTCTTTCACTTAACAGGATGATCTCTAGTTGTAGCCAGTTTCCTGCAAATGACACAGTTTCATTCCACTTCATGACTGAACAATACTGAATTCTGTGTAAATACATTTTCTTTATTCATTAATCAGTTGACAGTCATTAATGAGTTGACAGCCTAGCTATTCTGGATTGTGCCATCAAAAATATGGGTACATGGATATCTCTACAGTATACTAACTTTTGTTCTTTCAAGGAAATAAGGAGGGGTGGTATACTTGGATCAAATAGGAGCTCTGTTATTTTAAGGAATTTCCATACTGACTTCCAGAATGGCTGCACTAACTTCACCATCAGTGCCTAAAGTTTCCTTTTTGCCCACGTCCTCAGTAAGTTCTCACTCCTTCTGAAGGGTTAAAGAAAGAATCCATTCATTTGTGTTTGCCTTTTCAGCTACTCCAGATTGCCTTTGTACATTGTTTATTTGTACTTTAGTTGAATTAGCAAATTAAAAGTACAGATTTATTACTGGAATGCTTTCCCATATGTCTTCTTTCATCACAAGTACCTGTTCAATGAAAGCATTTAATCTTATGAGAAGGCCACACCTAAAAACTAAAGACAGTAATCCTGAGGGAGCCATACCTTTGATCACTTTTGCTATTGTCTTTCTAAAATTCTTAAAGAATATCTGTCCCCATCAAGTTCTTAGATATTATATGCATAGATTTTCTGACAGTTATATTACAGCTTATGAAAATACTTCAATAATTCCCCTTTATCCATGCAGACTACATTCTAAGACCACCACTGGGAGGCTGAAATCATTACAACTTAGGTACAGTATGAAAATAACGATAAAACAATTACAACAATATAGTTATGTGATCTCTCTCTCTCTCCCTCTCTCTCTCTTTCTCTGTTACTAATTGCTATTCATAAAACATAGCATGAATGCAATGATGATTGACTTTCTGTTTAGAACAGACAGGGAGTAGGACAATATAGGATTTTAGGATGCTAGTCATAAAAGCATATAATTTAAGATTAATGAATTATTTATTTTGGCAATTTTCCATTTTTTAGACTACAGCTGACCTAGGGTACCCAAAACTATGAAAAATGAAACTGCAGATAAAGAGGCAGCACAGAGTATTTAAGTGTATTCTGACATATAAGGGGTCAAATTCATTCATGATAGTGAATTTTCTCTAATTAAAATATAATAAAATTATATTAAATAAAACATTTGAATTGCTAATATAAATCATTGCAGAAGTTAGAGTATATGGTGGTAATTACTGATAATCTTTAAAACCTACTTCCTACATGGGTTAAGTAATGGGAAAATTCATACACAGACCAAACACTAAGTATAAAATTGCATATTGAAATCAAGATTCTCACTAGCTACGCTAAGAATAAACTGAAAGCTATTGTAATAAGAAAATTCAGCAAAATTGCCATGTAAAAAATACAGCAATCAATAGTTTCTCTACAGATCAGCATAAATCTCGTGATTAACAGGAAAATAGAATACAATAAAAAATAAGATGAGAATTTTTTATGGACAGAAAAAATGGAGCATAATTATATGCTTAAATTGGAAAAAAAAGAATAAGGAACTACATGTATAAATTTTTACATTAATACATGTGTTAAGGAAAAAGGCAAATAAAGACCAACTAACGATACTTTTTTTTATTTATTTATTTTAAGTTTTTTTTATTTTAAAGATAAAAGGAGGGAAACATTAACAGACATACAACATTTACAACATATCACAAGCACAGTACAGACAATACAGAGTTACAAACAAAGTGGTAGGGAATTAACAATGGTGGTTGTATTACATATTGATATCTTCAAAGTGGCTTCTCATGAAAACAGATATAGACATGCAATACTGGTCAACCAAAGACTCATTGACAGTTTCTTTCAGCATAGAACTAGAAGACAGAAGAACAACCATGTTAACTGTCATGTATATACATACATACAAAATTTCTCCTTCTTTCCCTTCTCTTTTCCCACATCCCAGAAGCCCTTTACTCTTCAGCGGTTTCCTATCATTTCACAGTGTCTATCATACCTCCGAGTTTAAATTAACTCTTTCAAGGTTTACACTAGTGACACAATGCGGTGCTTGCACATGTATGTTTGATTTATTTCACTTATGAGTATGGTCTCTAGTTGTGACCATTTAAATATAAAGGCCTAGAGTTTATCTTTCTTTATAGCTGAGTAATATTCCATTATATAAAAGTACCACAATTTTCTTAACCAATTCTCGGTGGATGGACATTTGGGTTGCTTCCACATTTTAGCAATTACAAATTGGGGAGGTTTCAAAATGACTTCTGAAAACCTTTAAAATCAACAAAAACATTGGCAAAAATTTTTACAATAGACTTTTTTTCTGATCTCTAGACATACACTCTAGACATGAACTCTAGAACTATAAGTTTGTAGTAACTCTGAGAGCCTTATTAACATACAGGAAACTATGCCAACTCTGAAGGACAGTGCCCCTTTTTCAGCTACAAAGTAACTTTAAAACTGAAGCCTCCCAAATGTAATAACTGTAAAACCCTGTGTCAGGCACTGGTTGCCGTGAGATCAGTTCAAGATTCCTCCAAAGCTTTAGCCCCAGAAATCTGTCACAATTTTATATGCCCAAATAGCACCACTCTCAGGTTTTTTTTTTTTTTTTTTTCTTTATTAGCCCTTGATCAGAGCTGTCGCTCTGTATGAACACCCATACCCTCACCCTCAGGGCTTTGTCAAAAATAATCAGGCAATTGCTTCACATTGCAGCTGTCTGAAGTGGCATTATTTCTCAGGGATAACAAAACCACAAAGAGAAAATGGGGCCTTTCATTTCTTAGGTTAATTTCTAATTATTTACTTTCCTGATGCTGCTAGGAATGCAACTGTTTTCCAATTTTATTTCTCAGTAAGTTCATTATTGTTGTACATGAATGAAATAGATTTTTACATGTTGATTTTGTATTTGGCCACACTGATGAATTTGGTTATTAATTCTAGGAGTCTTTCAGTGGAATTTTGGGGATCTTTTATGTAGAAAATCATGTCATTTGCAAATAATGATAATTTGACTTCTTCCTTTCCTATATCTATTCCTTTTATCCTTCCTACTGCAGGATTGTTCTGAAAGATTTTTTGAATATGATGTTAAACAGGAGTGGTGATAGCATCCTTGTCTTTGTTTCTAATTTTAGAGACAAAACTTTTGGTTTTTCCCATTTAATATGATATTGGCCACTGTTTTGTAATAAATGGCTTTTAGCAGATTGAGATAAGATTCTTCTATACCAATTTTCCTCAGGGTTTTTTTAATCATGAATGAGTTTGATTTTTTCAAAACATCTTTGTGGCCAGGGATATAGCTCAGTGGCACAAGTGCCTGCCTGGCAAACACAAGGTCCTGAGTTCGATTTCCGGTAGAAAAACAAACAAAAAAAAAATTGTTTTGTACCTTTACTAATATGATCATATGGTTTGTTTGTCCCTACTTTTGTTTATGTGATATATTACATTTACTGATTTGTGTATGTTGAACCATCCTTGCATTGCTGGGTGTAATCATCATGATATATGATCTTATAATTTATTGCAATCTATTTGCTAATATATTTTGGAGGATTTTTTGTCTTTTTGAGACGGGATCTCACTATGCAGTTCATGCTGACTTTGAGCTCATTTTGTAGCCCAGGCTGTTCTCTAACTCACAACAATTTTCCTGCCTCAGCCTCCCAAGTGCTGGGATTATAGGCATATGTCACCATATCCAGCTATGGAGGATTTTTATATTTATGATCATTTGGAAAAATGACTTGTAGGGTTTTCATGAGTAGGTTCTTTGTCTGATTTGGAGATCAGAGTGATGCTGGGTCCAGAAATGAGTTTAGAAGCAATCCTTCCCTGTCTATTTCATTGAAGAAATTCAGGAGTATTAGTGTTATAACTTTTTAAAAGTTCTTATAGGATGAAGCAGGAATTCATCAGGCCCTGGGCTTGCCTTAGTTGATCAATTTTTATTACTGTCTCCATTTATCACCTATTACTGGATTGTTCAGACTTCTACATTGAAAACTGTAATACTCTGAAAAAGGAGGGGATTGAAGAAGAAAACAGAAAATGGAAAGATCTTCCCTATTCCTGGATAGGGAGAACCAATATTGTCAAAATGGCCATACTTTCAAAACTGATATACAGATTTAATGAAATTCTAATAAAAATACCTACAGCATGGTGGCACACGCCTGTAATCCCAGCACTAGGGAGGCTGAGGCAGGGGGATCATTGCGAGTTCGAGACCAGCCTGGGCTACAAAGTGAGTTCAAGACCAACCTGAACTGCATAGCGAGACCCTGTCTCAAAAAGACAAAAAAAAATAAAGTAAAATAAAATAAAACTCATATGAACCTGGGAAAGATCCACAGTAACAAAAGCACACCTGGGCAGCAAGAGCAAAGTATGAGGCATCACAGCAACAGCACCTGACTGCAAGTTGTGCTATGAGGCGACAGTGTTTAAAATAAACTGCATGGTATTAGGACATAAGAGACACATGAATCAATTGAGCAGAATATAGAATGCAGAAACAACCACAGACACATTCAGCTATTTGATCCTGACAAAAGTGTCAAAAACATACCTTGGAGAAAACATAGTCTCTTTAGCAAATGAGGCTGGCAAAACTATATATCCATATGCAGAAAACTTAAACTGCACCCCATCTATCATAATGTACTAATCTAAAATCAAAATGGATCAAAGATCTAAGTACCAAAACAGAAATGCATAACCTGTCAGAGTATAAAATAAGCAAAACTCTTGAAATTGTACAGGTAGGCCAGGACTTTCTGAAGAGAAATTCAACTGCATGAGAAATAACAGCACGAATCAACAAATATAATTATATCACAATAAAAAAAAAACAGTTCTGCACAGCAAAGGAAACAATAGACAGAGTAAATAAAGAACCTACAGAATGGGGTAGAAATGGCTACTTATATTTCACACAGAGGATGTATTTCTGGAATATATCAAGAATTCAAAAAAATTAGACCTCCAAAATACAATGCTAAATCAAAGAATATACAACTAAAATGAATAGACACTTTTCAGAAGAAATACAGTTGGTCAATAAATACATAAATAAAGGTTCAACTTCACTGGCCACTGGAAAATTGTAAATTAAATTAACATTTAGATTTCATCTCATTCCAGAAAGAATGTCAATCATTAAGAAATTAAGTAATAAAAGGTGCTGGCTTGGCTGTGGAGAAAATAGGAACTCTTCTACACTGGTGGAATTATAAACCAGTAAAATCATTACAGAAATTTCCCAAAAACCTAAAAGTAAAAATTCCATTCAACCAAGCTATTCCCCTTCTAGGTACCTTCTCAAAAGAATTAAAGACATCATATTACAGCAATATATGTATAGCAATGTTTATAGCAATACAACTTATAATAGGTAAATCCTGAAAGAAGCCTATATATCCATCAACAGGTGAATATGGTATCAATATATAATGAGAATTATTCAGCTATAAATAATGATACATGTGAGGCATATATAGGGAAATGAATACACCTTGAAAATAAAATGTTATGTGAAGTAAGTTAGACCTTAAACACCGTATGGTTTCTCTCGTTTGAGTGATCCAAACTATAAAGTCAAAAACAAAATAGAAGGTTGGTGAAGGGAAACAGGAGATACACCTTAGGCAAATGGGAAGGGGACCAAGAGAACAAGGGCTTTAGGAGGTGACATAAAAGGATCTAAGCTACATCATGTACATGTACCAAATACCCACAATGAATGAAATCACTATATACCCCAAACATGGAATAAACAATGATAATAATAATTAATAATGAGGGAAGGATATCTAGATACGGGGGGAGGGAGGAAGGTAAACAGAGGAAGGGGAATATAAAGAATCAAGATTTGTTCAGTGCATGTACTATTCTCTCAGATGAGTGCAGACATCATGCACAGCAAACATGTTCTTCATTGAAAATAAATTTCACAAATAATAAATAAAAAGGAAAAGATAAAACAAAGGAAAGAAAAACTTGGGACTGAGATATTCACGAACTTTGAAAAGCTAAAAAAAAAAAGAAAAGAAAAGCTAAAATTTTCCCAAATCTAAAAGGCCACACACAAGCTCTGGGCTGTGCACACACCCACAGAAGAACTGAAAAAGCCCTGATCTCTCACCCCCAACTGACCTTCAGACTCTGAGCAGCAGGAAATGGAGGTCACGTGGGTGGGTAAGCTGAGCAGTATGCTCAAGCAATCCAGACTGGACTAAGCAATCCAGTCTAGTAGTACAGATGATATGCTAGCTAGAAAGGATGATCAAATATTACAAGAGACAAATTTTAGATTCAAAGACATAAATCGTTTAAAAGTCAAAACTGCGAAAAGGTATACTATGCAAAAAAAAAAAAGGATCCTGACAAGGATCTAAAGGTGCTGTACTAATATAGACGTGAATGCAAAATTTGTTACTAGAAGAAAACATCTCATAATAATAAAAGTGTAAATTAATCAGAATGACATAACAATATAAACATGTATACAGATGCAAACAGTTCCAAAATACGAGATGCAAAAATATAACACACAGAAAAAAGAAACAGACATTTCAAAAAGAAGAATTTGATATATATATATTTTTATTTTAAAGAGAATAAAAAATAATAAAAAATTAGAGATGATATAGAATTTCAAAAGAGTAGGAATTCAACAAATTAGATATATAAACTAACCTACTTTTAATAATGGATAAAATAATTGAGAATACTGTCATCAAGGAAACAGAAGATTTTAATGAAACTTGAAACTAACTATATCTAATGATCCCACAGAACACATAGGGATGGCACAGTTCAGATTCAACTCAAGTATCTGTGAAACTTTCTACAGGAGGGAATATATGGTAATCTTTAAAAACAAGTCTCAACACATTTAAAGAATAAAATTGTATCAAACGTATTTTCTAAAAATATAGAATTAAATTAGAAATCAATAATAGAAGTAAATTTTGGAAATAAACCCGATTGTAGAAACTAAACCACACAGAACTAAATAACAATTGAGTCCAAAATAAAGCCAATTAACAAAGTAATACTTTGAAATGAATTAAGACAAAATTACATCATACCAAATTTATAGAAGAAAGATTATAAATCACTGCCTTTCACCTTAAGAATCTAGCAAAGGAGTAAAACAAACAGAATACACAAGGCACAATAAATACATAAGAAAATTATAAAACTAGAGTGAAAATAAATGAAATAGAGACCAGAAAAAAAAAATCAATGAAATAAAAGAGTTTTTTCTTTACTTCTAAAAACAGAGCATTAAAATACAGATATGAAAATAACTGATAGAACTTCAAGGAAGATAGACACAAAACTACAGTTATAGTTTTAGTACAGGAAGACAATAATAAAAGTAAGAGACTCAGTCAAGGAAACAGTAACCTAACAAAGTTATGTTCAGTAAAGTTAAGAGTTTGTTCTTTGAAAAGATCCAGAAAATTGATAAACACCAAGAAATAATACAGCCATTTAACTGTTAAGTGTTTAACCAAGAGAAAACAAAGTTTTCAGGAATCAAAACTAATCTACTACTACAAACACATTAGTTACTGCATGGCAGGGATGAGAGAAAGAGTGACTGAAAGGAAGCATAAAAAATTGAGGCAAGAGGCTGGGGATTTAGCTCAGCAGCAGGGCACCTGCCCAACAAGAGCAAGGTCGTGAGTTCAATCCCCTGTACCAGAAAAAATAAAAATAAAATAAAAATAAAAATAAAAATAAAAAATTCGGGCTATGATGGATGCGTCTTGTACATCAGTTGTGGTAATTTGACAAGCATATATCTACCTGAATTTATCCAGCTTTGTTCTTTACATATAGACAGCATGTGTACAAGATTCCACCTATATAAACTGGAGGAAAGGGAAATATACAAGAAACATTGAAAAGTAATGTACAATGCTCTTGGTGCATAAACCATCTTTAACTTGCTTTTGTCTTAGTAGGTTTTCCACCGCTGGCACAAAAGAGTTGACGCTAACAACTTTCAAAAGGAGAAATTTATTTTTGTTCAGTGGTTTCACTCCACAGTCAGCTGGCTCCGAGGCAGAAATGGCACAGCGAAAGGGTCGTGCTGAGGAGAGCTGGTGGCACCGGGTAGCCGGAAACAGAAGGCAGCAGCTGGCGGGGAGAACACCCCTCTCCTCCTCATGCCCCAGAGACTGGCCTCTTCCAAGCTTGATCAGCTCAGAATGTGAGACCTTTGGAGACATTTCAGATCTAACCCACAACAGCGTTCAGTCTCAAAAACTTTTAGAAAATCTTTTAGAGACCAAAATTTTACTCATTTATTTATTTAATAAGGTTGGTCATGTGACTTGGGAAAAATACAGGCTAACAGACGTCATTATCCTAAATGCAGGGTAAGAAAGTGTTCCTCTCAAAAATAACATTTTACATTCATTTCAACAGGGCAAAGGTAAAGGAAAAATTTGCAAAACCCCTATGAGAACAGTCTTTCAGATAAACTGAGCCTGTATTGGTCAGCGGAGAACAAACTTGGATAAACAATTAATACACTTAATGTACCTTGAAGTCTGAAATTATCACTTTATTTTTAAAATACCAGTAGGCAGGGCGTGGTGGAGCAAGCCTGTAATCCCCTCACTCGAGGAGTCTGAAGCAGAAGGGGTGCAAGTTGGAGTTCTGTCTTGACAATTTAGTTACTTAGACCCTGTCTCAAAATAAAGAGTGAAAACTAAAAAGGGCTGGGGATACAACTCAGCGCAAAGCCTTTGGCTCAATCTCAAGTACAACCTTCCCCCAAAGAAAAGAAAAGAGAACTCAGAAACAACACGTAAATGAGCCCTCCTGTTTTTAAATAACTTGGAAATTGCTTAAGAATTATTGCACTAAACTCAACTCTCTTGCGCATTAAAAGAATCATACTAAAAGACTAATGTATTAAATAAAGCATTTTTTTCTTATTGTCTCATGTTAAACAAATGCCTTTCAGCTAGATACTTACTCACACAGTAAATTTTCAATCACTCTTATGAAGGCCAACTTAAAAGAGAGAGTGGGGGCGGCTGGGAATTTAGCTCAGCGGCAAAGCGCCAGCCTGGAAAGGGCAAGGTCTTGAGTTCGGTTCCCGGTACCAGAGAAAAACCAAAAAAAAAAAAAAAAAAAAAAAAAGTGAGGGTGATGGTTTAGGCTAAAATAAGGTAGTGATATACTGTCGACTTGGTATTTTAACATACGTTTCTCTGTCCATTAGGCCCAGCAACAAGCTGCATATGCCGCTACGGATGACTTAGCATTTGTTCTCAGTAATCACACCCTTAGTAAGGCTGTTGACTAATAAAACACAAAATGAAACCAATAAATGTTCCAAGCTCATTTCGAATATATTTGATTTTTAAAAGTTATTAGTGACTTCTAGAGTATAAACACTTTTCAAAAGTATAGTTGAGTAACGTTGATATATCCTGTTTATCATATTTATAGTTCTAGCACTTTACTTCTGGAAAAAATTTACAAAGATGTGCTGTTTTTCTTGCTATAGGTATAGTAAATTTCTGAGTAAAATGCTGTCCTTGAATTTGCAGTCTGGAACCACTAGGGGGCAATCGTTACATTGTAACGAAATCATTTACCTTGTACACAGTGATAGAACACATTTAAAGTTATTTACAATGACTACCTTGAAAGTAGAAATCTAACCCCAATGTAACTTTTTCTTTGAGAAGTAAACTAAACTAGCTATATATTCTATAATTTACTCATGTACAATAATAAAAGAATCATTGTTAGACCTGTGAATCATGAATAATTACAATTCCACATTTTCATAAGACTATATTCAATAGCAAAGAAATATTCTTTTATAGTCATTATTTTAAGAAGAAGTAGAAGCTGGGTGTGGTGGTGAAAGCTTGTAATCCTAGCACTCAGGAGGCTGAGGCAAGTTCAAGACCAGCCTGGGATACAAAGTGAGCTCAAGGCCAACCTGAACTGCATAGTGAGACCCTGTCTCAAAAAGACAAAAA
>NW_004955411.1:21574674-21603314 GCF_000276665.1 Chinchilla lanigera
TAATAAGTTACTGACTGATCTCATCTGTATTATGTGTGCCTTTACCCCAATATAAAATCAAAGGAATTTAGCCTGAAACTTTAGGAGTAGGTGTCATTTCAAAATATTTTTATATGTCATAGAAGGTTGATGGCTCTTTAGATTTATAAAGCCTAACACTAATTTGTAACCTCCAAACATGTACATTTGTACACATTCATACATTTGTTTTATACAATTAAATTTGTCATAATTCATTACAGTAGCAAGCAGAGAAACTAGCACACAAGCAAAATCAAACCCTGTTGATGTATAAGTTAAGTTTGTGTTCGTTTTCATTTCAATTACTAAATTTTGGGGCTTTTGTCAATTCTAATACTAAGTGATATACTCTTTGAAATAGCTGTCTTGTTTTCTGTGTCTGACAGTACCCCATCTATTTTAAATGTGAGGCATATGTGATGTGATTGATCATGAAGTAGTGTATAGTGAATTGTTACATTTAAAATTTTTATTACAGTAAAAGACACACTGCAATCAATCCTTCTGAAAATCCTCCTTCCTCACTTCAAACACATTTATCAAGCCATTCCTGCCATTTTCCGAAGCAGTTCAGGAAGACTTTCATGGGTGTCATTAGTCGCACTGTCCGGGTTGATACAATGTCCTGAATCCATCCAAAACATTTACATGTCATGGATATGTTGACTTTGGGAAGTTCCAGAAGTTGCTCAGTTCTAGATTCAGAGAAGAAAATGAGTAAGAACACACCATAAAATTTTAACTTGACATAAATGGCCATGCCAAAAGTAATGTGTGCCAGTGAGTATTGTCATGATGGAGGATGAAAGCATTTGCCTGTTCAGGTTGTTCTCTACACACTTCTTTTCTTAAATTTCTCCATTATCCATTTATAATATTCACAGTTCACTGTAGTGCTCTTACGTACAAAATCAGTTTGCACAATTTTACCAACCTCAAAAACTACAATTACTATCACTTTGATGTTGGACCTGGGTTGACAGATTTTTGTGCATGAGAACTGGGAAATTTCCATTGAAAATTTTAAACCTTGGTCTCAGGATGATGACCATAGACCCACATTTCATCTCATGGAATGATTTTTTAATTAAAAAATGGAGCCTGGTGTCACATGACCTCACAACTATAGTGACACTGACAAAATTCATCTTAATCTATTGTTCATGATCCCTGATTTATGGTGCACTTTAAATCACTCTCCCCCTCAACCTCAGCTCACAACCAACAACTGCACTACACAACCTGAAACTCGTCACACACTGTTACTCTCATCTGAAGCTTTTCTTTTTATATTGAAGACCCGTGACTCTCTGTTGGAGGCCCTGGGCAGCAGCAGTCACTGTATCATTAACCCCACTGGGTATAGGTGAATACAAGTACTAATAAACTTATATTTAAATCCAGTATCATTTAGTTGATAAAATAACCATATTCTTAATGTGTCATCTTACAAATTAAACCAAAAGCACATCTGTAATGTGTGTTCTAAAAATAAGAAGGCTTTAGATAGGTTTTAGTCCTATTAATAATGAAAGTGAGGGGCTGGGGATTTAGCTCAGCAGCAAAGTGCCTGCCTGGCAAGCGCAAGGTTGTGAGTTCGGTTCCCGGTACCGGAGAAAAAAAAAAAAAAAAAAAAAAAAAAAGAAAGTGTATAATTTAAAATCCCAGTACTAGGAAAAAAAATACAACATAAAACTAAGGTGTATAGTCAGTGAGATGCTATATCAAATCTCTGTCTTTGAGATTTATATGAAATTCTATTCTTCCATGAATGTAATTTCAAATGAATGTTGGCCTTCATCAGAAATAATTCAGTCATTGTATAATAGCAGAACTGGAATACTGTGACAGCTTTTATTTGACTATCTATGAAAACAGTATTAAGAATGCTACAAAAATGTATTGTTATAACAAAAATTTCAGATGTTAGCAACTTTGCTAAGAACTTTAATGTCCATGAGCAGGCAAATAAAACTTTCTAATCAGTTACAGGAATCACTGTAAGATAACAAGGACATAAACAGAAGCCCTTACTCTACAAAACTAGAAGTTAGCTAATGAAAAATGGAGAAAATGAGATCATTGTATAGAGCTTCGCACTAATATTGCCTATTTTTCTGTGGTGCTGCCATAATTCAAATGACATCTATAGCTCTAGCTATATCTCTTGCAATATTCTGCCTGTATTAATCTACCTGAGATGCCATAACAAAATATTCATTGGGTGATTTAAAGAAAAGAAATCTATTTTCTTATAGTTTAGGAGACTAGACATCCAATATCTATTGCTAGGGACACCACTCTTATCAAATTAGGACTCACTCTTATGATTTTAAATTCCACATTAGCACTCTCTCTCTAAATACACTCACACAAACAATTAAAGATTTGAGGTCACAACAGATAGGAGAGGGACACAATTAGGTACATAATAGTGCTATTTCTTGAGCATTGAAACATCCTTCCTGCATTATCTCTAGCAAATCAAGAAAAGATTTAGTTGGCTAGGCCTCTATCCTGTGTCCATGTGCCTTAGAAATTGTTTTAGCATCTAATAGTCATAAAAATATTGAGTGTAAGCTTCCAAAATCTCTCTGAAAGTCTTTGCAACTCTGAATTAAAAGAAACAAGGTCAGATTCTTTCTTTTTATAAAACAAGACTGTAAATAATCAAATAAAACTGATTTACTAGAAGGATTTCTTTTTATAGAGAATATTTGCATTTTACCTACAAAGTAAATGATTTGGGTTTACAGTTTTGGAAAAAGCTGAGGCCCTCATCAGTTTTTTTTTGTTTGTTTGTTTTTTTGTTTTTTGTGTGTTTTTTGTTTTTTTGTTTTTTGCTTTTAGATAGTCTTACTATGTAGTTCAGGCTGGCTTTGAACTCACAGTGTTGCCCAGGCTGATCTCAAACTCACAGCAAGATCCTCTTGCCTCAGCCTCTGAGTGCTGAGATTATAGACATAAGCCACCACACAAGGCTCCTCATCATTTATTGACAATATACTACAGTGAAAGTAACAGAGAAATGTATTACAGCAAATTCTATATATAATACAGGACCAATATCTATATATAACATAGGGAAAGATCAAATTATTGCCCCATAGGAAAAATATTTTGAGTTTTAATCTTCATTTTTCAAATTTCTACTACTATATAGAGTTTATCGTATCTTTGCTTTTCTAATTTTTATTTTTTTCTCATTTTTGTTTCTTATTGGTACATAGTCTCAGTACACTTGACTGCCTTCCTTGTGGGGAGTTGGTACATGTACATAGCACATCTTAATTTTTTTCATCCCCTTTTCCTCCTCTCCTCCCTTTTTAATCTCCAAGCCTATCTATCTTGTCTTGCTTCCACACTGAAGCTTTTTCTGTCATGTTGCAGTATGTCTTCATTCTGGCAAACCAAACAGGATGTGAATCACCCAAGTCTAGCCTGAAATGTCTCATTTCCCTTTCATACTAATCAAAGAATGCTTGGAGCAATTTGTGTCACACACCAAAACAATGATAAATGTTTTATGTTTACATTTAAAAGTCAATAGAAATTATCTTGAAGGAGCTCCTACTAGCCAGATATGAATAACGGGAACATCAAAATGAGTGGTATTGATAAAAGTCATGACATATTGAAAAGCAATAAACAATCTATACATCCATTGCTGCAAAAAGTGGAAGAAAAGAAAACTTTCTTTACCTACAAAAGCCAAATAATTTAGTAGGTATGATAGAAGTACAGAAATACTCTTTTATGTCTACAAATGCTGTGACTGATCCAGACACAGTTTGTTGTGTCATTAGGTGAAATTATTAAAGATCTTATATTCAGGGGCTGGGGATTTAGCTCAGTGGCAAAGCATCTGCCTGGCAAGCGCAAGGTCGTGAGTTCGGTTCCCGGTACCAGAGAAAAACCAAAAAAAAAGATCTTATATTCAGCAGTTCTCAGAGTATCATCCAATAGACACTAATTAGAGAAATGTTTACAACAGATAGATCTGGTATTCAAACTTATTAATGAGGTGCATGAACATTGTATTACTTCTCATTATGATATAAATGAAAGTAGCTGTTATTTTGCAATATTATTACTACAAATGTTCCATATGAATCTATCAGTAAGTAAAAATAAACAGTTTCAACTTGTGGAATATTTTACAAGCAAATAGCATGAGCTCTTTGAAAATATCAACATAGTTCTCTGTCATTCCACTCCATCAACCCTCATAGGTACTTAATGGCCTCAACAAAGCTTTTAGATGCCTCCCTCTAAAATATTGTAGTATTGTTATTTAATGATTTTTTTTTTTTACAAAGTTCTCTACTGTGAAATAGATTGAGCTAACAAGAGGAAAAATGACCTGGTAGAAAACACAAATAATATTAATGAAACAGAATTACAAATACAAGCACATTGTATTAGTTAGTGCTTACTAGAAAAATAGATTTAATACAAGTTATACAAATATATAAGAATTTACAAAATTGGCTTACAATGACTGCCCACAATTAGATGTGGAAGACCTCAAAAGGTTTCTCTATGCACCGAGGATGCAAAGGAGCCAGTCGAAGTCCTGGAGGCATTGTAGTGTTCAGTATGCATCTGTATCAAGGTGCTGAAGGGTCTGAGATGGAAGGCTGAAGGGTCAGTGCTAGAGGCTAAAGAGTCTGTGCTGGAAGCCAGATGCCCTCCAAGGTGAAGGCAAAGATGTAGGTCTTCTAAGAAACAGAAGCAGTCCCTCCTTCTTCATTTTCCTCTTCTACCATTCTGGGAAAAATCCTCCCTAGGGTGGGGCTTTAACATCCAGAACTGTGCTGAGCCAAATGTTTCCTACTCAAGTTGGCACAATCAGTTAACTGTTGCACAAGATATATGACAAGAATTACAAATACATGTATACGTATGACAAGAGATGTAAATACATGTGCATAGACATATATTCAGTAAGCAGAATGTGATTCAAAAAGTTGCACCTTTCTTAAACATGGTATGATGTGACAGAACATGTTGTGAACAAGATTAAATAAGTAGGGTAGAAGACTTCAAAATAGAGTTTTTTTAGTGGGAAACAAAATAAAAAGTCCATTCAGTACTTCAATATGATCCTATAAAATGTGACAGTACCTAAAATAGACAAATGTAATCCATTTTTTAAGCCATTAGCAGGAATTCCCTTGATTGCTCATCAATGTACATACACATGAATATATATATATATATATATATATATATATATATATATATATATATGAAACATAAATAGGAAATGAATATGTATGGTTCTTATTGTAGTCAGGGTTTACAAAGGAATGGATTAGTTACAGGATACATAATTTATAAGATTATTTTATAATAGTCACCCAATGAGTCAAATGTAGGATAGTACAGGAAACCTGTCCACACACTAGAGACCCAAAGAATACAGCTGAAGCCATGGATTCCATGGCAATGTCCTACACAAGTCCAGCCAGAAGCCTAGAGCCCTTGAGAATGTCTCATGTAAGGCCGTGTTAGGAATTTGCGCTGGGAAGGCCCAAAGGTCAGTAGTGGAAGCTACAAAGTCTGTGTCAGCAAGATGGAGGATCTGTGCTAGCAGGCTGAAGGATTTGCACTGGAGCCAGGAAGCAATGCTCAAGCTAAGGACCAGAGCTTCCCCAAAAAGAACTACAGCCATCCTCGGTGATAGTGAGGACCCAACCTCCTCCAATGATAAGAACAGCTAAGTTCAAGTTGGGAAAGCCAGTACAACAAGCTTCTCCAAGAGAATCGATGGTACACCTCTTCCTCTCCAGTTCTCTTTTTATGCTGTTGGCAACAATCCTTAGGTGGGCCTTCCACACCCAGCTCTATGCTGATTCTGTTCGGCTGGGTGTCACAAGTTGACCATTAGTTAATCCACAGTTGTTATCCTTTGTTCCCCAGACCATTCTTGGCCTTTCTTTAAATTTTTTGTTGCTCCAAGAAGCTGTTGCATGTGAGCATAAGTGGAAGGGACAACCTAGAGATAAGCTAAGGAGACAGGTTGGGCAATTCCCCATTCTTTCCCTTGCTTTGATGTGACAGCTTCGAAGTAGCTGTGCATATTCATTTTTGATCCTTTCTCAAAGGTTCCAGCCCTCAACAGTTTTAGTCTTTTAATTTCTCTCTGTTCTGGCTTTATCTTTAACACTGGAACAGCTTATAGATTTTTCAAAGATTTTCATCCTTTCTGTATTTATCCTATTTTTCTATTTCCTAATATTACCTATGCTCCTACAAAGATCTCTTGCTAAAATCTCTTTGCATCAATGACTGTGAATTTTATATACTGCTTTGTGGCTCCCTGGAACCATGCCAATAAACACACAAATGGATTTTTCCCCTTAAAAGAAACTATTAACTTACCTTAAAAGAAACTATTAACTTACCTTATAGCTTTAAATTGCTGTGATAGCATATTGAAGAGTGTGTGTGAATCTAAGGTCTTCACTTAAGAAAGAGAAAGAGGTCAAACAGTTAAAAAAAATGCTTCAGGGTAATAGAATGTAGAGTTTTTCATGGTATGGTTTATTGCTATTATTATCATCTTCAGAAAGTATGAACATGGAAACTAAAATTTCTGAAGATAAAAGAGTAAAAGGATAAAACAAATGACCATGAGTAATAACAAATTTCTCCCTTAGTGAATCAAAAAAAAAAATCACTTATCTAGGTAAGAAGATCCTTCCCCAAATAAGAAGCAGAAAATCTGAAGCTAATCTAAAGAGAAACATATTCCGGGGCTACACACTGTGTTAGACTTGTGCTAGTCTATGCTAGACTGGGCTTTTTCGAATCAAGTGCTAGCTGACTTGCCTCCTTATTTTCCTTTTGTACAGGAAAGAAAAGCCCATGTTTTGTAAACATATATCAATTTTAAAGAAAGGGAAGCTTCTTTCTCTTTCCCCTTCCCAAAGCCTTAAAATCCAAAAGAAAGATTATAAAGTTCTCTCAGTCCTCATTCACAAGTTTCTTTTAGATGTCTTTATCAACCAAAGCAAAACTTTTTCATTAGTTCCATTCACGTGTTTTATGAGTTAAACTATTGGTATCTTGGAGATAAAATATTGATTAATGTGCATTAAGACTTGTGAATCATTAAATGAGTATTTTAAAAGAATCACTAATAGAAGTCTTTAATGACCAAGCCAAAGACCTTTTAACATTTCCTGTCTAAAAAACCTGTCTTTGCCTAGTAACTCCTGAAAAATTGCATTAGCTAAGAATCAAATCACTTAAACATCCCTAGGTCTTTTCAATTGCATTATTTGTGAGCTAAAACTAATTTTTCTTTCTTTCTGTCTGTCTGTCTGTCTTTCTTCATTTTTTGATGCTTTTATATAGCTCCCTCATTTGGAGTTTTTGTAATGCATTTAGAAAATAATCTCTTAAATGAATCTAATTAATTTGCAACCTGAATTTATGTGCCAATATTTTGCATACTGCAAGACCTCCTGTTATAAGTTGCTAGCACACAACCTTGACTATAATGAAAGAAATGAAAACAGTTTGCTTATCATGACCCACTGTATTTGAGACATGATTGGCACTGCCTCTGCCTTCTTGCTTTTAGTCAGAAGTCTACTACTCTTCAGTTCTCTAGAATTTATAAAGGTTAGAGCCCAGCTCATAGATTCTGGTAAGATGACTAATGAAAGACAAAAGTACATTTCTTCAGTTTAAAATTTATCTTCACTAAAAATATCTATACCCACTCCCATTCAGATATTTACTTTTAATGGTTTTCAAAGAAAATAGTTGATCTACATTTACAGTCCAGACCAAAACTATCTAAAACTTATAGTACTATCAATATGAATTTTTTGCAAATTCAATTTTGATAGTCCAATAGTATTATTAGCTTTCCTTATGAGAAGAATATGAACTTATCTTTTGCATAAATAAGGTTCTACTCAAACAAAAAATTCAATTTCAGTTTTTTGGAGGAGTAAACAAAAAATGGCATGTGTTTCCTTTTCCACTTGAAAATTACATTTATTTAGAGCTCAATCTAAAAAGCAAGGTGACATATTAGCAAAAAAATACCAGCTGCCTTGAACAGGTATAATTTGCTTCTATGGTTCTAGAATTAATACTGCAACAACAGGGCAACTGGGAAAAAATATCTGTTGCAAAAAGCTCTTTGATAAATGTATTTTTAACATGATTGCTGATGAATAACAACAAATATAGTTGTCTATTGGTATAATGTTGTCCGACTTTGAGAAAATTGTAACCATTGTATATAATATTTTTGCAGGAAAAAATATCCCTGAAAATTAAACACTAGTGATGAGTGTTGATAAGCTTCAGTAAATTTTTGAAGTTTATGTTAGAAATGTAAATGCCTCTTAGCCAAAGAGCACAAGAAACATATCCGTATTTGAACAAGTTTGCATTTATTGATTCATTTTAAAAGGAGAGAAAGCACAGTGTAGAACTCTGGCGAGTCTCAGCAAGTGGTTCTTAGGCAGTGTTTTGTATGGTCTTGCTGTCCCTTACAAGTTCCTGGCTTTTGTTGGGTGATTTGGAAGCAGGCCTCAGGAATCAGGGTTTTTACTTGGAATCAATGCTATCACAAGAAACAAGTAATACTTTTTTTCCTAGAAGTTAAGGACAGAGTAAATATTAAGCTGTTATTCATAAACAAGTTATTTGTATTATCCAAGTAGGGGAGTCTTTGGTACTATTTGTATCTTAGACAATGCTTTGAAATATTAATACATACGGATCTTGTCCTTAATACATCTCAGTACATAATCTGGTGGCTTTCTCAGAATATTTATTAATATTAAATAAGAAAATATCACAACTCTCCCGTGAGTGCTAATCAAGGCCTTTTCCCTCAGCATCTACATTTTCATCCTCAGAAAAAATGCTTCACTGAGATAGGGCTTGAATTCTTTGAGTGATACATTTAAATAGTTAAACGTGTTGTGGAAATGATCACTTAACATCTTTTGATTATGTGGCTCTTTGGAAACATTTTTGGATTATTTGTGCCATATAAAGATTTACAAACATTAATTACAAAACTATATTTTATTAGTAAAGAAGTTACATGCTAAGAAATGTTGACTCGAGTCAAGTATGGCTGACGTACAATAATCTGTATATATTTAAATGCATCATTGTGTTAGGTTAACTGCATACTACAAAATAATTTCCACAACTAGTCTAATATTTATATATATTACATATATAGGCCTGTAACTGTAATTAATTTGAAACTGTAACTCTAATTTAAAATTTTGTTCTTAACAAAATTGTTTTGCTAACAAATATTACTATATTCTTTTATTTTATTTCATATTCTATTTCTGCCATTAATTCTGGCATTAATTTCTCCCAAATAAGATGTACTGGCTAGAATACTGACTGAATGTGAAAATCATTAGAGAGAAAAATTTACAATAAGTGCCAGCATAGAAATTTATCCATTCTTGCACCTTGAGTCCCTACTGTTAAGTGAAATAAATCAGACACACGTGTAAATACACAATGTTTCTCTGGTATAAAAAACCAAAAGTGTCAATATGGGCCAAAATGTATATTAGATATTGTAAAATAGAAAAAAAAGAAATGTTCAAACGGGTAGGGGCATATTCAAGAGGGGAGGGGAAAAGGAAAGAAGGGAAAAGTAAAAATAATGAGTTAAGAAGGAAAAAATGGAAACAAAGCTTTCATAAATGGGGAGGGGAGGAGGAGCTCAAGAGAGGGGAGAGGAATGGGGAAAAAAGAATGAAATTATGCCATGCATAGCTACAGATTCTCCATGATGAATGTGATCATTATGTATATCTAAAATATACCAAGAATATTTGATTTAAAAAAAAGAAAGAAATTCACCCATCCAGGCAGACAATGTTGCTGCCCTTGAGCCACATTGAAAATGGATTCACTTTATTTTTTTTAGCAGCAAGTGTCAAATAGTTCTTGAACAATTTAAGAAAATTTAAGGGTTTGTATTCTGCACAGAATCAACCAGGGTCCCAGAGAACCAGATTTAGGAAATGGTCTGCTCCAAGGAAGTGAAATAGTAGCCAAGTCCACTGAAAAATATTTTACTAAAAGAAAATAATGGAGGTCCTGGTGAGCACATGACATCATTGCTGCTGAGGGTCCCGCAGATGCTCACCAGAGCTGGATCCCTCTGGCAATGCCTCTGAACACCTCACACTCCTCTAGGAAATTTAACCCGGTTGGATTTGGAGATCAGCAGTTACACCACCTTACCCAACGCCTGCACAGCTTGCTTCCTTCCATTACATTTCAAGGGACTGAAAGGCAGTAACCAACTCTAAGTTGGACTATTGTGCTTAGGCTTCCAAAGGGTTCTGGGAAACATGAGCATTTACATATTCAGCCTTAGAGTGTGTGGCCAACCCTGTTTTCCATCAAGTCATCAGTGATTTTTCCAACATTAAAATGGGAAATGGGGTGCAGCGGATGAACAGCAAATGGCACATGGCAAATTTCCAGCCTAAAGGTTAATAGGAGGCTGTTTACAGATTACTGGGAGGCACACATTTGGAAAGAGAAAATGTGTAGTAGTCTGCCTCTAGTCTCAATTTTTTGGTAAATCCTCAGTACTTGGGGATAAGCAAACAAGAAAAAGCCAGGATTCTGGTCCCTATGAGAGATCAAAACAAAAATTCAGTGATGTAAATTTAAAAACCTGATGTGACATCCAAAGACATTACTCAATAGGTTGTTTGCATCCTAATGGCCAGAAATCTACTCGGGTAAATGAGAAAAGCAGACCAGGCTGTACACAAGGTATATGGCTTATGCTGTGTCATGTGTGAGCTCAGCTGGTACTTGGTGTCTTCCGGTGTGACTCCCAGACCTTTGGACATCCTCCCACCCTTCCACTACCAGCTCACAGAGGCCTTCTGTAACCCCTGTGTCCCAAGGCAATGCATCTGTGACACCCACTTCAGTTCACAACAGCTTCAGGGAAAAGTGCATTTCCTCAATAATGGCACATATATCTATATGATATTTCTAGTGATATATCTATATGATATACATATATCTATATGATATTTATAGTGATATATATCATATATCTAGTGATATTTCTCACATTATTCTTTGTACTTCCACATGCATAACATACCCCATTATCAGCATCCTGCACCAAACTATGCAATTAATGAGCCTATATCAACATATGATCATTGCCCGAGGCTCATAGTTTACATTACGACTCATCCATGGTCTTGTACATTCCATGGGTTTGCACAAACATTTGATGAAATGTATCTACTTTATATCCTGTGTAGTATTTTCCCTGCCTTAAAAACTCTGTGTACTTTGCTTATCATTTCCCCATTCTTATAGCCCCTTCCTGGCAAGAAAAGACATTTTTACTATCTAGTTTTGCCTTTCCCAGAATATCATAGAGTTGGAATCACAGAGCATGTGAACATTTCAGCTTGGCTTCCTTCACTTGGTAACATGCATTAAAAATCCTTTTGTATCTTATGGCTTCATAGCTCGTTTTCTTTTAGTATTGAATTATATTTCAGTGCCTGAATGTATTGCAGTTTATTTATCCATTCATCATCTTGTTTGATTTCAGGTTTGGTCTTTACAAATAAAACTTCCTTTAAAATCTATATGCAGGTTTTTGTGTAGACATCAGTTTTTACCTCCATTGGTAAATATCAAGGAAACTTATAACTGGATTACATGATCAAAGTATGTTTCATTTTGCAAGAAAGCACCAGAGCATTTCACAGAGTCATCATTTTATACTCTGACCAGCAAGGGATGAGAATTCACATTGCTGCACATCTTCTCCAGCATTGGGTGTTGTCAGTATTCTGGATTTTGGCCATTCAAGGTTTACACTTCAGATCACAGAAAAAACAATACTAAAGTTGAAACAATAAACAACAGGAAGAAAAAAATGAGGAAAAATTATGATAAAAATTAGCATCAATGAATAAGTCTCCCTTCAATGAGACACAAAGGTAAGGTAGTTAATCAGTTTGATTCCCCAGTACAGAAAACAATGAGCTTATACGGAATCATAGATCTTCACTAAGTCTTTAATTTAAGGAAACTGAATAACTATTGTGGTGGTATTACCTTTTAAACTGTGTATTCTTTAAGATTCCAGGTTAAGTAATGTAAGCTGAGAAACTGCAAGGAAGGAAGATTTACTTAATGGACTGTGAAATATCAAGAGAATCTAAGAACAGATAAGCACTGGGCCTCAGGGAGAACAAGAATCAGGAAACTAATAGGATTCAGCTCTCTCCTCTTTACTTCTTTCTGGGAATCTGTCCTCCTCTTTTTCTCTCTGTGGAAGAGCATCTCCTGCCACCCTTTGCTTTCTAAGTCTCCGTACTTGGGAAGGGTTCTAACTGGTCCAACTTAGGTCAGAGGCTCACTCTGACCCATCAAACTGATGCCGTGAAGTGGAACCCACAGTATATGAATATGCACAAAAAATTAAAGATTTCATGCTGTGGCTTGTTCTTGAAAATAGCAGGATAGTGCAGGTCAGCTGGTATCTACTGTGATTAGATCAGATCCTCACACTAGGAAGGGACTGTGGTTAAGGGACTGTTCTCCTGTCTCTTTCTACACTGTGACAATGGATCACTGCTTCACGTCTGCTCTTGCTGTGACTTTCCACTCCTGTCACTCTAGTCAGACATATAAAATGCACCAAGGTATAAGTTTGCCTGTGTATTTCCCTCTTTAATGCTGGAATGGAAGCTCAGAGTTAACACCCATGAGACTGCACATAAACCTCTCCAACACACAATTGTTTTTGACAATGACTACAGAGGAGCATAAAGCTCCTTACTCCTAGACACATAAGATATTAATAGACCTCATTTTCTTACAATTCATTTACAGAAAGCTTACCATTGTAATTAACATCACAGCATTATCTTATTCAAGAAAAGAGATATTTTATTAAACATGTGTTGCTTAGAGCAACAAGGTTTAAAATAAAGAAGTTTTCTTCGTTCTCAATTGGTTTTTCCTTTTAATCCCGAATTCAATGTCTTCTCATGTTCTCCCACTACGACCGTGGACTCACAGTAGGTATTGCACGAACAACATAAAAGCCTAACCTGGAAGTTGCTCCCTACTTTCCCTATAAAAGGTAAAGCCCTAAATTGGATGGCCCAATTTTACTCTTTCAAACAACTTTGTACTTTATTCTACTGCTCAAAAATGGAAATGATACATTTTGCTGCTGAACTAAATCTCCCCAAACTGTTTCTTCAAGGGCCAATTCTTAATGGTCAAATCACAAACACCAGAAAATAGGTGTTTAAAATAGAAGTGCTGACATTCCCTTCCTACCACACAGTGAATGATGATCCCATAATGCACTGTATTAGATGTGCTCCTCAGAGCTTATTGCCAGGGGTGAATCTATAAATTCCTGAATGAAACCTCCACTGCTCACCTCTTCTACTTTAAATTAGGTTTCCAACTTCAGGCTCTCCCTAGAGAAATCCGAGCTGTAGCATCTGGTATACATAGACAAATTAAGCAGGGTAAACTGAAGTACTTTTATCCATTCTGACATGTATTTCTATCACATTAGTACTGCAGAAAAATGGCATTTTGATTGCCAAATACTTCTTTGAGAATTTCATATTAGACAGTTGTGACCATTCCTAGAAATAAACTAGAAATATGGGAAGATTGCTAAGCAGTGTCCTCTAATACTGAAATTATGGGGAAAAAGAACACTTCTATGGTGAGTCTGTAAAACTAAAACACTACAAAAATCAGTTAAGGAGATTTCTCAGAAAACTAAAAATGAAATTTCATTCAACTAGCTTTTCCCCTTCTAGATATTTTCCTGAAAGAGTTAAATACATTCCATTACAGTGATACACACATACCTCTGCTTACAGCAGCACAACTCTTAGTAGTTAAATCTTTGAAGTGGCTTATATGTCCATCAGCAGACGAAAAGATAAAGAAAATGTGGCATTTATACAAAACAGAGTACTACAGTGCCACAGAAGAAAAAGCTTGAGTCATTTGTAGGAAAATGGGTGTACTTTGAGATCATAGCTTTAAGTGAAATAAATCAGGCACAACAAGTTTAAATATCACGTGGTTTCTTTTATATATATAGCAAAAGGAAAGGGGAATCAAGAGATAGAAGGAGTTAGAGATGGGAGAGGAAGAGGTAAAAAAATAATTAAGATGTATTATGTATATTTGCCAACTCCCCACAATGAATATAATCATTAAATACTGCAAAAATGTACTAATAAGAATTTTAAATTTAAATAATGCTGAAATTAGATGATGAAGAAATGTTGGAAAATGTCTATTTTAAAATATTTTGTTCAGCATTTTAATGTATTTTTATTTTTTTCCCACTGCTTACAATGCTATTTATAAGATGCTTATAAACTGAATCATGCTTGTTTCTTAAAACTTGTACATCACACCTACACACTGGTTTTAAATGCATTTAATTTTAGGACCTAACCAAAGCATTTCTTTTGATCCCACATATGTGTTTGCAATTTAAGATTTTACTGCAAGGGTACAGTATCTTTTAATAGTTTTTAATAAGGTCACGTAGAGTTAATTTAGTGTAACAAATTCTAGATTGTTTTCTTTAAAACAAGTTGGTTAGTATTTATAAGGTGCAAAATAATAAATGTCATTTCTCCATTTTCTCTTCTTTTGGTAGTAATTTTGTCACACAATGTCATCAGAATCTATTTGATGTTAGAACTCAGCAGTTTTTCTAAGACAGAAACACTTGGAGAATATGACTGTCTCTTACTTGGCTGTGATAAGGTAACAGATAATCTTAGTTTAGTTAAGTGAAGACAGTTAACTCATTATTTTCAGAGAATATGAATAGTTTAATAAATGTTTTTTGTAGACTTTTTAAGCAAGATTTATTGTTTTTGATTTTTATATATTTTATAACTTCAACTAGAATTTCATCTTGAAACTCATCTACTGCGGACTTGAGAAAAGTCAGGAATGAATAGAATGAAATTATCAAATTTGATAATTTATCAATTATCAAAACTAATACATATACTAACTACATTATGATGCATATGTGAAAGCACAATGCTTGACTATATCAGTAAAAGTATTTAAGTATTTTATGGTCTAAATATCATAGAAAAATAGAAACAAAATGCTCTTTTTAAACATGTCACCATTTTCTAGATTAATAAAATAGACAAAGTATTTCTAACTCATCTCGTTTACTTTCAAGGAACAAGTTTTCAAAGAAAAAATTTTCAAGTAAAGACTTCCAAATAATTACTCAACATAAAATAGGAGTCAAAACAAAACAACAACAAAAAAAAACCATAAAATGAGAGTGAATCAAACTGAGTTGAGAATTGGCCGGGTATGGTGGCATGCACCTGTAGTCCCAGAACTCATGAAGTTGAAGAAGGAGGATTGCTGTAAGTTTGAGGCCACCCTGGGCTACATATTGAGTTCAAGGCAATCCTGAATTACACAGCAAGACCCTGTCTCAAATAAAATCAAACAAAAAAACAAACAGTAAAAAAATTCACCAAATCAGACAATTTTGTTTCCTTTTATGCCTTCTTATTAGGCATTTAAACTGTAAAATAATTTGTATTAAATATGTTTTGGCAAATTTTTAAGTATAGTGCTATTTATATAGGGTCAGTTGTCCCCATAAAGGTGTGTTATGCAGCATCAACATTCTCAGCATACGCCAAGGAGATCTATATTTGCACTCAAACTTTATATTTTAAAGCCAAAATGTCATTATTATGAGTTTACCATGGAGGAGAAATACATGATAGTGTTAAGGAGGATGTCTTTCTCTTGAACTATTTGTTCGTTGAAGGTAATGGGAAAGTTTAAAAGACTGTATCAGATACAGTCATTAAGTGAGCACACACGCGTGGAGTAGCTGGTTCACCTGCTCATGATCTTGCCAGATGTCGCTTTGCAGTTTAAGCATTATCTCACAGGTTAGAGATGATGTCATTAGGCTGGATCCCTCAATAGAGAGGTAAACTGAGTCATTATCACCCAAACTAATCTGTGCACCATTTCAGTATCTCAATTAAATTTAAAATATACGGCATAACGTTAAAATGTATCACCTATATTTTCATATATTCTGTTAATATTTTAACAGTTTTGCTGTTCTGTTATGTAATCTACTGAATGTATTGTACATTTTAGAATCTGTCTCCATGGGTTTTGGCTAATAGACCATTACTAATTACGTAAAGCCTAAGTTACAAGAAATCTCTGAAGTTTTACTTTTGTGAAATTCCTCCAGGGCTAGAAAATGCTATTTCCTTAGCAATGTGGAAAGCAGATGGAATATTCTGCCCCTGTTTGTATTTACTTAAGCACAGGAAATAGGGCTTATAAAAAAGGATATGTTTTCACCTCTGGTATTTTTATATTTTTGATGATGCTCTAATTCTGTCTTGATAAACGTCAAAATAGTATCCCAAAAAGAAGCTCTTCTGAGGAGTTCACAAAGAGGAACATTATCAGGAATCTTTAAGATTTCTGGGTTTCACCAACTAAAAGTACATTAATGCAAACTATGTCCTGTGCTCAGTATAGCTGAAGATCGTTTATCTCTGAGCAGGTACCACAGATCTTTACTGTATGACATTTTCATTCCTGAATGGCCGCACAGCCGCACCATTTTACTGACTCGCATCGGCTTCTCCTCCGCTCGGACTCCAGAACACACACCCTCTGACCTTGCGACACATTGCTCCTCACAGGACTCTCTCCACTTATTATTATTATTCCATTTTCAAATCTGATAATGGCCCCTGTGAAGATTTTTTAGGGATGGCAAAACCTGATGCGATCCGAGAGGCTTTGCACTTATCAATTGGAAGAAAAGTTTTCAAACATCCGTGACATGAATTTCATGTCACTGAAATTCAACCATTTTCCTTCAGCTCATCATGCTTTTCTGTTTCTAGTCTATATCTCTGTGTGGGGGAAACCACACACGAGTACTGCCATTCTTCAAAATGAGATGTCTGTGTAGGCTTCTGCACATACTCATGCTGAAATGATTTTCATCCTTTTCCCATCCACTGTCTCTACCCATGGGAAGCATCCATGTTTATTAGTGTGTAAGTTTCACGTGTCTTCATTTCTCGTGTTCATGCTTCAGTCTTTCTGGTACATTCTACGCTCCTCTGCCATGCATGTATGCATGTTCATAATTACAATTCAGAAAAAAATTAGAAAAGCATTTCAAATAAATAACAGCAATAATTAAATATTATTAAGAATTACTTATGCTCCTGCCCTCTTTCTAAAAACCATTAATACAAGCAATTTAATCCTCTAAAGGAATATATAAATCAGTACTATCATACTTAGAGTATAGATGAGGAAGTCTAAATATGTTAGGCAGTTTGTGAACAACAAATTATAGAAATAGGAGTTGAATTCTGCAGGCCATTCCAGTGTCATATCTCCATTAACCTATGTCTTAGGCACTTGGTTCCTGGAACAAATACCTGACACCAGTAACCTGAAGGAGGAGAGTTTTATTTTTGTTTTGCTCCCTTTTAAGACTATAGTAGTCTGGCTCCAAGACAAGACAGTATGGAGGAACATAGTAGAGAAAAACCCGCTCATCTGATGGCAGCCAGAAAGCAGAGAGCGAAGCAAGGAATCCAGGAGGGAGATTAAACTCTCCGAGGCTGTGACCCAAGTGACCCTCTTCCAAAAAGACCCCACCTAGTACACATTTAGCCACCGTGCCTCATGGTACAAAACTCTTCCAAAAGCCCCACCTAGCTGTGCATGAGGAGTGCAGATATGAACCATGATAACATACCTCTTCTTTCTTAGACATAATGCATCACTTCCATATCCTTAGTACTAGCTTGACAGCCCCTATTATTCCAACAACATTTCTTCTTTGATAAATTTGTTTATTAGTCAGAATTCCTAGCTGTGCAAAGGAAATGATTGGAAGGGTGGTGGTATCTCACAAAATTAATGCAAAGCTAGAAAACATTAGAAAATAGACAAGAGCAGAGAACAATCCAAATCATCTGACCAGAATAGGGACCAGGCCAGCTTGATGGCCCTACTGATCCCACTATTATGTAGAGATGTCACAGTCATGCTTCTGCCATCTCACCGGAGCAGATTCTGAGCTCTTCTATGCTTCTTCACATCACTTCATTCAAATCAAACATCCTAGGAATTTTAAGTAATGCCTGCACTGGCACTTAACGTCGTCGAGGAAGGTGTTAGTCAGGGTCTTATCTCCCAGCTGTGCTGGAACTCTTCTCAAATAGGCAAGCTGTGTGATGATCAAACAATAAATGTGACAAGGCCAGGTTAGAGGGATGCCCTTCAGTAACTGATTGTCCCCCTGAAGATAGAGATGAGTGATTTCCAAATCAATATTCTGTGGAGCCCTCTGTTGTTGTGGGGAGTTCTCTTGTTGCTGGGACAAAATACCCAACACCCAAAATTAAGGAAGGAAAGGTTTATTTAGCTCATAGTTTGTGGCAGTTTCAGTCCATACTTAGCTGGCTTCAAGGCAGAGTGGCACATGGCAGAGGGCAAACGTTCATGGAGGCAGAACACAGCAAAAGAACAAGAGGTGGGGGAGGAGAGCAAGCCTCTTTCCCTCCCTTATATTGTATGCAGGCTATCTGCCCCAGCAGAGATGTAGCACTCACACCCATAATCCCAGCATTGGACCATGGATCAATAAAAAACTCTAGAAGCCCACTCCATGACTGCCTGAGGCTTCGAGGGTACATTCACACACAAACCATAACACCTTCATTTTCATATGACTGACTCAGAAGCATTTGGCTTATTTTCCTTTCCTTTTGATGTCTGTTTTTTTTCTTTTGTTTTGTTCTTTTTCTTTCCACACCTTGTCTTGTAGTTCTCTGCCACATAATTCTTCCCAAGCCCTCTCCTGACTTAGTACTTTGAATATCCTAAATCTAAAAAGTTAAAAACTGACAAAAACTATCAAGCAAGGAGTTAGCATACAACAAGAAGTCTCATAAAGTTCTTGATATTATTATTCCAGTCCAAGTATCTGATTTCCTTACCAGATCATATTCAATTTTGTTGATAAGGATTTTACCTGTACTTTTAAATTCAGTGTGAACATCAGCCTCTTTTGGTGACAGCTTCAAGGACTTTCTGTTCGACCCTGGAGCCCAAGAGTTGTTCCTTCTGTAGACACTGCACAGAGCACAATGTCTCTTATCTGGGCCCCTCTGCTTCAGTCTGTCCATTGCTTAGAAAACAGCTGACATTAAACTACACTCCATGCTTTCATTCTGCTTACTCCTTTGCTCTTTTTATCTTTTACATTGCAGTTGTCACCTATGGGGTAGTGGTTGATTGATTATGTCAACTTGAGAAGTTTAGAAGCATAGCTAAACTTGGCTCAGCAATTGGCCCAGCAATTCTGCACCCTAGGGTGTAGACGAGTACCATAGGGTATAGAGGAGCCACCCTAGGGTGGATCATCACCTAGATAATATAAAAGGGAAATGAAGAAGGACAGAGGTACTTCTGTTCTTTTTGGAGGAGCTCCAGTCTTCACCTTCATCTTGGACTTAGTCTGTTGACTTCTAGTGCAGACTCTTCGGCTCCCACCTTGGATCCTTCAGCCTTCCGTCGCAGACTCATCGGCCTCCTGGTGCGGACATGCATGGAACTCTGCAGTGAACTCCAGCCCCTGGACTGATTCCTTCGGTCTTCAGTGTGCAGACACCCTCTGCACACTTCCCCATACAACTCTCTGGCTGACCGTCGTAAGCCAATCTTGTAATTTCTTATAATTTGTACATCCTGTGTTATATCTATTTCTCCAGTAAAACTCTGACTGATACACATGGTTAGCCCTGAATGAGCATTTCTATGTCTGTTATTGATAATCTCATGCTAATAGCAGTGTGCATGTCATCAAAAGACTGGTTATCTATGGTTTCCTTTAACAGAATTTTATGAGTTTTTTCCTAATTCAGAGATAATTTTCCTATCCACCTATCATCATCCAGGTTCCATTTCCTGTTAAAATTATTTCATTTCACATTCACTTTGTAAGTTGAAATAATTCATATACCTGGAAAGGAAGCCTCCCTCACTCCAGTCAGCAGCCTCTGCCTACATTCCAGGATTCTCTGAAATGGCTCGCAAATGTCCCATTTACCAATGCAGCCCATGCTTCATTTTCGTTTTCTTTCCTTTAGTTGCAATTTTAAAAGATCAAAATAAAATGCGCAAGATTGATACAAATAGGTTGCTTCAGTGGAATACGTACATGGTGTTTAGTCAGAATTGAAGCAGTGTAATCATAGGTCTTCCACATGATGTGGTTTCCAATCTATTTACATGTGTGCCTTAGAAAATAGCATTATTTTTAAATGTTTTTTGCCCGACCTTAGACAATCATGATCTAAAAAAATTCAGAAAGTAATTGTTGGCTCTGGTAATTTGAACAATTTCTTTACATGCTAGATATACAGTACAGGAACACTTCTTTTTCAGCTAGACTGATGGTCACACACATGTCCCTTTCTTTAAATGCAAAATTTGCTTACATTAACATTTCTGTCTTTAATTAGATATTTGTTCTTTTTGCATGAGTGAATGAATCTTTTAAGAACGTTTTCTTCCGAGGTTAGCTTAGAAATAGGAATACCCCTAACTCTCCCCAAAATTCAGATGAATTTTGATATGAAATACTCTTGGAAATGCTTTTTCCCTACTATTTTCATGGTGGTAACTCGTTATTACACTTTCAACTGAAGCCAATCCAGAACCATCTTGAAATTTAATAACAAAGACAAAGATAGGTTTAAATGGAATCAATAAAGAAAAATTTGAAATGAGAAAAATAGGTCACCCATGTTGTTTCATAATTATAGTATGGATTTTCTTTTCAATAAATTACTCTATGAACACATCTAGTAAAAATATAAATTATCCATGAAGGATTTTACAGATGATCAGTGATGACATTAATATATAGCTCAACTGAAATGCATTATGCTAAAACAGGAACTTAGTTCCCAAAGGTTAAAAATCTAATCAATAACTTGCTGAAAGAAAATTTATTAGACAAGCTCTGCAATGATTTTAAGGAGAAATAAAGGAGGCAAATATTAAACAAGACAGCTAAAATTAATGTTTTATTTCAGCACTGTGAAAGCTTTAAACTTGCATTCTATAACATTTCTAAATGTTTGCTTCTTTTCCAAACTAAGTCAACCCAGAGCAACAGCAACACAGTAGTTAAGTAGGAAACTGGTGTGTGAAAATTATTCATAGAATAGGAAAATTCAATCTAAACAAAATAAGAATTAAATAGAGTTTTGCTTTTCCTTTCTGAAAGCATTATTTTTTTTATTTTTCTTTTTAAGACAGGGTCTCACTATGCAGTTCAGGCTGAACTTAATCTCACTTTGTAGCCCAGGCTAGCCTCAAACTCTCAACGATCCTTTCTGAAAGCATTCTATGGTGACTTCTTCAAGAGAAAATCTTACAATTAAATGTAATAGTTCCTGTGTTATGGCTTGTGTCTATATATCCCCTCTCCTCAAATCCTCATGCACTTATAGGTGGGGAGTTTCAAAGGTGGCTGGATTAGGATGTGATACTGACATTAAGGGTCTGATGGGGGAATTAATGGATTAACAGGGTCAGTAAAAGAAGTCCCAACTTGGGTGTGGTTGGCATCACCCAAAAGGTGGGAAGGCTGGATGGGATAAAAAGGAAAGCCAGGCTAGCTCTTGCCGCTGTTGCTGCTGATGCTTGCTGGCTTTTGCTGCTTTCTGTCTGTCCTGCTATGCTATGGACTGTTTCTCTTCTGCAGTGTTCCTCTACAATGCAACTTGCTTTGTAGCCAGCCAACCGTAGATTGAAACCTTGTTAAGGTTTCTGTCTGGGTGTCCCCTCCAAAGCCTCATGCGATCATGGGGCAGGCTGTTAGAGTTTGATTATTATGGGTTTGAGAGCTGCACCCACCCTGGGGTGGATAGTTTGCATATGTAAGGGACAGGAAAAGAGTGCTTGGGGCATTCCTCCCCCATTCTGCCCCAGTGTAAGTGAGTTGTTGTTTAGCTGTGGCTGCCGTCCTGAGATGCAGCCCTCTGCCACGTGCCACTCTGCCTTATAATTATGCCTAGTATGGATTGAAACCTCCACGAACTGTAAGCGAAATAAACCTTTCCTTCCTTAATTTTGGGCGTCAGGTGTTTTGTCCCAGCAACGAGAAAAAAGTAAGCAAGATAAACCTCTACACACTATGAGCTGAAATAAACCTTTAGCTTTGGGCATTGGGTATTTTGTCTCAGTAACAAAAAAAGTAACTAAGACACCCAAGGTCAGTATTATTCTCTGATACTGAGGGCATAGTTTTCATTAGGATTCACTTGGAATTTGTGGGCCTCATCCTTTGACAGGGAATAAAACACAAATCTATGTAATAAAAATCAAAGGGAGTGTTAGCCACCTTTTTCATGTATTAGCTAACAAAACAAAGCACATAGAAAATGGGAACATTCACACAGAATGTTTCTCAGTCAAATTCACACATTTTGAAAATTTTTAAAAATAATTGTTTTCAGAGCTATTTTTTATTGAAGCATACATAAAATAAACTCTATCAAACTTTGTTTTTGTAGTAGTAGGTAATTTAAAATGTTAAAAGGTCTATTTGGTAATGTTTCTGCATTCATTCTTACATAAAAGTAGTTCTTAATAATGACTCCCAGAATCCAGAAAATTCCACTTATCAAAGAAAAGTCAAAGTCAAAGTTCAGGCATGGTGGTAGAGGATCAGCAGGAGGAAAGAATACAAATTGGAATCCAGCCTGGGTGATTTAGCAGGCTTATTAAGACCCTGTCTCAACATAGAAGGGCTGGGGATGTAGCTCTCAGGAAGGACCTATTTTCAAAATCCAAACCAAACTATTGTTATTTTGTGATTTTCATTGCATTCCAACTCTTCACAAATGTATAATCCTATATGGGTATGATATATTGCTTCATTTTCATGATCATAATATTACACTTTTATAAATGCCATTCCCTTAACTTCCCAGGCAGTGACGTAGTTGCCTTTACAACATTCCTCCTAATATAGCCATAGACAGTGCTGAATCTCCGGTCTCATTTTTTTGTCTCACTTCTGTGTCTCACAGGATTATACTACACTTACCTCATTGATGAAAAAAATAAAACGAATGAAATGCAGGCGCCATAATAGCTGGAGCTCAGGTTACTCATTTTCAGTTGATAATTAAGCTGTATCTGTTCAAACACATAACTAAAGGTAAGATGGCTCTGCCGGAGGGGACAAAAAGTTGTGCAGAGGCAATTTCATTTCTAATTATGGGTCCTGATAGAATACACTTGTACCTAATCTATAGTGTCATCTCCTAGGAAATGAAAGAGCCAACATATTAAAATCACATTTTTAAGCTAGAAGTACGGAGTAATTTTTGTTTGAAAATATCTTATAGTATGAAAAACTTACTTTGCAGAAAGATAAAAATCTATATGTTCTAAGATCTTGTCTGTGGTAGAAGAGTAGTATGTGCTGATAGAGATACAGCTGCTGATGTAGATGTAGAGGGATGTGCCGCTGAGATAGCAATTGCGATAGAGCCAGAAATAGAGACCACAATGGCGATATTGAGACCTCTATTCAAAGATGTCTGAATATGTTCGTACACTCTGACCTTAAATTGTCCTGGTTGATGGTAATTAAAGACAAGTACTTTGGAAATGCAATTAAGCTATTAGGTTACTAAAGTAATAAATGTAAATGCCACAAATTAATAAATCCATTGTTTCCAAACTGGTGGAGTTATTCCACGGAGAAAAGTTTTTACTTAAGTAAAACAGCCTTGGTCCATTTGACATCGGATCAGTTCATGGGGGTAACATCAGCTTATCTTGACCTAAGCTGTATATATGTATTTTCTGGATGTTGAGTAGAACTGAAAGGGGTCTAGCATTGTTATGGTGTAGATTTAGAATGTCCCCAAAAGACTCATGTGTTAAGAGATGGAGATGTTAAAAAGTGCTTGGATCATGGTGGTGCGACAGCTGACTTGCTGTTAGGAAGCTGGGCTTGTTTGGAGTTCAGTCACTGAGACCCTGACCTGCAAGGGTATGCAGCATCTCAATCCCAGCTTCTCCTTCTCTTTCTGCTTATGGCACCATAAAGTGAGTAGCTTTCCTCAGACAGTCCCTCCCGCCATGCTTTCTTGCCTTGCAGACAGCCTGCCATGGACTGAATCCTCTAAAAAACACCAGCTGAAATAAATCTCTCTTTTAGGTCATAGGTATTGGGTATTTTTTTTCCCAGTGATAAAAACTGAAGAAGCGAAGCATCTTTAAATATCTTCCTGTACTCATCAAACTTTCTTTTCTTTCCATCTACATGTAAGACAATCTCAAGTAAACCAAAGAAGTAGGTTGAAAATTCATAAAATTTGCTTTAAACTTAAACACAAAATGTTCAGCTTTTAATCCTCCTTACATAATCAGTGTAGGTGGAATTAGTTTATAGAGGACCTTACTACAGGTGCCCACTCTGATACTAAAATGATGGTGGCCCTCTTTCAGAAGAAATAAAATTATAGTTTTACTTCTGTTTTTAATAGGTATATTTTTAAATGATTACTCTTGCTAATTATAAAATTTGCATAGAAAAGGGCTTAAGATCATTTGTGTACAACTCAATAAATTTTCACAAACTGAACATAGAGCCAGCATCCAGAATAAAAACAGAAAGTACAGAAACAGAATTTTTGTTCCTTCATTGCTTTTCTCTTCTTTGGTACTGGATGTTGAACCCACGGCCTTCACACTTCACTATGTTCCCAGCCTTTTTCTATTATTTATTTTGAAACAGGGTATTGTTAAATTGCGAAGTTACCTAAGACACATTCGAACTTGCTAAACTTCTGCCACAACCTACCAGAATTTTGCTTTATAGCTGTACACCACCATACTTGGCTAAAGATGGAGATTTTACACATTGGTCAGGGAGTGTGCACTGGTATAACGACTTCAGAATATTGCTGAGTAGTATCCAATAAAGATGAAACCACCTGTCTTAGCTTAGATGCCCAACAGAATACCCCAAACTTTGCAGTTTAAACCCCAGATGTTTATTTACATCAACAATTTCCACTCTGCATGCTTTCCAGACCCCAAAAGCTCCCCTCTGTAAGGGACTGAATAGTGATCTTAAATAAATGTCCATGTCACAATTCCTAGAACTGTACATATTCAGTTATAAAAATGGGGGCTTACTCTGAGGATTTTGAGATGGGGATATTAATCTATTATCTGCAGAAAACTTCAATGGCATCACAAGCATTTTTCACTTTTTCAAAACTGTGCATATGAGTAGGGTAAAGTATGATAAGTTGACAGAAGCATAAAATGTATAATGAATAAATCAGATTAATTTATATTTGTCTCCTTAAACACTTTAACATTTCTTTGTATTGGGAATCTGTGAACTCTTCTTTTCTAATTGTTTATAAAACATATACTAAATGCCTGGGAAATACACTCACCCAACTCTGCTGCAGAACACCAGAATTTAACTCTCTTTTCCAGTTGTATTCTGATATCCCATCTGACCCTGGGTATCTTCTGATCCTATCCTTCACAGTCTCTAATCTTCTACCTTTATGATTCTTTTTTTAGCTCCCATCTATTCAGCCTTGGTAGGAATGTAAATTAGTGTAGTCATTATGGACAACACTATTAGGATTCCTTACAGAGTTAAAACTAAAACTACCACATGGTAAAACTATCCCACTAATGAATAGTAGGATATGAGGGGAAATGAGATCTGTAGGTCTAAACACATCTCCACTACCATGTTCATTGTAGCTCTATTCTCAATGGCCAAGAAATGGAAATAATTTGTGTCCATCAACTGATAAAGGAAATATGGTACATACACAATGAGTTTGTTTTGTTTTGTTTTGTTTTGTTTATTTTTTTGTGACAATGTCTCAGTTCAAGCCTGACCTTGAACTCACTATGTAAGACAGGCTGGCCTTGAATTCTCAGTGGTCCTTTTGGCTCAGCCTCCAAATTGCTGGGATTACAGACCTGTGTCACCAGGCTTGGACCTCAGTGGAATATTTTTCAGCCATAAAAAGAATGAAACCAAGTTTTTGGCAACATGGATGGAACAGAAAGATAGTGCGACATCTGGGAAAGCTAGGATCAGAAAGACAAATATTGCAAGTTCATACTCAAAACCAGTTTCACTTTTTCATCAATTAACCATTCCACTGAATGAATACAGTCAAAATTTATTCACATTTACTTTGGGTTCATGTGTTCTCTAATATAAAACATGATTATGGTCTTTAGACAAATGATGTCATTAAAAAATTTGCTTTGGTGATTAGTTTGACACTAGTGCCATTTAAAATCTGCATCATACTGTATTGGTTTCTGAGGTATTCTACCATGTATTAATATGCTGAAATCCAAATGTGGTTGTCTTAAACATTTATAACTTCACATGATTACACTCACCTGTAAAGAAAAAATTTTATCATCTAATATGAAAAGCTCATTGTAACACTTCCAAAATTTCTGACTCAGAGACATCTTCCTAGGAGATGTTCCATGCAGGTAAAAATTTAAATGTGCAAATACATTGTGCAAACCTTCTGGGCTTATTTCCTTTCATTGAGAGTCAGCACACACATTAGTATATTAAAGGCTCTGTTGCATTATTTTTTAAGCAGATTTTTATTGTCAACTTTGGTCAACTCCACATTTTTAGAAAATGTACTTGAAGCCTGGGGTTGTGACTCAATGGTAGGGTGCTTGCCTACAGTGTGCAAGACCCTAGATTTGACTTGCAGTCCTCCAAAAGAAGAAAAACAAGAAGGAAAAATAGGACATGAAAGAAAAGGAGAAGAAGGACAAGGAGGAGAAGCAGGAGAAGGAGGAAAAGGGGGAGGAGGAGGAGAAGGAGGAGAAAGAGAAAGAGAAGAAGAAAAAAAGGAGAAAAACATATTTTCACATTTAACAAAACTATCTTAAGAAGCCACTTTTTAAAGTGTTACCTTGGGGCTGGGGATTTAGCTCAGCGGCAAAAGCGCCTACCTGGCAAGCGCAAGGTCGTGAGTTCGGTTCCCGGTACCGGAGAAAAACCAAAAAAACAAAACAAAACAAATAAAGTGTTACCTTGTTGAAACATTTTGGTTTTTACTTTACACAAGGAAACAATTATTAACTTTATTTATTTGTTAATGCATAAATAGAATTTCATATCTTAGAATTTTAGACATCAGTGCTTAATCTGGGTTCCATGAGTTGTATGGAGTTAATAACCTTTTTAAAATTTTACATAAAATGGAGGTATATTGTCACATTTCTTCAGGGAAATAGAAATTAATTTTTACCATAGTATTATCTCTGTTCTTTTTTTTGTATTAGTAATTGAATTGAGAACCTTGCACTTGCCAACAGGTGCTAGTGCCACTGAGCTATATCCCCAGCCTATCATAGTATAACCTCTGATATAAATGGTAAGATCTTTAATCTTACCATTAATAGTAAAAGTCTATTTTCAAAGTAATTTTAAATGGATTAATAAATATTGTGATAATTTTGGAAATAATACGGTTTGTAGTAAATAATAGTGTTTTAAATTGGTGATATTATGAGCAAAATTCAGTCATACCCAGGTATTATGGAAACAGCAGCAATTAAACCTGCATCTGAACTTCTAACATCACCTTGGCTCAGGTTATCTGCAAAAGGACTGCCCTCCAGCACTTAGCCGAGGGTGACTCTTGCTAGTTTTTAAATGAATAAGTCTTGTTCATGATGTGGTCAATGAGAAAAGGTAGTTTTTACTCTGCTAAGAAATCTGAATGTCTTCAGTTGTTTACTTGTTGTCATGGAAATTAATAAAAATGCTATAATTTAAAATATAATAATATAAATATGAAAACTAGAATGGGATGGAGGGAAAGAAGAGAAGGGAAAGATACAAAAAAAGAATTAAGATACATTGCATACATGTCCTAACTCTACGGACTTTTCTATCCCACGCTGTGGTTTAAAGAAATTCTATTGAAAGAGTAGACAAAAAAGTCACATAGTGTCTTGTCTTTTCTGTTTAAAACTTGACAAAAACAGTCAAGATTTACTATTATAATCTTCATTTTCTTTGTTGAGATTGTAAAAGAAGAAAGGCTAGTCAGTGGTATCATCTTTGGTTTTGCAATTTTTAGCGGTAAGACACACTGTTTTGTATAAATTAGGAGAAAGTTATTTGTTGAAAGCCAAATAGTATTTTTAAGAGATATATTATTAGTATTTCTATGTTTTCAAATTTCAATTTTGTTCTCACTTGGGAAGCAGACAAATGCCTTGAAAATGTAAGGACAAGTGGTCTTGATCGAATTAAACAATCTGGAAAATTTTGCTGATGGAAACAAGAACACATATTTTTGAAATTAAAAAATAACGTAAATAGTCCTCCAGCCCCCCGCGCCTTGCGCCCAGGCAGCCAGTTCTCTGGGAGCGGCAGGGCTCCTGGGTCCGAG
>NW_004955411.1:21609536-21637482 GCF_000276665.1 Chinchilla lanigera
ACTCTGTATTGTCTGTATTGTGCTTGTGATATGTTGTAAAATGTTGTATGTCTGTTAATGTTTCCCTCCTTTTATCCTTAAAATAAAAAAAAAAAAGAAATTAAAAAAAAAATAACGTAAATAAAGATGGTGATTACAAACAGGAAGGAAAACCCTATCTTTTTAGGCCCAAAATAATAATGAGCCTAGAATAATATTAAGTGCATACATAGTGAAAGGTGTACTTTCCTAAGTGAAGTGATTCAGATATTCAGAGAAAGATCTCATGACTTACCCACATATACCAACATACAGTTAAGATTTTCGTTTAATCCCATTACAGTATTTTAAGTACTGAAATCCAGATAGAGTGATTTTGTGACTGTTGTATAACAATCAATTCAGAACCCAATACCACATTGCAATTAATATTCAGAATTTTTGCACTGAAGATTCAAGATCCAGTATGTGAAACTCTCATTCCCTCTCCGTTATTAAGACATATTTAAATCTCAAAGCATGTAGTACAAACACAGACTGCCAGCCATCATACATGTTTTACATGAGAATCTTACTGTTGAGCTTAATGATAAAGTCTGTCAAGCTTTAAGGCACAAATATTAGCAGTGTACACTGTGAAAGAATGCCATAAAGTCTAGAAATTCTGTGCTTGTGACTGTATTTTAATATACAATAAGTAAATCTAACAGTTTATGTGTGCTATTAAAGTTTCAAACTACAAACTATGGGACAAAATTCAGACTTCAGATATGAAAAGAAATGGCAATTACCAAAGAGTAAGAGAAAAGGTGAAATGGTTTATTAGTATTTACTAATTTATTTTATAAAATGTAAGCAATCCCATTAAAAATAGTTTTAAAATCTAAGAATTAATTTAACAAAACAGGTGAAAACTCTACAATAAAAAGTATGAATCATTAACGAAGCAATTTTTGGTAATGTATTTAACTTGCCGTGATTTGTGTTAGGCTAGAAATAATTTTTTTCTTTCTTCTTTGTACTTTAGCTAGTTCAGCATACTGGCTTGCCTTTTATTCTTGAGCCGTCTTCCCTTTCCATTTCTTTTTAGCTATACTTGTTAAATAAATCTTTTGAAAATGCATTTCTTCAATCTTTTATTAAAAGGAGCATAATGAAGGCATTTAAATACTAAAATATGTACAAACTCCCACATATGTGTTTGCAATTTAAGATTTTACTGCAAGGATATAATATCTTTTAATAGTTTTTAATAACGTCACCTAGAGTTAATTTAGTATAGCAAATTCTAGATTGTTTGCTTCAGTAATTGGTCATTATTTATAAGATGCTTATAAACTGAATCAAGCTTATTTTTTATAACTTGCATTTCACACTTACTCATTGGTTTTAAATGCATTTAATTTCAGGTCCTACCTAAAGCATTTCTTTGGTCAAAAACAAATGTATTACGTTTCTAAAGAAAATAGTACAAATCTAATATACTTGATAAAGTTAAAAATACTCATGGTTTTTCAGATACTAAAAAGGTGTACTTCCCATTGCTCAGCTCTAAAGAGAGGGAAAGAAGAGGTGGACAGGGAGAAGGGAGGAGAAGAGAGACAAAGATGATAAAACAGACCCCTACATTCTAAAATCAGCTCTATTTGCTAGTAATATAAACAATGCAGTGCACCGGGTGCTTAGGATTTTAAAACAAACGTTCAGTTCCCTGTGATGAGGAATTGACGGTGTGATATACAGACCAAATAATAACAAGACAGAATAATCTGTGAACTTGAGGTTTGAAACTGCTTAGGGACGGCCTTCCACCGAGGGCTGGAGGTGCCAGAGAGAAGCTGCACAATCACAACCAGAGGCAGTTCTCTGGCCATCCATTCTACCTGCTACTATAAGCGCAGAATGGTTAGACAAATTTAGAAAGAAGCAACAAAATCTAGTGAAGCAGACAAATTGACAGATAAAACACTGGTCACTGCTCAAAAGTAGGCTATAAAAGAGGAACACATTCTAAATTACCGTAAGGCAATTTGCAATAAACATTTTCTAGGAAGTTACCCTGCATTGTTTGCTCTTGCAATTTTCAGCACACCATTTTTCAGATCTTAAGGTTCCTGTTAGGCTTTTTGGAAAACATGAATTTTTTTACCTTTATACATAAATTTATTCACAGGAAAGTTGTTTGTGTTCTTCAGAGCACCAACTTTCAGAAAATGGAATATTGCCAGTGATTTTTGTATACTGATCCATATTAAATATAAATTTAGGTTACTGTCTTTTTAAATAAGAATAAAAAATGACTTGGGATTATGATGATTAAAATCTAGTAATATAGTCATTGAGACTAGTATAATGATACCCGAGCTAGCTGCTATACAAACTCTTGAAATCTCAATAGCTTATTATTGCAGTATTTGTTTCTTGCTCACATAGATCCTTCCATATGATCATTTAGGAACTCAGGTTTCCATTTTGTTCCTTTGGCTTTTTCTACGGGCTTAAAATCATCTGTTTAACTAAGTGATAGAGAAAAAAACTACTAGAAACACATCACCATATACTCACTTCTAACATGTTTCTGAGTGGCCTGAAGGTAACATGCTCCTGGCAGGAATAATCACAAGTCTTCACTTACATGTACATGGTCTAGTGGGACATGAAAATTGTAGATTTAAGTGGCCAGCTACTTTCTAGGACAGCACTATATATTAATTGCATATAGTTGCTCTTTATTTGACAATTTTATCAGCAAATATTTATTTAAAATGTGTTAAACATTAGTTCCACTGACTTCGCTAAATTCATATACAAATCAACCAATAAAAGCCCAATAGTAAGATGACCTTTCCTAAGACCAAGATATTCTTCTCAAAGCCCATATTACCTTTCATTTTACAAGCCTTCTGAGCTATTTTATGTTCTTTCCTTAGAATGCTTTGATCTCTATCTTTCACAAATTCCACTTACTCTTAAATTTTGTTTTCTCTTTGTAACATTTTCTAACCTATCTTTATCTCATAAACCTATCCTTTTTCTTCCTAACATTATTTTACACTTAACCTTTATGTTGTTTCGCTAGATTTCATTTATGGTCAGTAAAAGATATTACTGATATCTCTTTATTGTCTTGTCAGGTACCTGGCAGAGTAGATGAAACACTGATACACTCAATCAATTTGACAGAAGACTAGAATAAATTAATATAAAAGATAAAAAAGCTATAGTTTAGTAGTAAATAGCTACCAAATTATTTCTAAGAAGCCCATTGATTTTAATAAAGATAAAAATGTATGCACATGCATATGCACATCTATGTACACAAACATACACACACACACATACTTTCCAGAAAATTAAGTTGATTTAAAAACCACAAACTTGGCTTTATTTCTAATCATCTTGAGTGCTGCTGGTTTTATTGATATGTTTGTGTATGCGTATGTACATAAACTAAAATATATAGAGAAGTATGGAAATATATGTTGTTATTTAAATGAAAATTTTGAGATATAGCACTTAATACAGACTTCCATAGCCAGCACTAAATTATGTGATAAAATAAATTTGCAATTCTATGAAAGATTTGATCAGTTGTTTTAATAGCAATACTGAATTTTAACCAAATGATATATAATATTTACTTCTTCAGGATATTATTATTTTATTATTATATTTATTCAGGATATTTTATTATTTTTATAATTATTATATTTATTATTATGTGTAATCACATTTTTTCAGAAGAATTTCTGCTCAGTTTATTAAACACATACTATATAGTAGGCTCTTTAAATATACGTGCTCCAAATTTAACCACATCTGCATTATTTAAATGGAATTTGAAAGACAGAAATGTTTGAAAGTTTTTATTTTAAACTGCTAAGTGTAGGAAGACAATTTTCTATCTATCTCTTACATTTTTGCAATCACTAAATACTACTGTTAGGTCCTGATACAAGAATGAGAGGTCCAGTAAGTTATTGGCTCCTTTGGATTTTAGAGACGGAATGTATCTTCCTTAAGGGTGCATCATGGGTCTTTACATCAGTCAACTTGACAATCAGGATATTAACTGAGTCTGAGCTAAAGGCTGTCCAGAAACCCATAGCATTCTGTTTACCCTGGAAGCCCAAATCCTAACAGACCGTCTGAGTCACAAGTCTGTGTTGTTAATTATTATGCTGGCTGGAGCCTCTGACAAAAGGAGAAAAAATTTCCAGCCATGAGTGCCACTCTCAAAGTCAGATTTGTCACCACCCATGCAGAGCAACCAGGTACAATACTAGGAAAGATCTATTAGCTTGCATCTGAATACTTGTCAAAGCTGAACATCTGACCCTTGTGATCCTTATGATTCCTTAGACTGATAATACTGCTTTAGGATGAGTCAACTTATAGTCATCTTGCATTCAAATAACACACTTAAGAAAAGTAGCACATTTTCTCTGTGGGAAACCTTAGGCATTTAAATAACCTGCTCAAAGTAGACATAAAACAATTTCTGACTTTACTTTTATTAGTAGTTCCTGATCTATAATTCTTAATAAGAAGATTGGCCACTGAGCGTGGCCCAGAAAGAGATCATCTTGGTAAAGCAGTCATTTAGACTTATGAATATTTGAAATTCTATCCCAAACACTTCTGGGTATGATGTTTCTCTCTCCTAATGCCAAACTGGTTGGTACTGATGGGACCTGGTTGGGTTCAGAAAACTGGGGATCCATGGTGACATCCACGTTCCCAGTTTACTTCAAAATGCTTCTTGGAATTGTACTGATGGCAGCCTTCACTAGATGCTATGGGACAAAAATGAACAGGTTTTGTCACAATTATTGCCAGCTAGATGAGTCAGCCTGGCTAACACAATCATGTATGCAAGAGAACCTTTGCACCAAGAAGGTATAATAAAAAGCTGGATATAGTTAGGAAACAATTATCACCTGGCCTACTGTATATTGTCTTTGAGCAAAGTACTGACTACTATTTTCCCAAGTTATTTTTGGAGGACGTTTATATAGGTACCTTTTTCTTATTACATGCTTGCAGTAGGTAATGAATATATTCCTTATGGGCAGTTGGTACATGTAGGTGTTATATGTCAATTCTTTTTTTATCCCTGTCCCCACACCCTCTCCCATCCAACATTTCTTGGTACACTCCCAAATTGCAAAGAAAAACGAATCTATCTCCTTATATTCTATTCTATATCTTTTATTTTGCTCTTTGATTTATTTATACTCTGGGTTTCCCATAGAAGAGAAAACTTACTATATTTAACCTGTTTGATTTATTTCACTTAACATTACAGACTCAAATTGCATTCCTTTTCTTACAAATGATTCAAATCAGTCCTTTGTGGTAGACCAGAACTCCATTGTGTATAAACACATTTTCCGTGTCCATTCATCTAATGATGGACATATAGGCCACACCTATGATTTAGCTATTTTGAATTGCCCTGCTATAAGTATGAATAGGCAAATATCGCTGTAACATGATGTCTTTAACTCTTTTGAGGAGATACCTAGAAGAGAAATACTGGGTTCAATGGAATTTCTATTTTGAGTGTTTATAGAAATCTTGATATTGATTTCCTTACTGGTTGTACTACTTCACATTTCCAACAACAAGGTAGAAATTTACCCCCCTCCACAGTCTCACTAATATTCATTATTATTTGATTACTTGGTAATATCCATTCTGTCTGTAGCATCAACTCAATAATATAGATTTGATGAGTGATCCTACTGAAAGCTATTTGTTAATTAATCAAGTAAAGAGCTATTCAAAGAAAATAAATTTGATTTAAGAAAATGTGAAGTATTCTCTAGACAGAACATTTTTGGTATTATCATTAGTACATGTTTGCTGTACATGATGTTTATGTTCATCTGAGGAGTAAGTACATGTACTTCATACATCTTAATTCTCTTCATTCCCCTCACCCTACTCTCACTCCTCACTTCCTGCACCTGTAGATCCCCTTCTCTCATTTTTGCAATTATTGTTATTAATATTATTATTACTTTGGTTCATGTTTGTGACACAGAATGATTACATTCATTGTGAACAGTGGCTGTGTGCACATTACACACCTTACATCCTCTACATCTCCTTCCCCTCTCCCTCTCTCCTCACCCATGGTCTCCTGGTCTCCTTCCCACTTGTATATGATCTACCTCCCTGTTTCCTTTTGTCACTTTTTATTTTGCTCATTATTTGTACTATGTACTATTCAAATGAGTAAAATCGTATGGTGTCTGATTGAGTGTCTGATTTCTCTCACTTAATGATTGCAAACTTCATACATTTTCCTAGAAAGGTCTCACATTTATCCTTTATAGCCAAGTGGGATTCTATTGTGTATAAACCCCACATTTCTTTATCAGTTTATCTATTGATTGTCATACTGACTGCTTCCGAGATTTACCTATCACAAATAGTGTGCTATAAATATTGCTTTGCATGTATCCTTGTATTATGACTTCTTTAACTTTTTGATCACATTTTCAATTTCATTGACTGATGTCAGGTTATTCAGAATATTTATATCTTCTTTTCAGCTTTAACGCCATCTTCTGAGAAACCTCTGCTCCATGAGAGCCAAGTAGAGGAAGAAGCGATGTGCAGGCTGAAGCATAAAAGAAGCAAGACGAGACAGATGTCCAAGTAAAATAGCTTGTACACCCGTGGAGGCCAAAGGAAAAGAAATAAACAATGCTGGAGGCTGAGGACGCTGGTACAAGCTAATGGACTTCATGCTGTCTAGAATGTGTCTCAGTGGATGAGAACTTCATTGCCATCTGATCGCCAAGACCACCTGAAAGAGAGATCCACCTTGGCCAGACTAAAGTAGTCACCCAGTTTTTGCCCTGGACCTGTGACATTCTGGACTACTTCTGTTCTCACTTTTAACAGCGTGTAATGTGTACAGTAAGTCGTCTCTTCGTCTGTGCTAGCTGAAGCAAAAAAGAGAGTGTGTATATCTTCTTGATTCAGTTTTGGTAATTCGTATGTATCCAGGAATCTTTCCATTTCTTCTGTGTTCTCCATCTTATTAGAGTATCTATTCTTGAAGTAGGTATTGATAATCTTCTGTATTTCTACAGGATTTGTTTTGATTTTCACCCTTTTCCTTTCTAAATGATTGAATTTGAGTCCTTTCTTTCCTCTTTTTGATATGATTGGCTAAAGGTTTATCAATTTTATTTAATCTTTCAAAGAACCAAGTCTTTGATTCATTGATTCCTTCTATTGTTTTCTTAGTCTCAGTTGCATCAACTTCTGTTCTTATCTTGATAATTTCCTCTCTCGCAGAGGATATAGCTCAGCAGCACAAGGGCCTGCCTGGCAAGTGCAAGGTCCTGAGTTTGATTTCCCGTACCACAAGACAAAATAATAATAATAATAATAATAATTAATAATAATAATAATAATAATTTCCTCTCTCATACAAGCTTTTGGTTTGATTTTTTCTTTTTTTTTCTAGGAGTTTGAGGTTCAATATTAAGTTATTTATTTCAGCTCATTCTGTGTTCCTGATGTGAGGAACTATTTACCACTATAAATTTCCCTCATATGACTGCTTTCACCATATTTTCCTATAAGTTCCAGTATGTTGTATTGGCATTTTCACTTAAATGTAGATACTGTTTAATTTGCCCTTTCATTGCCTCTGTGACCCATTGGTTGTTCAGGAGGGTGTTGTTTAATTTCCATGTGTTTATCGAGTTTTTGTGGGTTTTTTTGCTGTTGATTTCCAATTTCATGGCACTATGGTCAGATAATATACATGGGATAATTTCAGTTCCTTTGCATTTACTGAAACATGTTCTATGGGTCTGTTTTGGAGAATATCCCATGTGCAGCTGAAAGGAATGTATATTTTGATGTTATGGGGTGAAAGACCCTGTAGACACCTAATGGGAATAGCATGGTCAAACTGAAATTCTATTTTTAGTTTTTATGAAATCTTCATATTCATTTACAATGCTTGCATTAATTTAAGACTCAATAGCATTGGAGAATGGTTCACTTTTTATCACAACACCAGCTCATGAAGTTAAACACATTTTCATGTATTGATTGGTCATTTGTATTTTTTTCTTCAGAGAAGTGTCTACTCATTTTGGTTGCCCATTTTTTATTTGGTCTTTTATTTTGGGCTCTAAGTTTTTGAACTCTTTATGTATCTTAGACATTAGTCTTCTGTCCGAGGTGTACATGGCAATTGTTTTCTAATCTGTAGGTTGTCCTTTCATTCTGTTGGTTGTTTCCTTATCTGTGCAGAAATTTTTTAATTGGATCTAATCCTATTTGTTTGTTCTTCTGATATTTCTTATGTAATTGGAGTTCTGTTTAGAAAGTCTTTGCCTACACCTATAAATTCAAGAGTTTTACCTGCTTTACATTCCAGTAGGTTGTTTCTGTTTTAATATTTAGATGTTTGATCTGTTTTTATTCTAGCTTAGTACATTGTGAGAGATATGCATCTAGCTTCAATCTTCTATATGGCTAGTTTTCCCAGCACCATTTGCTAAAGAGGCTATCTTTCCTCCAGTTTAGTTTTTGGCTCCTTTGTCAAAGCTTAAATAGCAGAATATTCCTGTGATTGTTTCTGCATCCATTACTCTATTCCATTGATCCATATGTCTGTTTTGTGGCCAGCCAATATCCTGTTATATTTATCACTGTAGCCTTGCAGCTTAACTTGAAAACAGGTATTGGGATGCTTTGTTCTGCTTGCCCAGGATTAATTTTCCTACTCTGAGTCTGTCCCAGCTCTGTATGAATTTAAAATTTGTTCTATCTAGTTCCGTGAGAAATCTTCTAGGTATTTTGTGCTAAATTTCAGTTTAAGAAGTATGGTCACTTTGACAGTGTTGGTTCTATCTATCCAGGAACAGGTAACCTATTTCCGTTTACCAATGTCTTCTTCAATCTCCTTTTTTGTAACACTGTAATTCTCGTTGTAGAGGTTTTTCACTTTCTTAGGTTACTTCCTAAGTATCTACTATTCCATTATGCTATTGGGAATGATATCTTTTTCTTAATTTCTTTCTTGATGAATTTATTAATGCTGCATAGAAATATTATTGATTTTTGTGGGTTCATTTTATACCCTGCTACACTGCTGAATTTGGTTATCCCAAGAGTGTTTATGGAATGTTTTGTGGGTCTTCTATTTAGAGTATCATATCATTTGCCAATAATGACAATTTGTTTTCTTCCTTTTCTATATGTAGTTTTTCTATTTTTTTCTGTTGCCTGATTGCGCTGACTAATATTTGGAGTACTATGTTTTACAGAGCTGGTGACAGTGGACATACTGGTCTTTTTCCCTACTTTAGAGGAAAAGCTTTCAATTATTCCCAATTTAATATGATGTTGTCCATTGGATTTTTCATAAATAGCCTGTATCTGATTATGAGCCTTCTGTATGAATTTCATTCAAGGTTTTCTTCATGAATGATTGGTGGATTTTGTCAATGGTTTTTTGCATGCACTGAAATGATCGTGTAGTTTTTCACCTTGCTTCTCTTTGTGCAGTGTATCATGCTTATTGATTAGCGCATGTTGAATTATCTTTGGAAACCTACTTGATCATAATGTATGATCTTTTTCCTGATTTCTTTCCTTGTCTTTGCCAATATTTTAATAAAGATTTTTGCAGCTATGTTCACTAAGGAAATTAGCATGAAATTTCTTTTTTATTTTGGTCTTGGCTTTGTCTGATTTTGGATCATACCAATGGTTGCTCCCAGAAATGATATTTTTTCTTCTTGTTTTTGTTTAATTTTAAAGAGAATAGGGGCTGGGGATTTAGCTCAGTGGCACAGCACCTGCCTGGCAAGTGCAACACCGTGAGTTCGATTCCGGGTACTGGAAAAAAACAAAAAACCAAAAAAAGAGAATAACAACTAAGAAAAAATTAAAATGGCACATAATTTCAAAACAAAATGATAGGAAATTAACAATGGTTGTTATATTGCATACTGTTATCTTCAAAGTAGTTGTTCAGTTTTAAAGCACCTCTCCCTTTTCAATTTCTTTGAAGAGTCTGAGGATTATTGTTGTTTTAACCTTCTTGAAGGTCTTGTACAATTCAGCAGTGAATCTGTCAAATACTGAGATGTTCTTAGTTGACAAATATTTTAAGTTAATTTCATTTATTGTCATTGTATTGCTCAGAATTCTTGCATCTTCTCAGTTTAGTTTTGGTGATTTGTGTGAGTCTAGGAATCTGACCATTTCTTCGAGATTTTCCAATTTGTTGAACTACAGCTTTTCACAGTAGTTTCTATCTAATAATTTCAGTTGCATCCATTGTGATTTAGCCTTTTACATTTCTAATTGCACTTATGTGAGTCTTTGCTCGCTCTTTCTTTTTTTTTTTTTTTTTGTTTTTTTTTTTGTGGGGGGGGGTTTCTCCGGTACCGGGAACCGAACTCACGACCTTGTGCTTGCCAGGCAGGCGCTTTTGCCGCTGAGCTAAATCCCCAGCCCCTGATCGCTCTTTCTCTGTCTCTCTCCCTTCCTCCCTCCCTTCTTCCCTCTCTCTCTTTTTCTGATAAGTTTGACCATGGATCTTAGGTTATTTTTTCCAGCTCACTCTGTTTTTGTTATGTGAGCATTGATTTCAATAATCCATTTTAGGATTGCTTTTATTGTGTTCATACAGATTCTGAAGTGTTCTACTGATGTAGTTTGATTAATTTCCTTCTTGGTTTCATTTCTAATCCTTTGGATGTTTAGGATCATGTTACTGAGTTTCTGGTTTTTTATATAATTTTTGTGATTTCTTTTGTAATCGTTTTCTAGTCTCAGTGCACGATGGGCTGATAATAAACATGCAATGATTGTAATTCTTTCATATCTATGTAAGCATGCTTTGTGGTCTATTTTGGAGAAAATTCCATGTGCTTCTGAGAGGAATGTGTACCAGTTGCAGTATACTGAACATTATAGGTATATATGAAGTCTATTTGTTCAAAATATGTATCAAGTCGATATTTCTTTGTTGATTTTCTTTGTTGAGTTTATCTCATTTTGTGATAATGGGTTATTAAGTTCACTCAGTGTGATTATTTAGTGTTTATTGCGTCCTTTATGTCTGGCAATATTTTTTATGAAGTTAGGTGTTCCCAGACTTGGTGCATATATAGTTACAGATATTATCTCTTCTTATCGGAGTGTTCCCTTTACTAATCTGTAGTAACTTTTTGTATCTCTTCTGATTAGATTTAGCTTACAGTGTACTTCGTCTGAGAATAAAATTGCAGTCCTTGAATGAACTATTGTGTTCCAATCTTTGCTTTTCAGTCTATGAATTTCCTTTTGGATTAGATGAGTTTCATGGAGGCAACAGACCCTTGGATGCTGTTTATTGATTCAGTATGCCAGTCTGTCTCTTTTAAATGGGCAGTTGAGACCATTACAATTGAGAGATATTACTTGAAGCTGGTGATTTATTTCTGATTTTATGTTCTTTTTCTATTGATCACTCCTTTACTATTCTTCTTTGTTTATCTATTTGCCTTGCTTGATCTATTCATTACATCTGAATTTTCTCAAGTGGTTTGTAAGAATATAATCTTAATCTTGTCATACTTCTTTTCAAAATGTGAATTTAATATTTCATTACATAATTAATAAAATATCAGTGTTACTTAAAACCATGATGCTCAAATTCTTTATAACATTGGCTGGATAAATTTCTTTATATGTACTGCAGTAGCTAAATTAAACACATTAATACTTCCTATAAGATCCTCAATTTCCTTTGCTATTCATTTTATTTGTAGTTTTTATCTCAAGTACAATACTTTTATTTTTCTAAAACAACTCCAGTCTTGCTACATGATTTTCTTCACCAAGAAATGCAGACCATACCACTAGAGTGGCATCTTCACTTACAGTGACTGATGCTGCTAGGTTAGCTGTCTTTCTCATTTCTCCAAGAAGTATAGTGAGTAGAATTTCTGCGTCTTTTTGTCCTCAATAATTCTTTAAGATCAGAGACATAGAAGCCTGTTTGCCTATGTGTAAATTCCACTTACATTCTGTGTGACCCAAAGTACTTAACTTCATTTTTCTCAGTTCCTCCATTGATAAAAGACAAAAAATAATAATTACTACTTCAGAGGGCAATTGAAGAGATTAAGATAATCTTGATATATAATGCACTCAGGACATTGCTGAAATAATAGCATACACTGTATAAATTATTATTATTATTATAATTGGGGTTGTTGTGTCGTTCCTTGAATATAAGCAGCACATATTACTAAAATGCAAATGAATTCCCTTCCACTGCCTTCATAATAGCTCTCATGAAAACTTGCAATATATGTTTAACAAACAGAACAGAAAATATGTTTAATGGATTGCAAACCTCAGTTTGGAACCTAGATTACCAAAGCAACACATCAGAAACTATTGAAATAAATGACTATAATCTTTTTTAAAAAAAATAAAAACACTTTAATTATCTGAATACCCTTTGAGGAAGAAAAAATAATTTTATTATAAAAGTTTTTAATAATTGCTGTAGTGGAGAATGAAACTCCAGTGTTAACAAGGGGTACAGATATAGCCAGGAGACTGTGCACATGAACACAGAGGACTGAATTTCTTTTAACTGAGGAGGGAGGGAAAGGGAGAGAGACAGAGAGAAAAAGAAATAGAGAGACAGAGAGAGTGACATAGAGAGACAGAGAAATAGAGAGAGACAGACACAAACACAAAGAGAGAGAGAGAGAGAGAGAGAGAGAGAGAGAGAGAGAGAGAGAGAGAGAGAACAAAGATATGAACAGAGATTGACAAGCAAAGAGATGTTTGTGCCAGTGGAGAGTCAACCCCAACTCCTGAAAACAGTGAAGAGTGGGCTTCCTGTCCAGACTAACAACATGGGTAGTTTATAAAAGCACAAAGGCAGAGGCAGAGGAGAGCTGGAGTGAGCTCCTAAGCAGCCAGGAATCAGAAATTATGTAGAGGTAATGAACTTTCACCAGTTATCAAAATTACCGGAATCAAATAAGGGGGCTTAATTCTCCAAGCAAAGGATACTTAGCTGACGTCTACCTTTAGGAATATTCTTTGAAAGAGATTAGTGCTCCTTTTCTTAGTAATTAATATGCATGCCTGCTTCAGTGAGGGTCTGTGAGCCCCTCCCCCATCCACTCTTCTGAGCACTGTTCAGGGCATGTCTTATGGATATAACCATGACTGTACAGTGGAAGCCTGCTCCCTGCATTCTGGGCATCTGAAGGCCATTTCTTGGGATTTTTAGAAATTAATTTGTAAGCGGCATTGTAGGGTACAGCACTGTTACCACTTTTCTCAAATTTCAGTTCTCACTTCTCCCTTGATTCTAACACAGCATTACCACAATTAGCCAGACTAGGTCAAAATGATTTTCTGCTTCCTGTTTGCAAAATATTGCACACTCATATATCCAGGTAATCGCTGCTAAGTAATATTTTCACCATGTTATTTTTCTAATGATACCGTAATTCTCTACAAAACTGTTGGATCTATTTAATTATTTGCATAATCTCTATCATACCAAAAAAGGAGCATCTTGGTAAGAAGTGAATGTTTCACAATAAATAATGCACAAATTTACAAGATACACAGCCCTCTGTTTTAAAATATTGCAGTCTCAATCACAGTAAAAATCTAAATGCTTATTCATTTAGCAGTTTCAGCAAGAGATGTGTGATTTAATAATAGCCTTTATATAATTTATATAGCAGCATCCCCCAAGCATATTTAATGTAACAAAATATTAAGGAATGTTATATATTAACATTGATATAAATAGCTTATTCACTGTAGATTTTTGTGTATGTCATATGTTAATGAGAATCTGAAACTTCAAAGTGGGCCAATTTTTTTTGCTTGCTATCTTCTTGAATTACAAATAAACACGCGTGGTTTTGCATTGTTAAATAAGAGACATATGGCAATGAATACATTTATCAAAGTTGTTGGGTTTAATGAACCCATTGAACACAATGTTTTCCTAAATTTACTCTATAATTCCTTCTTGTGTCAGATTACTTTTTTATGGAACTACTGTTGAAACATGCTAATATGCAGAAGTGAAACACATGTTTATGCAGGAAAAGAGCAGTGTGAGGGAAAGGAGGCATTGGTATTTAAGGGAAAAATATTGAGATGACATCTGGAAGTCCCCAAAACACAAACTTTCTCACATTTCAAATGGCCTAGACTGAAGTAATAGCAATCACTGTGATCATCACCACTGTTATTGGGTCATTGTTACATGCCAGGCACTAACAGTTTTACAAATTGAGAATCTAGTCATTGCAACAGAACTATTAAGTTAACATGATTTTCCCATTGTACCAAAAAGGCAATCTGTTCTTATCATAGAATACTTGGGATTCTGGTCTAGATTGATGAAATGAAGAGTCCAAAATGCAAATAACTGTTAGACATCAATATATGATTGCTTAAGTAGGATTAATTTAGAATTGTATCAGATTCATACCCAACACCAATGTCAGATGAGAAAAACAAAGGCATCCAGAAAATGAAAAAGATTGAGGCTGGTATATTAGAGAAAAGAGCACAAAACGTTGGAGAGAATAGCATGCCCTGAGTACTGAGGGCACACTTATTTTTTTCACGAACTGATGGAGGAGAAAGACATGCCCAAGGTTTTCTTAATTTCCCACATTTATAGGGTCTGCTTCAGTAATGAAAGTAAAAGTGACGGAGAAATGAAGCATGTGAAGGTACAAATCAGTCATTCTAAATCTTTTCTTGCATCTCATAGAACTGGTCCCTGACTTTACAGCACTCATCACGGACTGTGTCTATGAAAATGTAGTTACAACTGCCCTTTGGTTTCAACACAATTAAATTGAACGGTTATGAATTTAATTGATTGGAATGAAATTAAGCAGAATCTAGTCTGCAAGAGAACTGGTTTCTACTTTAGATAATTTTAAAAGTGTAAAAATTACCTTATATAATGTCACCTGATAGAAGATGAAGAATCCAATACACAACAAAATGAAATGCAAGAGCATGTACATCTGAATAGTGGTGCACATTTCACAATTTCTAGTGCTCTGATTTCTGACCTTCACTAGAAAACTCTGTGAAAAATGTGTGCCCTGCACAGCTGAAGAGCTGAGAGCAATTGACAAGAATGAGGAGAAAAATAATTTTCATTTCTATAAGTCAGGTTATAAAGATAAGTTGAATGAAGAAAAGATTGTGAATAATATTAAACTCTGCAATTCTATAACATGGCTCTCACTTTCAAATAGAAATGACAGTCTACTGGGACATGCTTTTAAAATCTGAGAACTAGGATCATGCTATGAAAAAAAGATATATGAGTATTTAAATAAAAACTTAGAAAATGGTTTTGTCAATCATTGAATTATTATCATTATTTTCACTATTGGTGTCAAGTTCTGGTGGAAATCATTCTAATTAAATCAGCCCAGCCAGGTATGTTGGCACACACCTGTAACCCCAGCACTCGAGAGGCTGAGGCAGAAGGATCACTGTGAGTTCAAGGCCAGCCTGGGCTACATATGGGAGTTTAAAGCCGGCCTGCACTGTATAGTGAGACACTGTCTCAAAAAAAAAAGAGAGCCCTAATGATGTATTTTCATCTTCATTGTTCAGATTCAAGACTGACTACCTTAAAAATCAAACACGATAATGTAAAATTGAATGTGCAGGCTTGAGCTTTCCATTAATACTTGGCAGCTTCCTTAATTTGTAGAATTACAAATTAAATGTGATACATGGTTTGCGACGATGTAAGAAAGTTACGTTCCCTTACCACTACTTTGTGTGGGGTGAGTACTCGTATTTGAACTCAGATCTTGCACATTGAGTTACATAATCAGCCCCTTTTTAAAATATTGTTTGGTGACAGGATCTTACTAAATTGCTGAGTTGCCTAGGATGGGCTCAAGTTTATGATCCTCCTGCCTCAGCCTCCCTAAATCCGGGGATAGCATGTGTGTGCCGCCAAGCCCATCTCCACTGCTGTGTTTTCAAAACCTGAAAATATTTTAGGACTCAGTCTTATGATACTGAAATTCAAAAACTCCATTTATTTGCTATATTTAAGTACAGTAGCCCTCCTGGAAATAACATCTTCCTTGTCACTATGAGTGGCTATTTCTTCATAGTATATATGAGAGTTAATTTCATAAAAAGTGGAAAATGACATATTTGCAAAAACTAATCACTTATCAACCTTTAGTGATTCCTAATCCATCCACAGTGAGGCAGCACCATGCAGGAAAAAAAATTTAGATCCTAAATAAAGTAGTGTATGCAATGCAAATGATAACATAGACTTCCATGTGACAGTAATCAGAATTTGTGTAACACTGGATGGTGGACCTCAAAAAATTAAGGGTAGCTGACTTATGTTAAAATAGTTAAAGAAATATAGTGTACTCATAACTGGACTTTTTAAAAAGTCACAACAGAGGGGCTGGGGATTTAGCTCAGCGGCACAGCGCCTACCCAGCAAGCCCAAGGTTGTGAGTTCAATCCCCAGTACCAGAAAAAAATAAATAAATAAATAAATAAAATAAAAATAAAAAGTCACAACAGGACTTAAAATATATTTCTAATGATAAATGTGTATTGACCTTCAATCTCAATGACTGATATTTATAAAGATGACTCTTTTATACATTTTCCTCTTGATTTTAAAGAATGCTTGTCACTTTGGATAAGCATGTAAAAAAATTTAAATTGATATTAACAAATAATTTGGAGAAAATGCATCGAATTCTTTGGGATTCTTTTTGAAAAACTGTATTATTGTTTTTTCTATGATATCAATTGGTTTATAACAAATGTTTTGGGAAAAAATCACCCACTATAAATAACATAAATGATATCATTGAATCAAGTGGTTTTCTTATACGAAATGCTTTTGTTGTACAATAAGATAAATCAGCAAGCTCAAGTTTATGAAACAATTTTAAAGAGGAAATTCTATTCCATACAATAAAGAATGATAATAAAAAGAGAAAGACAGAGAGAGACACAGAGAGATCATCTATAGTGGGTTCACCAATTTACATTTCAGCCAGCAACATATAAGTGTTACATTTTCCTTATATGCTTCATAGCATTTATCTTTTTTTGTGAGAAGTGCTTTGCTGTGCAGATCAGGCTGGACTGGAACTCACTTTGTAGCCTAGGCTGGCCTAGAACTCACAGCAATCCTCCTACCTCAACCTTCTCAGTGCTGGGATTACAGGAGTGTACCACCTCACTTGGATTAGCATTTACTTTATTTATTTATTTATTTATTTATTTGGTTTTGGTTTTTCTCTGGTACCAGGAACCGAACTCACGACTTTGCACTTGCCAGGCAGGTGCCTAGCCGCTGAGCTAAATCCCCAGCCCCTTAGCATTTACTTTAAATTCCCCAAGAAATTAAAAATAGAACAACTGTATGATTCTCCAGCTTTGTTTCTGGGTAGTGCATACACCTAAAGGAACTGCAATCATGCATCTCAAATATATATATATATATATATATATATATGTGCACCCCATGCTCATGGCAGCGTTATCAAAATACAGAAGTAATCTAAATGTCCACAGATGGATGAATAGGTAAGGAATATGTGCATAAAATGCATTATCAGCGTTAGCAGGAAATTCTGCCATTTACCATAGTGTAGATTAACCTGGAAAACATTATGCTAAGTGAAATAATCCAGAAACAGAACAATAAATACTACACAATTTTACTTATATGAAGATTAGGCAATATTCAAATTCATAAAGGCAAAAATTAAAATGGTGATTTCCAGGTGCTGTGAGAAGAAAAAAATGGGTGAATGTTAAACAAAGTGTTTGAAGTGTTATGAGTATGAGAAGTGAAGAAATCTGCTGTACATCCGCATGACTATCATAAAAAAAACCATACTACATATTTAAACATTTGCTATTAGTATATAGATTATATTAGGTGCTCTATTTCAATCGTCAGAATTAGAAAGCAGGCAAAAGGAGAGTTTTTGAGGGAACAGATACATTTTGGGGATGGTTTGTGGTGTTAGTTTTATTGCCCTCCACCAACTCATCAAGTGGTATACATTAAATATGACAGCATATTGGATATTAATTATATCTTAACTGGATTTTTAAAAAAAGTATCAAAATTCCTTGTATGTATTATATATCTTAAGGGTTTTCTAAGTAACTTCCACTCTTGCTACCCACTGTGGATTCTCAGTATTCCTTTCTATATCATAGAGCCACCAGCTATGGACTGAAACCTTTACAGACTGAGCTAAATATACCTTTTCCCCTTTAACTTAGGGTGTCAAGTATTTGGTCTCAGCAATGAGAAAAGTAGGAGAGTGTGGAGTTAAACAATTTCTAAGTAAGTCATATTTAATTATCTCACTCACTTGCTAAATACAAAGCAGGATCACCACAGCAGTTGTCATTTTGGTTCACTCCATTTACAACTGTAATTTACGTTCAGGGAGATAGAATACTCACATAGTAGGGAAAGCAAAGTAATATTATTACTAACAGAGAGGAAGCAAAGGTAATAGATAAAATGTTTAGCAGTCGGGTGTGGTGGTGCACGCCTGTGATCCCAGCACTTGGAATACTGAGGCAGGAGGGTTGTCGTGCGTTGGAGACCAGCCTGAGCTACAAAGTGAGCTCAAGGCCAGTGTGAACTGCACAGCAAGATCCTGCCTCAAAAAGACCAAAAAAAAAAAAAAAAGATGTTTCGTGAGCTTATTCCCCCGAAGCTCAATAAAGCTTCCCAGGAAGATGGAATCTCATGTATATGTACTCCACCCCACACTGCAGCTAAAAGATTCTAAAAGCAGGGCACACTATGTTTGAAATCAGGATCACATAACCACTCAGCTATATTGTGGTTGGAAATTCCAGAAAGGACAGAGGGAGAGCTTCAACTGCAAGTGAGAAAAGGGGAAGAATTGGAGTAGTTTAAGGAGACCATGAAAATAGTCCTGTGGTGAGCATTTATTTTTTCCATACTAATAAATTTTCCAGTACAGAATTTTATTAGGGTCTTCCAGAATGTGAAGTGAAGATAAGCTACTACTAAAATTAATTATTGATAATAATATCTTTTACTATTATTGGATAAAAGTATATGTTTCTGTACCATATAGTAAAGGACTTTGACTTTAGAACCATCTGCAAGTTAGAATATATGAAAAGATGTGACAGTGATTATGAATCTGTTGAGGTTTAGATCTTTCAGTACTTTTTTGAAAGATCTATTAATTTCACTCAGCACCACAAAAATAATCTGACAAATTCCAAATATAATCATGTTATTTCTAACATCTTAATTAAATTAAAAGCCTCAAAGTTCTATCATCAATAAGCACTTAATTAAGCACTAATTAATTAAATTAAGAGGACTGGTTGTGTCACTCAGTAATGAAGTCCCTGGATTCAATCCTCAGTATCAAGAAAAAATAACAAGAGTAATTCCCTGTGCCTCCACATTCTCAGTGGCAAAAGAGACCTTTATTGTTTTTCTTTTTTTTCTGTGTGCAAGTGCTACAACAACGTTATTGTTAATGTGGTAAAATATACATAACATAAAATTTATCATTCTAAATCATTGTTATGCATACAGTTCAGCAGCATTAAATACATTGGCCATGTTGTCACTCATCATTACCAGAACATTTTCATCTTCTCAAAGTGATACTCTGTAGCCCTCAACAACTCCATTTCCTACTCCCATTTTATTTTGCTTTTATGAATTTGATTACACTAGACACTTCCTATAAGCATGATTATATATCATCCTTTGTATCTGGACTTATTTCACCTTAGCATGTTTTCATAGTTGATCCATGTTGTAGCATGAGTCAGGGTTCCATTCCTTTGTAAGGCTTAATAATATTCTATTATATGTATAAACAATATTTTTTGTATCTACTGATCAGCCAATGGACATTTGGGTTATTTCTATTTTTGCAGTGTTGTTATGATCATGAATATAGAAATATCTAAGCCCCTGTGTTATTCATTTTGGAATATATACACAGAAGGGAATAGCTGATGATATGGTAATTCTATGTTTAATTTATTTCAGAAACTGTATGGATTCATTGGGTTCTTGCTGTACCTTGGGAAGGAACAGCAGCAAGAATGAGGGAAAACTAGACAAGAGACAAAAAGCTGGGGCCAGGTAGAGGTCTTCTCTCTCTTCTGAGTGGAGAAGTGGAACTGCCCAAGAACAGTAGAGCATTTATTTATACCCTCCAGGGGTTGATTACTTTCAGCCTCGTTGCCCAGCAATCAGTTAACAAGCTACAAGGGCATGTTTATGTGCCTGTAGAAGTTCCGGTGTTCTCTGGCTGGCTTCCTCCCGCACATGTAACCTTCCGGCTTCAGGTGCTTCCAACAAGAAACTACCATAGGAGTTCCCTTAGTGGTTTTTTACCATGAGTTTTGCCAACAATAGCGAAATGTTCGACTTTCTACACATTTTCACCAATATTAGCATTTTTCCTTTTTTTGTTGTTCCCTTTGTTCTTTCCTTCCTTCTATTTCTTTTTTTCTCTTTTTTGTCTTTTGTTTTCTTTGTGATTTTTGAGAAACAATTTTGCTACACAGTCCAGGCTGGCCATGAATATGTAAAACTCCTATCTCTACCTCCACAGTGTCAGGATTACAAGAGTGCAAAACAATGCCCAGCATTAAGTTTGTTTTGTTTTTATAACAGTCAACCTAATGTATGCAAGTTGTGTCTCATTATAGTTTGGATTTATAGTTCCCTGATAACTAATGACACAAAATATCTTCTGTTTGTGGGTCTTCAGTATGTCTTTGGAGAAATGTCTGCTACAGTCATTTGTCCATTTTTAATTGGATTTTGTTGCAATAGTACTTCATCATGCTATTTTATATATTTCTCTGATTGCTGCTGAGGTTGAAAATCTGTTTTCATTAGATGTATCAGTATACTCTTCTATGAATCTATGAAATGTAGTTTATACCCCATGACAATTTTAATTGGATTACTCAATTACCTGTGTTTTTATATATTGTGAATTTACAGATTTTCTTGTATTGTGGTTTTTTTACTTTATGATACTTCTCACCAACAGAATTTTTTTTTAAATTTTAATGCCATTAGTAATACAGGTATATTTTGTGGAATTAGTACTTTCTTGTATTTTATATACGAATCCTTCCATAATCTAGTGTCACAATAACACATTTTGTTCAAAAATCTTAAATTTTGATGAATTCCATCAATTATTATTTGTATTTTATGAATCTATTTGTTTCCATATGAACAACAAATTGTTTTGTTTCTGTTTTAAAGAACCATTTATTGTGCAGTAATTTTACTTGTTTTATATGCTATTACAGGTTTGGTCCTATTTCACCTACCTAATTCTATTGTTTTATTTTTCATCAATGTGCTTCAATAAAATGTTCAAATTATTATGATTTTATAGTAAATCATAACTCCTGGAAGATAAATCATTAATCACTATGCTTTTTCATAACATTTTTATATTTCTTGGCCATTTTATGTATATTTTACAACTTGTATTTTGTCTCAAAATTTATTATTATTACTTTTCTAATGATTACAGTAAACTCAGATTATTTTGAGAACAAAGAATTTCACAAGTAAATCATTTAGGCATACATTTTTCCTCATTTATTAGTTTATGTTGTTATTGTTTGCACCTACAATAATCTCATTGGGATACATGTCAAGCAGCATTAGAAGGAAGTTAAAAAATGGATGATTTCAAAAATGAGTACAAGAAAGTTGTATGGAAAAAATAAAATTGGATTTTTACCACCCAAAATTTTTACAGTTTGACAATAAACATTATATATACCATATTTTTGTCTTAAAACTTCACATCTTAAAAATATTTCTCAACAAATATAATTAACTTTTAAACAAGGGTCTTATATCTACCCTATAGAACTTTCTGAGTTTCTTAATTACGTAGTTAATTATGGTAGTATATCCTCTTCAATTATTTATATAAGATATTTTAGTGATTTTTTAGCTTCCTTTTGAATTATTTAAGTGAGTATATACAATTCAGTACTGGTTAAAGCAATATTAAGAATTTTTGTCATGCTCTAAAGTGAAATGAGTTGTTTCTAATATTTCATCACTAAATATGTTGTTGAATTCGCTATAGAGATTGACATAAAGACAGCAGGGAGAGAACAGAGGTTTAATCTGACATGTGTTTTTTTTTTTTTTTTTTTTTTTTTTTGGTTTTTCTCGGTTTTTCTCCGGTACCGGGAACCGAACTCACGACCTTGCGCTCGCCAGGCAGGCGCTTTTGCCGCTGAGCTAAATCCACAGCCCGAAGAATCTTAATCCCTATTCCTAGTTTATATAATGCTTTGCTCTTTATTACTTCAATAATAAATGAGGTTTGAGTATCACCAACTGCCTCCCTGCAACCATTGAATTATTATAGTCTAATCTTTGCTCATTTATATTTTCCTTTAATTTTAAAATGTACGAATAGATTTCCTATTTCTCACAAGTAAACCTAAGTTTTATTTTTGGGATATTCTTGAATTCCCTTTTTAATGGTTTGTGGTGTTTCACATTGTATCCACAGTGATATCCATCAGTAATTTTCCTTTCAAGATTTTGTCTCTTACTTGCTTCAGAGTTTTATTATACTGGCTAAATGACTTTCCAACTCTTCTACTTTATCCCCTAAAATACTTACAAAGCTTAGGGCTCATTAACTTCCTTTAATAAGAGCCCACCTATGAAACAAGCCACATTTGGTAACTTGGAAAGAGAAATTTTAGCAACTCAATATCTTTGTACACATTTTTATTTCTAAATCACAATTTTTAAATTACACGTACTTTCAAGGAAATTACTTTTTTCCTCTGAGCTTTTGAACTTAATGACATAAAGATTCTCATCCTGTGCAATTGTAATTTTTAGTTTCACTTTGCATACCATTTTATTTCTCTTTTATTCTCTATATTAGTTATTAATGACTTCTGTTTCCTCATGAACATTATTGAATTTAACTTGCTTATTTTCTTAGTCTTTGAAAGAATCGACATTTGCATTTGGTAATCTTGTCTACTTGATGACAACTTTTTCACTATTTTTCTGTTGTAATCACTTGTGTATCACCTTTAGCCTTTTTGATGCATCATTCTTAAGGTTCAAGCAAAGCAAATAATTAGAAGTTATTTTCTAATTTTTTGAGTTGATATTGTTTTGAAGAAAACCAAGATATAAAGAACAAGTATGATGTCAACTACCTTCATAACAAAACAAGAAGTACCATCTCACTGTTAGCAAAAGCATAACAAAGCATTTTTTTCCTTGTGTCATTGCCAATGTACAGAAACTCATTTCAAGATTTTAGTTCATGAGGTTAAATGTAGTGTGCATTTTCTCATTTGGAGTTTTGTGACATGTGAGATTAAATGGACCGGGCAGCTTATTAACCAACTCTTCATCATATTTTACCAACTTACACAGTTTTTAAAAAAGTGTTTTAGGGTTTTCATTAAAGCAGAAAATTTAACTATATTTTCCCCAAAATCATAGTCTTCATTGATTACTATAAATTTCTGGATACCTATAAATTTAAAGAATTTTTTGGCATATGGAATCACAAATTGGTATGATTTTCCCAGGTTTATTGATAAAGATTTACCTAAATATGAAGAAATATTTGTTACCATGTATCCAAATAATTAAATATCAGTGTTTTTTTAAACAATAAAGGAACAAAAATAATTTATGGTAAAACAGATTTCAGAACTCCATATATTTTAGTATTCTTTCAGATATTCACAACATGTGTTAATATGTCAAAGCCTTTTAGAAATAATATGGTGTGAAACAAAATCAAACCATGTGCAACTTTGTTTAATTCAAAAATGTTTTGGCTAAAACATTAATACTGAACATAATTTAGTAAATGATTGTCTAAATAAGTGATCCAGTCTATTCCTTGCCATCATTGTTTTTGTCTTCTTGAAAAAGACCTAATAAATATCTTTTGTTTCCACTAAATGTTTGAATAAACTGAGAAATAAGACAAATAGGTACACTGTCTGAATCTTAGCATTAACCAGTCACTTCTGCCAGGTTACTACATTGCTAGACAAGGGTAAGCCTCTCTGAAACATGGCAGGAGATGATTCTGGAAAATAAATACAAACCACTGCTGAGGGAAGGTGGACTTCTTAAAAAGAGGACTGGAGTTGAGGCAAAAACATCCAGTTATGCTTGCCAAAAATACCATTCTGATAAATCACTCCACCTTGCTGGAGAGGGTGGAGAAAATATAAGAACAGCCATAGGTTTGACATACAAATGGGGTTACTTATACAAAAAAGAAGATATCAGAACTAGGGAAGTAGGTTTTGTTTGTAATTATTCGGCAGTTTTTAATTCTCTTACCCATTGGGTTTAATCATTCACTCTGTGTTGCTTTAGAGTATTCTTGGGCCATTCAGGAAAGAAATCCATGTCACATGATCATGTTACAAGATCAGTGCAAACCACTGCATCTTTTCACTGACTACAATCACATATTAGGGAACAACTTAAACACCAGAAGTATAAAAGCCCAGCGAACATATGATCAGTCTTGACACACTGTTAAGATCACAGATTGCTATTCACATAGGAAAGCCCAAAAGTACACACAACAAAATTTCTACATGTCACTCCTGCAAATTACACTACCTCCTTTTCTTTTTGATTTACCAGAAAATATGACAAATGTCATGGCTTTTGAGAGATAAGATAAATATCACCTGTATTGCCTCTTCAATCTTTTGCAGATTGATTCCCCAAGAGGAAAAGGATACAGTGGCAAGCAGATTGCTGTCCTGCCTCTGTCTCTTTTCTCTAAACCTGAGAGGCAGTCAATAGGAAGATAAAGTGGAAGGTGTGTGATGCTTTTGTTTTGCAAACCAAAAGAAAAGGAATAGATTTCCTCCTTCCAACAGTTGCTGAAATTATAGCACTCAGCTGAATGGCCACTTTTGGTCACTGTTATTTATGTTCTCCGTTTCTGGTCACTTTTATTAGTGAGTTCACATTCTAAATGGATACAGTTTTCATTATGACAATAATGTTGTTTCTAAGGACAGACTCCAAACCAGAAGATTTTAATCCAGTATGTGTCAAGTATGGAGCAAGCCATGAAAGGAAAAATCCTAAGTGGCTTTTGAAAGATTAAATATATATGTGGAAATCTCTAGGCCTCCTGGCAAATTTTATTCTCCTAGGAAACGTTTGCTTTGTAACATTTGGGTTTTCAAATAAAAGTACTGGTCTTGGAGCCCCAAACACATGAAATACTTGGGTGATAATTTGACAAATTATATGAGCTCCATGTGACTTAATAAAAATAGAAGCAAACCTTCCTAATCACCGAAGAATACCATATTGCAACACATGAAGTATGTAAGCTCAGTAAGATTCTCATAGATAACATTCGTTTCATTTTCCTGCCGTTATCAACCTTTTGATAATTATAAGATAGAGTACCATGCACTTACCTCCTACTACTGTTAATGAGTTCACATTCTGCAAAAAAAAAAACTCACTTCATGTCGTAGTGTCCTAAAATTTACATGCAAAAAAGAGTGACATGAAGCAATGTCATTCTATGGCTTTATAAATTCTTATACTGGACCGTTTATGAGTGTCTTGACTTCTGGTTCTACATGACTTTGAAACTAGATGTCAATTAGACATAATATTTTTCTGAAGATATGCTTTGAGTAACTCATTTCAACTAAACATTAAGTGAAACCTAGAGGAAATCAGCCAATTATAAGAAGAGTATACCAATTCCTCTGTTTTGAAAACTTCCTTTATATGCTTGGAGAACAAATTTTAGGGAATTGAGGGCAGTTACAGTAAAGGTAATCTAGTTAAAATATATGTAAACATGTTAAATGGTGTCAGTTATAAAATACACTATGATGAGTAATTTTAAAGGAATATCGACTGTGATGCTGAGAATTTTGCCTATATTCCTCTTTACCATTTGATTTGTCTTTGTGTTCTTTTCCCTTCAGTTATATTGTTAAAGCAAAGAACCAATTAAAGTAGCTTATGTCATATTTTGTCTTTCCGTTCACTTTCTCCATCTAAACTCTTGGCTTCTATACCCAGTGGTTTTGTCCTTTCTTTACTTCCCATCAAATTTTTCAGCAAGTGCTATATTTACTTCACAAAACCAGTATATTATGCTTCACTCCAAATATCTAAGATTTTGTACTGCAGCTCAACTTCAGTTCTGTAGTAGTATAGAGAAGGACTTGGGCCTCGGATATGAGCAAGGCTTGAGTTCCAGCTATAAACTCAACATCTGGAGTACTCGATTTCCTGGTACTTAACTGCAGATCATAACTCTCATACAAACTGTTGTAAGACTTAGGAAGATAATAAATAAAGGGTTTTTATTACTATGTCTGGCACATGATTACTGCTCAATGAATATTAGTTTGTATTGATTTGTTATATATATGTGTGTATATATAAGATATAAATTTTAGTGGACAATATTTCCTGAATAAATCAAACTAGTATGAGTACAAAATATTTTAAAAGTCATCATTAGGGGAGAGAATATATCTTGGTGATTAGATTGGAACTTTGGAACTAGAATGCACTGGTTGAACCTAATATTTTCTGTTTCAATAGCTGTTGACACTGTTCAAATTAATCAATCTCTTTGTGTATTTATGCCTAATTTGTAAAAAGAAATATTAATAATAATCAGTTGGTAGATTTGTTTTGAGAACCCAACTTAGAAAAGCATTTACCTCACATATAATTGGTCTTTAAAAAACATTTTCAAATTATTTTTTCATGGAAGGAACAATCTGAATATTTATTATTACAGAAATGAAGACAAGGGCTGGGGCTATAGCTCAGTGGCATAAGCACCTGCCTGGCAAGCACAAGGTCCTGAGTTCAGTTCCCAATACCAAAAAAAAATCAGAATTGAAGACAATATTCATGTATATTTTGTAATTTTATAACCACATATAAAATTTAGTGAATATCAGGTCCATAATCTTGAACTATGCAATAATATTTTTATAGGTTTTCAGGATTACTTCAGAAGTTTATTGGTGATAAAAATATCAACTTCTTAAAGCTATCAAGAAATAATAACCATAGCACCCATAACATATGTAAAGCATGCTTTAAATTATTCTATCTTCTGAAGAATATTGTATAGAAGTAAGGAAAAAATACTCAATATGTATTCTGTATGTCCAGATAATATCTTCTCTTTCAAGATGTAAGAGCTAACCCACAGCATAAAATGCTGTATTTAATATTAATGTTATGTGTATAAATATGGAAAAAGGTTTTCCTATTATGTCACTGGTATTTCATTTTAGCATCAGGCAAATATAATGTCTCAGAATTTTGCCTAGTGATGATTTAAAAAAGTAATCAATTTGTAAGCTTGATATAGATGAGTAAGAAGTACATTATTTAACCTGTTAACAGCTCTCACTATGCACGCATTTATAGTCTAAAGGAAAGAAGTTAAAGTAGTAGAGTAATATTGTCCAATAGAAATTAAATGTAAGGCAGAAATGCAAGCCATATAGATGTATATATTTAAAAATTTTAGCAACCACATTAAAAATACAAAATAAGTGGGTGCAATTAAGTTTAATATTCTTATTACCATAACCAATGCAAAATACTAATTCAACTTTTAATAACATGTGATAAATATAGCATTTACCTATTCATTAAATAAAATGTAATATATAGTATGTGTATGTGTATGCTTTATCTTATTCATTAAAAATATTTCTTAAAACACTGAAAACAGGGGCTGGGGATTTAGCTCAGCGGCAAAAGCGCCTGCCTGGCAAGCGCAAGGTCGTGAGTTCGGTTCCCGGTACCGGA
>NW_004955411.1:21637582-21717454 GCF_000276665.1 Chinchilla lanigera
AAAAAAAAAACAACAAAAAAAAAAACACTGAAAACGACTGATTTATTAAAATAAATGTTAAAAATACTGAAGAGATATCATACAGGTCTTAAAAATCATTGTTTTACATGCAGAGACAATTTATTTCAAATTACCAATGCTTCTGCTCAATAAAACAGGTAAAAATAAAAGCAAAGATGTTATGCTTGATTTTCTACTTTCTTTATGACTCAGAATGAAATTTCATTTATATGTTCAAGTTGGTCTTAAAAACTCTCAGAAATTGTATGAGTGGAAATTTTTTATGTTGCTAAACTGGGAATTAAACATATACCTAAGGAAGTCCAAATCCACTTTATTTAAATAGGGGGCAAAATCTAGCAGGATTATAGAAAATAAATATAAGACTTACCAGGTAACTCTTAGAAATGTTTAAGACAGATAGTGGCAAAATTGAATATATACAATAGTTTTCACTCATAATTCCTAACAATCCATACTGTGTTTTTGAACTATGTTTAAGATCCATTCATTCATTGTCTTTTTAGCATCACTGCTGGATTTCATAAACCCCAAAATCTCAAACTATAAAATTAAATGCTTTTATCACTTGCCAACCTACAAAATAATGTACAGATCTAGGAATCAGCAATGGGGAGAAACAGTACTTTTCCTAAAATTTACTGAGAACTTTGAAATAAGATAAATTAGCACTTCTTCATCTTGAAAACATGCCTCAATTTTCAAAAACTCAAATGTGCTTGTGCTGAGTTTTGGATACAGAATATCTTCCCCCCAAAAATTTCTCATGTCTTCAAAGTTGGGGGCTTTTAAAATGTTATGGATCATGGAGATGCTACAGTCACCCGTGGATTTATCCTACTACTAAAGCTGGTAGTAAACCTTGGATTTATCCACTCGAGTTTATAGGTGAACACATTGTTTGGAAGTAGGGCTTGGATGGAAGAGGTCACTGGGAACATGACTTTGCACAAAATGTGTCTATTCCTGGGCCCCCTCCTCTCTCTCACACTCTTTTTCTCTGTCTCTCTCTCTCTCTCTCTTTCTCTCTGCTTCCAGGCTACCATGAAGAGAGCAATTTTCCACTGCCGTTAAAGGAGCAGTTTTCCCCAACTAGACCCTTCTGCTACGATGTTGATTACATAAACACAGACAGCTGTGGACTGAATCTCTGAGACTTTGAGCCAAAATAAAACACTCCTTGAAGTCTCAAGTGTTGGGTATTCTGTCCTACTGACAGGAAAATGACTAATATAAACATTTGATACCAGAGAAGGGAGGTCATTGTTGTGACTATACCTGACACATGATTCAGAAGCCTTTGAAACTAGTTTGTAAAAGGCTTTTGAAAAGATTTGGAGAAGCAGGATAGAAAACAACAACACTATAAACAGAGCTTACTGGTGAGTCTGGTCAGAGTTCTGAAGGAATGCTAACAATAAAGCTCAGGCTCAGGAATTTTCAGGTGAGAGCAAGGAGTCCATTGGTGGTTGGACTGCAGGGTATGTATACTACACTCTGGTATTAAAATTGTCTATATTTTACCTATGTCATCAGACTTTGCAAGAAACTAACTCTGAAAGAAATGGACTTATTAACCTGAAGGAGAAAATTTCATGACACCCAACAATCAGACTATGGCATTTGTACTGCTATTTGCTTTCAGTCAGATCTACAATAAGAAGCAGGAACAAAGTATATATCTGAATGATTTTAAAAAATTGAAACTTATCAAGAAAGAAAGATCTTATAAAGTCTGGGTCAAGGATACATGATTACTGAAAGGATTAGAAGTAAAATGAAGCAACATAATTGGATAAGGACAACAAGAAAAATGTGTTGGTAGAATCTGAGGAAGTGGTGTACTTGACCCATCACAAGCTCAAAAGTGGAAAAGTGCAAACTTTTTGAAAAGGCTTTGCTTTCAGAGAAGACCCTCAGGCATTCTGCTTATTCAAGGTCACCCAGGGAAGTGTTTCCCTGGATTCATCATTCCAGGCACTCAAATAATTCTGGAGCCTTTGTACACAGTGGGCAGGACACAACCTGGCAAAACTTTGGTGTCATCCACATGGTGCTTGTTTTTCAGGCATGAAAAATGCAAGAATTGTGGTGTCCTGCATTGTACCCCCGAAAAGGTAATTGTTGACGCTTTAGAGTGAAATCTAATGTACAGTGGGTGCTCCAGAATTTGTACATGCCAAGAACATGGACCATCTGCTGAGGAGAAAAACAGATAGTGATTGGAACAAGGCCAAAGAAAGAACACATGGGCTGAAATCAGCAAGATCATTTGGCTATATGTGGGCAGTGGCTGAGCTGGAAATTGATGACTCATGTGGGGCTAGAGCAAAGTCAACCCTGAGAACAGGGAACACTTGAGGCAAGCCAGGTGAACAAGTTGTTCCATCCCCTAGAACACAGGGTGCCTGAAGCAAGCCTGGTAAACAAATTGTTAGCCTTGACATCAACCTGCTGAGTATGTAAATAAACATGCTGCCACTGCTGGGTGGTTCCTTTTCTCCCACCAGAAGAGAAGGGAAACTGTGTTTCACTGGATGTCAGTTTTCTGCATTCTGACTCTTGTCCTCATTTCTTCATCCTCCACCATCCTCTCCCCAGGAACTTCAAGAGCTGTGCTGCACATGCCATTTTAGCACCCAAACAGGGACCTGGGGTATGAGGAAACTTGTCATATACTAGGTGAGAGGACACTTCCAGTTGTGCACACAAAAGGGAAGGAAGTATATTGACAGCATCAATATTGACTCCATCATCAAGTGTAAAACATGGGTCAAACAGGTTCCTGAGAACAGCAGATATATATAGAAATCCTTTCTGTATTATTGATACCTGCATTCCTTTTCTCTGTGGACCTTGATCAGCGAGTGTTTTGATGATCTTACACCTGCTGAGATGACTACAGAGGATTTGGCTCAGAGCACTATTTTTAAAGTATGCCCCCATGCAAAAAAAGGATAGTGGAGCAATAGCACCTTTGATAGAACTTGAACCCTCTAGCTTTGATAAGGAAGGAGCTGTAGGTAGTAAAGAATATGTTCCTCCATTAGAGGAGCATTTTTCTGTCACTTTCATTTCACAGCCTTGCAAAGTAAAACCAACAACTTTAATTGCACCACAAGTGGCTACTTCCACTTTCTCAATTCAGAAAAATTTTCCTGCATCACAGGCTGAGACTTCCACCCCTCATAGAATAGTGTCATCCTTTCCCTCTCCTTTGCAGTTGGCACTAAAAGAAGCCAGGGGGCAAGAGAATCCCCAGGAGTTTTCAGTGTGTCTGCTGTGCTATTGAAGACCAAGACCCCAATAATCTGGGACAAGTTATATGTCTTCATGAAGCTGTACCCCTTAAGACCTTAAAAGAACTAAAACAAGCAACCACTACCTATGGCCCCAAATCTTCTTTTACCTTAGATTTTGTAGTGCTTGTAGGACAAAAGGTTATGGCTCCTAATGATTGGAAAGGAAGAACTAGCTAACACATATTTTTGACTGGGGGATTATTTATTGTGGAAGGGAAATTTTTTTGATTTGTGTGTGGATCAGACTGCTCGCAATACCGCTCGCAATGTGGCCATTACAAAAGACATGTTAACTAGAGAAGACGCCTCTGCTACCATAAATAATCAACTTACTTTTGAATTTCAAGCATATGAACAAATTAAAATAGCTGCCACAAGCGTTTGGGGAGAACCTTCAAAGGATGAGACAGACATCCTTTGATCTGACCTCCATTTGCCCATGTCCTGATGAAACTTTTCAGAATATTGTGGCATATTTATAGCGGACAAGTAGAAGAATTAGCAAGAACACAGAGGTTGGAAAGTTAATTGTTCAACAATTGACCTTTAAAAGTACAAATAAATGGTGTAAAGAGACTTTATGAGCCCACAAAAAAATAGGCTATGCTGTCTGAGGTGATTCAGATTTGTGCATACACTGGGCCCTCCTATATACAAGGGGCTGCCTTGGCAGCAGTTATCACTCAGGCTGATAATCCACAGCCTAAAGGAATGGGAAGGAACAAGAACACTTGTTTCCGCTGTAGGAGCGAGGGACATTTTACTCAAAATTGCTCTGCAGCACCTATAGGGGCAGCACAGCCACCGTGAGCCTCTTCAAAAACACCTTCTAGGATCTGTTCAAAGTGTAGATGACGATATCACTGGGCTAGTAAGTCTAGGTCCAAGACTACCGTGGAAGGCCTACCTATTCTGGGAAATGTTGAGTGGGGCCTACCTCAGCCCCTCCAAACAGTGGAGGCACTTTCCATAATTCATCACCAGCCCCACCCTCCACCACTAGTCATGTTTCTGACCTCTTGTGAGCAACAAAAGACAGCAGAGGCTTGGAACCCAGTTGCTCCTCCAGGTTCATACTAACTCCTAACATGAGACCCCAAGCTATTCCTACTAGAATCTATGTACTTTTGACCCAAGGAAAAGCGGGGACTCCTGCTAGGCCTCAGTTGTCTCACTTTGAAAGGTTTCCAGGTTTGGCCTGGTGTCATCAATGTTGATTATACAGGGGAGATCAAAGTTATGGTTCAACCTATTCAACACATTGTTTAAGTCACCCCAGGTACTCATATTGCTCAATTAGTCACTCTTCCTTTGACAAAAATTGGAAAATCTGTCTAAAGATCTAAGGGTTGTGGGTGCTCTGACACTTATTGGGTTCAAAAAATTAAAAAAGATTCTCCTAAAATGATTATTAAAAGAAAAGCATTCAAAGGGCTTTTGTACACAAGTACAGATGTTTCGGGTATTGCCTAGCACCACTGGCCTATGGCGTGGCTTTGGATTAGCAATTACAGATCTACAGAATAATGTTTCTCACCTTAGTAGAAGTGCTAAATTGTTAAATTGGAGGGATGAAAAGGCCACTCTGGATGTTTCTCACCTATGTCTTCCCCCATATACCCATCAACTTATAGAATCACAGCATATTACAGGATATGGGGGCATTTTTGATCAGTCACAACTGTTTGATGATTTACCAAATGTTACAACAAGGTTTTCTCCCCACTCAAGAGCTTGATAAATACAATAAGGGAAGGAGAAAACTCATGTCAGTAGTCCCTAAGATGGACCAAATTGGTATAGGCCACTCACCTTGACATTTTCAGAAGGGACCTTGATCTTTTCTCTGACCCCACAAATGATGTCCAAGATAACTTAGATGTTTGATGACCCTGTTTGGGTTGATAAATTGTCCCTCACTCAGGAGAAGCTTATAGTAGTTCATACACAGTTTAACAAACAGATCATGGTAGGGTACCTATAATCCCTCAATAGCCCATGGAATACTCCAATTTTAGGATAAAAAGGAAGTCAGGAAGGTACAGATTATTACAAGATTTGCAGGCTGTTCATCATACCAGGGAACCTATGGGAGCACTTCAACTAGGTTTGCCCATCCCATAGCTATCCTTTTACATTTTTCCCTCATGGTGATTCATTTAAAAGACTGTGGTTTTTTTTGGGGGGGTGGTGGTTAAATTCTCCATCTTCAATATAAAAAAATGTTTGCTTTTAGTTTACCCTCCATTGACCATCAAGTCCCTATGCGCCAAATCTTATGGTGTTATCTGACACAAGAAATGGCAAACAGTCCTATCCTTTGTTAAGAATTTGTAGCTGTAACCATTTTGTCAGTCATCAGGCCCATCCCTCTGCTTATCTCATTCATTGCATGGATGATATTCTTCTAGTACATGAATACTTACCCACCTTGCACAAAGTATTTCTTCAATGAGATGATGCCCTTTGTAATGCAGGCCTGGTTGTGGTCCCTGAAAAAATTCAAAAAGTTCTCACATTTGGGTCACCGTATTTTACAGAGAAATATTGTGCCGCAAATTGTTCAGATCCAGATTAATCATCTTGTAACTTTAACTGATTTTCAGACTTTACTTGATATTAATTGGCTCTGCGTAGCTTTAAAACTAATGACTCATGATATAAGCTCTCTCTTTGACATTCTCAAAGGGGGACCCAGCCTCCACATGTCCAAGAGTACTTACTTTAGAGGCTAAAGCCACTTGGCTAAAGCCAAAGTTAATCTGTCCCTCTCTAATACTCAATTTTCTAGAGCTGACCCATCTTTACCAATGTTTTTAATTATTTTCCCAACTCAACATACACCTACTGGTGTCCTTTGCCAATCTCAGGATGCTTTAAAATGTCTACATATGCCACATGCTCCATATAAAAACACTACCCTCTTTTATGATGCTGTGGCAGGACTTGTCACATGTAGACGGACACATGCTGTTCAGCTCTTTGGTCATGAGGCACAAACTATCATTGTCCCCTTTTCTGATGTTCAATAACATTGGTTGTGGCAATTTTGATCCTCTTGCCAATCCTCATTGGCTAATTGCCCTGGTGTTATTGTCATTACCCTCCAGAAAATTAATTCAATTTTCTTCCTTCACACCTTTTGACTTTCCTTCAAAAAAACGCTTGGTTCCTATACAGGGAATTGTTTCTGTTTTCACAGATGGATCCTCTTTAGGCAGAGGGGTTATATAATGACCTTCTCTTCTGAAATACAGGATACAGGATTTTTTTCTACACAAATGATTGAATTGCAGGCTGTCATATGGACCTTGCAAGATCATTCATCCCCTCCTATTAACCTCTTTTCAGAGAGCACTTATGTTTGTGGTGTGGTGCACCACATTAAGACTGCCACTATTCACACTGACAAAGAAGATCTTTTTCATTTATTCCACAGTCTCCAATCTGTCATTTTGTCATTTTGCCATGCCATGTTTCCTGTTTTATCAGTTATTTATGTTCTCCTTTCCAATTGCTGGGGTTTATTGCATTTCAATAAACCAATAGACATCATCAGTACAATTACCCCAGTTATCCTTATATACACATATATATTCTTTCCATTCCTTCTTTCTTTCTTTTTTCCTTACTATCATCCTAGTTTCTCCTCCTGTTTGAACAATTTCTTTCCCTTCCACAGTATCTATTGTACCTTCTGGGTGTTATTTACTCTTTCAGGTTCTTACACTAGGGAGAAAGTACGATATTTACATATGTTGGTCTGATTTATTTCACTTCTGAGTATGGTCTCTGGTTGCATCCATTTGCATATAAAAGCCTCCAGTTTATCTTTTTTATAGCTGGGTAATACTCCATTGCATAAAAATACTACATCTTTTTTATCCATGCCTCAGCTGATTGGTATTGGGGTTGTTTACAAGATTTAGCTATGACAAATGGTGCTGCTATAAACATGGATAAACAAATATCACTGAGGTATGATATTTTTAGTTATTCTGGAAAAACACCTAGAAAAAGAATAGCTGGGTTAAGTGGAACCTCTAATCCTAGTTTTGTGAAGAATCTCCACACTCATTTCCATGGTGGTTTCACCAGTCTACACTCCCACCAATAGTGGAGAAGCATTCCTTTTTCCCAGCAGTCCCTCCAGCATTTGTTATTGGTTGACTTCTTGATGATAGCTGTTATTTCTGGGGTGAGATGGAATCTCAGGGATGTTTTAATTTGCATTTCTTGAATGACTAATGATGTTGAACATTTTTTGATGTATTTATTTACTGTTTGTAATTTTTCATCAGAGAAGTGTGCTCATCTCAGATGCCCATTTTTTAATTAGGTTTTTGAATTTGGAGGGACTGGTTTTTTAATATTCTTTATATGTTCTACATAAAAATCCTTTTGCTGATTAATGAAGGGCTGGCTAAATTTTTTCCCAATTCATGGGATTTGTTTTTACCCTGTTGGTGTTTTCTCTTGATGCACAAAAACTTTTTAATAAGATGAAATCCCAGTTGTTGATTCTTTGAAGTATTTCCCATGCAGTTTGTTTTTTATTCATGAAATCTGTGCCTACCCTTACCTGGGGGTAGACTTTCTCTTCCAGTAGACTTAGCACTTCTGGTTTATATTTAGATCTTTGATCCATTTTGACTTTAGCTTAGTGCATAGTGAAAAACATGGGTCTAGTTTTAGTCTTTGGCATGTAGAAAGCCAATTTTTCCAGCATGACTTATGAAAGAGCCTACATTTTTCTTCCATTGAACATGTTTGGCCCCTTTGTCACAGACATGTTCACTGAGTGTGTTTGTAGATGTGTCTGCATCTTTTAATCTGTTTCATTGTTTCTCAGGTCTGTTTTTGTGCCAATACCATGCTGATTTTATTATAGTAGCTTTATAGAATAATTTCAAGTCAAGGCTTGTGATGTCTCCTGCTTTTGCTTTGTTTCCCAGGGTTGCTTTTGCTATTCTAGGTCTTTTCTGGTTTTATATGAATTTTAGGAATCTTTTCCCTAGATCCCTGAGGTGTACTAATGCTATTTTAATTGGGATTATGTTGAATCTATGCAACAATTTTGGAAGTATGACCATTTTCATAATGTTGGTTCTTCCTATCCATGAGCAAGGATTGTCTTTCATTTTCTGAAATCCTCTTCAATCTCTTTCTTCAGAGTACTGTAATTTTCACTGTATAGAACATTTACTTCCTTTGTTAGACTGATTCCTAAGTATTTCATTTTTTGTATGATATTGTGAAAGGTGTGGTCCCTTAATTTCTCTCTTACTCTGCTTGTTGTTTGTGTACAAGAATGCTATTGATTTTTTAGTGTTGACTTATAGCTAGCTGCACAGTTGAATTTGGTTATTATATCTATAAGCCTTTTGGTGGAGTTTTTGCGGTCTTCTATGTAGAGTATCATGTCACCTCTGAATAATGATAATTTCACTTCTTCATTTCCTATCCTTATTCCTTTTATTTCTCTCTTTTGTCTAATTGTTCTGGCTGATATTTCCAGAACTATAATGAATAGGAGTGGTGACAGTGGACATCCTTGTCTTGTTCCTGATTTTAAAGTGAAAACTTTCAGCTTTTGTCCATTTAGTAGGATGCTGGCTGCTGTTTTGTCATAGATGGCTTTTATCAGATTCAGATAAAACCATCTATTCCCATTTTCTGTAGAATTTTTATCATGAATGACAGTTGAACTTTATCAAAAGATTTTTTGGCATCTATTGAGATGATAATGTGATTTTTGCCTTTGGTTTTATTGATATGGTGTATTATATTAATTGATTTATGTATTTTGAATCGCACCTGCATCCCTGGGACGAATCCCATTTGGTCATGTTGTATAATCTTCATGATTTCCTTCATTCTATTTGCTAGTATTTTATTGAGAATTTTTGGATCTATGTTCATCAGGGAGATTGGCCTGTAGTTATTTGTTTTGGTTGGGTCTTTCTCTGATTTTGATTTCTGGGTAATACTTGTTTCCATGAATGAGCTAAGGACAATTCCTTCCCTTTCATTTTCATTAAAGAGTTTGAGAAGTATTGGCATTAAATCTTCTCTAAATTTCTTGTAAAATCAGAAATGAATCCATCAGGCCCTGGACTTTTCTTTGTGGGTAAGTTTTTAATTACATTTTCAATTTTGTAGGCTGATGTTGAGTTATTCAGGATTTTTATATCTTGTTTATTAAGCTTTGATAATTCATATATACCTAAGAATCTATCCATTGCCTCTCTGTTTTCCATCCTATGAAAGTAAAGATTTTTTAAGTAAGTATTGATGATCTTCTGAATTTCTACAGGATCTGTAGTGATTTCATTCTTTTCATTTCTTATTGCATGAATTTGAATTTTTTCTTTCCTTTTTTTGATACGGTTGGGTAGGGGTTTGTTAATTTTATTTATCCTTTCTAAGAACAAACTCTTTGATTCACTAATTCTTTGTAAGTTTTCTTGGTCTCCATTGTGTTAATACCTGCCCTGATCTTTATAGTTTCCTGCCTTCTTTGGGCTATGAGCTTGACTTGCTCTTCTTTTTCTAGGAGCTTAAGGTATAGCATAATGTGATTTATTTGTGTTTGTTCTGTTTTCCTGATGTGGTATTTCATCACTGTAAATTTCCCTCTAAGGACTGATTTTTTTGTATCCCACAGGTTACAGTAAGTTGTATCTGCATTTTCATTTAATTGTAAACATTATTTAAATTCTTCTTTAATTTCTTCTGTGACCCATTGGTTATTCAGGAGAGTGTTATTTAATATACATGTGTTTATGCAGTTTTTGTGTTTTCTTTTGTCAATAATTTCCACTTTTACTGCATTATGATCTGATAGTATGCATGGGATAATTTGAATTATTTTGCATTTACCTAACCATGTTCATTTGGCTAGTATGTAGTCTATTTTAGTGAATGACACTATAACTGAGAAGAATTTGTGTTCTGATGTTGTTGGGTAGAATACTCTATAAAGGTCTGCTAAGTCCTTTTGTTCACAATTGTGGTTTAGTTTCTTATCTTTGGTGATTGTTTGTCTAGCTGATCTATCTTTTTGTGACAATGGGGTGTTAGCATCTCTTTTTATGACTGTGTTACTGTTCATTTGATTTTTCATTTCTGTTAACATTTGTCTTATAGTTTGGTGCTCTTGTATTTGGTGCATAGATATTTATGATTGTTATCTCTTCCTCTTAAGGCTTTCTCCTAACAAGTGTGCAGTGACATTTTTTATCTCTTTTGATCATTCTTGATTTGAATTTCACATTGTCTGCAAACAGAATAGCTACCACTGCTTTTTTCTGTGTTTCTGTTGCATGAAGATTATTTTCCATTCAGTTTTAGTCTATGAATTATTTTTAGTTAAATGTGTTTCTTGTATACAACATATTGTTGGATCTTGTTTTTTGATCCATTTTTCCAGTCTGTTTCTTTTGATTGATGAATTGAGTCCATTTAAATTTATGGTCATAACTGATATGTATTATCTTGTCTTTGTCATGTTATTTTTCTGCTGTTGGTTCCCTAATTTTTCCCTCTGTTTAATTTCTTGCTCTCCTTGGTGGTTCCTTTCTATTGTTTTTCTTGAAATTGTGGTCATTTTTATCTCTGTCTGGACTATCTTACAGTACTCTTTGTAGGGTTGGTTTGGTGCTCATGAATTTCTTTGACTGTTCTTTGTCATGGAAATATTTTATTTCTCCATTAATTTTGAAGAATAGTTTTGCAGTGTACATTAATCTGGGCTGGTAGTTGTTTTCTTTCAGTACCTGAAATACTTCACTCCAAGCTCTTCTTGACTTGATGCTTTATGTTGAGAAATCTGCTGTTATTTCGATGGGCTTTCCTTTATAGGTGGGCTATTTATTTTCTTTAACCACTTTTAATATTCTGTTCTTTTCTAAATTTCTGTGATCTTGGTTATTATATGTCTGGGTACAGATTTATTTTGATGATGCCTAATTAGAGTTCTATGTGCTATATATCAGACTCTTTTCCATGCTTGGGAAATTTTTTCCTATTACTTCTGCAAATAGTCATTTTATGTCATTTGTCTTGACTCCTGCTATTTTGTTTAAGCCTATTAGTCATACATTGATTTTCTTTCCATCACCCTGCCTCTATTGAATTGTTATTTCCTGGTACCTTGTTATTTTTAAGCAATCTTTCCTTTTTATGATCATTAGCTGCACTGCTGTCTTCAAGGTTGGAAAGTTTATCTTCAGCTTTGTTCAAGCAGTTTTGCCAGCTTTTGATGGAATTTTTAATTTCCTGCATATCTCTTAAATTTGTTTCATGCATTCTAATTCTTTTCTATATTGTCTATTAAAAATTTCCATCATTTTTCTAGGCTCCTCCACTGTTTTATCTATCTTCTTTAGATGTGCTGAGCAATTCTGTCATTATTGTTGTCATTTCTATTTTTACCTGAGATATCATTTCTGACCTGATCTCTTCTATAGCCTGATGGAGTTGTTTCTTTACTTTAGGTGCTAACATTTCAGAAATTTCAGGTTTGTGACTTCCAAGATCTTCTATATTAATGTCTCCTAGACTTGTTCTGGGCAAGGTAGAGGTCTGTGATTGCACTTGGTACTTTATTTTGTCAGTCTTGAAGATCCTGAGTTTCCCTGGGGCTCAGTGTGGCTCCTGGGCCAGTGTGAGCAGGGTAGGGTGCAGTCGCTGAGGCTCCCTGGCTCAGTGTGGCTTGTGTGATGGTGTGGTGTTGGGGGGTGCAGTCTTTGATGCCTCCAAAGCTGTCTGGGGCTCATTAAGTCTCCTGTACCAGTGGAGCGGTTAAGTCACTGAGGCTCCTGAAGCTGTCTTGAGCTCAACATGGTTCCTGTGACAGCGTAGGAACTGAGGGGCAGATCACTAAGGCTCCAAAAGCTGTCTGGGGCTCAGCATGGCTCCCATGAAGACTGGTGGGTGGAGTGCAATCATGAAGGCTCCAGAAGCTCTCTGGAGTTCAATGTGGCTCCTCACATGTCATGTATTTTGTCCCAGCAATGAGAAAAGATATCATTAAGCCATCACTAAATTTGCAGTCATAGTTGTTATGGAAGCAAGCATATACTTTAGTCCCCTGTTTGTATTTATTCACACCATATTTATTAACTTTCAAGTACCAAAATACCTACTTTTATAGAATTTACATTTCATTGTGGAAGAACAAAAAAATAGCTAAAAATTAGAATAACATACAAGGTTTCATATACAGTGATATAATAATAAAATAAATGATTAAAAAGAGTAAGTGCAGGGACTGGGGATTTAGCTCAGTGGCACAGCACCTGCCTGGCAAGTGCGAGGTCATGAGTTTGATTCCTGGTACTGGAAAAAAAAAAAAAAAAGAATAAGTGCAGTGTGTTCATGAGAGAAATTTCTGCCAGCATCAGCAATGCTAAGCAATTCTCCCATTTTTATTAATATGCTATGATTTATGGAAAGCTAACTCCACTGCTAAATCCAAGCAGATATTTATTTGTCTCAATCCATCATAGTAATCTAAAACCACTTCCCCACCCATCCCAAGCTGAAACTAATGAACTCACAGTGTTACTCTGGGTGCCTTCATATTTCTGCAATTGACCTAATTTGGTCCAACTAGTTTGAAAAACTTATATTCCAATATTATGTGAGAAGCACACCTTATTTATTAAATTTTACCATAGAAACATATTGTCTAGCTGCTTTGGTAGCCATCTTGTTCATTCAGGAAACAAATCTTGGAAGGAAGAAAGGCAAAGGGGACAAGAACAGGTGTATTATGTACATGTACCAATTCCTAAAACTGAATACAAACATTGTGTACTGCAAACATGTACTAATAAAAAGAAAGAAAAAAAAAGCAACTCACAAAGGTAAGAAAATAGCCAAGGAAGAGAGGTAGAGGTCAATTATGTCACAAATAAAAGGCCACTATGTATCTGGCTTTACTTGAGTATTATAAATATGGTTTCACAGTTAAAGAGAGTCAGATTTTTATCATTGCTCAAATGCATGGTGCACACACATTCACCTCAATGATTATTCATGTACTTGTTGCACTAGAAATGCATTTTCATCATTCTTGTCTTAGATGAATAAAATGCCAACAGATAACAGAAACATTTTATGAAAAGACCTCAGTCTAGATCTGGGTACCCTACTGTTCAAAGGGCAGTGGAGCCACAAGGTATCCTTGCCAAGACATGGGCCAAAATGTGTAATAATATTAGCAGATAGTCTCAGTATGGTGCCAGGTCATAAGAAAGTTAAAAACTTTAAGGGAAAGAAAGTGGGAAGTCAACTAAAGCTGGGCATTTCCCTCAACCACCATTACTCTCTCTGAGGTTCCTGTTTAAATAAAAAGCTAAAGACAAATTTCTAAAAGCTAATGATAAATTCAGAGGCCAGGGGCAATTAGGACTGATGGGCAGCGGGACTGGAAAACAGGAAGATGATGAAGAGAAACAGCCAGCACTAGCAGAGGACACTTCCTCCCTAACTGCAGGAGTCTATCTAAATCACAGAGGCGTGCGCTCTGAGAGGAAAGCCGGAGTTCCACAGATACTGAGGGGCCCAGGGGAACTGTCTGAAAGTCTGTGGAGGACAGAAAACCTTAGGCAGAAATTTTGTATGTATGTATATACAGGATAGATAACATGGTTGTTCTTCTGTCTGCTATTTCTATGCTGAAAGAAACTGTCAATGAGTCTTTGGTTGACCAGTATTGCATGTCTATCTGTTTTCATGAGAAGCCACTTTGAAGATATCAATATGTAATACAACCACCATTGTTAATTCCCTACCACTTTGTTTGTAACTCTGTATTGTCTGTATTGTGCTTGTGATATGTTGTAAAATGTTGTATGTCTGTTAATGTTTCCCTCCTTTTATCTTTAAAATAAAAAAAAAAAAAAAAAAGAAATTCACTGGAGGGAGCAGAGATGTTAACCCAGTAAGAATTCTGAGGAAAAGAGTAGCACTGGTACTTGGAGGGGTAAAAACAATATTTCTAGAATGGAGTAGAGGGTTGGTGCTCTCCTGAATCTTACCTGCAGTCAGCAAGTAAAACAAAGTGAGTGACTTTTTTTGCATTCTTCTTCTCCCTCATCTCCAAAGTGTGGGTGTGAGGCTTAAGTGAGTATGAAATTGTGTATGAGTGTGGATCACTATTTATACTTCTAATTTTAATTTTTTAATTAATATATCTTTGCAGTACATCATAATTACAATCACCTTGGAGAAAAGAGATTAATTAAAATAATGAATAAAAGAGATATATAATTAATATATCTTTGCAGTACATCATAATTACAATCACCTTGGAGAAAAGATATTTATATTGCATCTTGATCATTTTTACTTTAATATTTTAATTTGTACAATGGACTTCTGCTAAAATAGTTGAGGAGATCAAAGTCAAAACCAAAAGCAGTTGCAGGAAGCAATTAGTTAGATGTTCAAAAAATATAAATAAATAGATAAATGATAAAATAAATTGATCAATGTAAATGAAGTGGCACAGATTGACAGAAAGAAAAACTGCATCTTGCTCGCAAGAGACACACCTCATTCATAAAGAAATAAACTAAAAGTTAAAGGATGTAAAATTATATTCCATGCTGCCTGAAAGCAAGAAGGAATAGGTATTCTAATTCTGATGAAGAGGACTTCAGAGAATGTTCAAGTAAATATAAAAATATTGAAATAATCTCTTGCAATCTATCAAGGCATAACCAAGCTAATGTAGAAATCAACAGCATAAGTAACTACAAATATTACACAGACACATGGCAATTAAATAGTACACTTTTGAATAAACAAAGAGTCATGGAAGAAATCAGAGAAGGAATTTAAAAATTCTTAGATTCAGATGACAAGGTCAATACAACTTATCAGAACCTGTGGATTGCAGTGAAAGAAGTTCTAAAAGGAAAGCTTACAGCTGAGAATATCAAAATGAACAACTTAATGATGTACCTTAAATTTCTAAAAGAACAGTAGCAATCTAACCCAGAACTTGTAAAAGGAAAGAAACTATGAGTAACAGAGTGGAAATCAATGAAATTGAGATTTTAAAAGTTGCAAGGATCAGTGAATGAAAACATCATGTTTTAAAAGATAAATGAGATTGATAAACCCTCAGCAGATGTACCAAAAAGTAAAGATAATATCCATGACAGTGCAATTAGAAATGAAAAAGATGAATTACAACAGACATCACTGAAATTCAGAGGATTATAAGAAACCATTTCAAAAAACTTACTTTCCAGTAAACTGGAGAATCTTAAAGAAATCACTAAATTCCTAGACATATTTGACATAAAAAATTGAACCAAGAAAATATATAAAACTTGAGCAAAAAATAACAGAAAATGAAATTGAAGCAGTAATGAAAACCCTTCTAACTGATAAAAGCCCAAGGCTCATTACTGCACTTTACAGAGTTGCAGTGAAAAGTTAAGATCAGTGCTTTTCAAATTATTTTATGAGGGGCTGGTGTTTTAGCTCAGTGGCACAGCGCCTGCCTGGCAAGCATGAGATTGTGAGTTTGATTCCTGGTACCGGAAAAAAAAAACAAGCTCTGTTATAAATTCAAAAGGGAAGGAACACTGCCAAATTCATTTTGTAAAATAACCCTAATACTAAAATACCTCTAATAGTAAAACTGGACGAGATTTTAAAAAGAAACAAAAGAAAATTACATTATAGGCCAATATCTGATGAGCATAGACAGAAATGCCCCCAGTAAGAAACTTGCAAGCAGAATGGCACAAATCATCAAAAAAATATACTTTGATGACGTTGGCTTTATTCCAGCATACAAAGATGGTGGAATATATCTAAACCAATAAGTGTAAAACAACACATGGATAGAAATAAGGATAAAAAAATCACCCTATCATCTCAGCATATGCACAAAAAGTCCTTGACAAAATTCAATATTTTGGTGAAGGGGGTTGGAGTAAAAATTGTCAAGGTACAATATGTATGGGTGTGAATTTCCCAGATAAATGTAATTACTATGTAATAAAAACATAGACTAATAACATTTTTTAAATCCATCATCCTTTTGTGGTAAATTAAAAAAAAAAATATCTGAGGAAAATATGTGTACAAAAACCCTACCTCAAACTAATAAAAGCTACTTATGACGAACCCAGCTCTCATCATCCTAAATGGAAACTGAAAACATTCTCTCAAAAATCAGGAACAAGAGTCCACTCTCTTAACTCCTCCTCATTGTATTGCTTGAAACTTGATCCAGAGAAATCAGGCAAGAGGACAAATGAAAGACATAAAAACAGGAAGTGAAGTTAAATTACCACTACATGGGGCAGGGGACATACTTCAGTGGCACACGCTCCTGTCTGGCAAGATCCTAGGTTAAATTCCGGGTACAAAAACAAAAAACAAAAAAACAAAAAAGGGGGCTGGGGATTTAGCTCAGCGGCAAAAGCGCCTGCCTGGCAAGCGCAAGGTCGTGAGTTCGGTTCCCGGTACCGGAGAAAAACCAAAAAAAAAAAAAACAAAAAAACAAAAAACAGAAAACAATTATGACTACATGCAGATGATACGAATATGTAGGCACAGGAATCCCTAGGCAGGGCTACAAGAGGAAAGCAGACCTCAAAGGGAAAGTGAGTTCTGTGCTCATGGCAACAAAAAAGTGAACCCATCCAAGATCATACTTGACAGCACAAACATACCAATCACCCAGGGCAGCAGGGCTGCTCAAACCACAAGCCCTGTAAAGTGAGCCCTCCTGTGAACTCCGAGGAGCAGTGAACTTCCAGCTGCACCATGGTGTATTCAGCCCGAAAGAAGGGTACGCTCAAGCCATTTGTAGGAAAATTCATTGAATGTGAGACCATGTCAAGTGAAATAAACCAGACAAAAAAGGTGAATTATCACATAGTTTCTCCTACAGGAGAAACTCAAAGTGTGAATTAAAAAGTGACAAAAGGGGAACAGGTACAAAACAAGGATATAGCTTTCTTGGAGATGGGGAAGGGGAGCAGGTACGAGAGAGGGGGAAGGAAATGATATCAACAAAGGTATCAATGTATCATGCACATGATATCTATATGTACAAATTTCCCAAAATTAACATTATTATTATGTATCTCAAATATATATCAAATAAGTAAATAAATAAGCAAAACTAGCAAATTAAATTCTCAGTACATACAAAAATTCTATGTGACAACCAGTAAGGTTTAGCTTAGAAATTCAACCACTGTGGTCTCTGTAGATTAAAGATAACACAATAATAACATGGAAATGAACTTTTTAAATCTGATACACTGTCTAACAACTTTTAAAACTAAACTAATGCAAGAATTAGCAAAATAGTAAAACTCTGACTATTTTTAACTGAAATAATGAAAGAGACAAAAGAGTTACTTCTATTCTACATTCTTCTGAGGATCATTTTAAGACAAAAAGATAAAGAGAACAAAAAGGTATAAGGACTATAAAGAAGATAATGAGGTAAAATGTCATAAAACCATAATTTCATATAAAGAAAGTATACAAGAGAGTATACAATAGAATATAATTTGTGAATTTAATGAGGTCACTTTACAATATCAAAATATTGTTTAATATATTAGTAATAAAATTAGAAAATGAAATTTTAGAGGGAGGTAAGTCAGAAGTGTCAAATCACATCAAACTCTTTAGCACTATCAAAAAGATGTTGAAAACTCATACAACAAAAAGTGAAATATTACTCACATGAGCTGGGTGGTGGCACACAACTGTAATCCCAGTACTTGGGAGATGGAGGCAGGAGGATAGCTGCAAGTTCAATGCCAGCCTGAACTATACAGTGAGACCTTGTCTCCAAAATCAAACAAACAAAAATTAAATAGAAAGATGCGCCATAAATACTAGTTGCAAGTCTCAGATTTGTAAAGATAACTAATATTTTCCAAACTGACCTGCAGTTTTTAGACAAGCATATTGTAAATGGAAGGAATAAAGAAGATAATCTTAAAGAAAAGAGATACGTTCAAAAAATATAGGTGGCATGGTATGAGCACAAAAATGAATAAATAATTACAGAACAGAATACAAAGTCCAAAAGGGGACATAGGTTTTAACACTTGATTTATGGCAGAAGTGATAGTATAGACAGCAGAGAAATAAACAGCCTTGTAAGTAAAGCCTTAGGATCACTTGCATACAAATATAATAACTCATGCTATACACAAGATCAAACCTAGTAAGATATAAAAATCAATACTTTAAAGCTTGTAAAAAAAAAAAGAATATTTCAAGTCATTAGAGGAGGAAAAGATTTCTTAAATAGTACATAAAAGATCAGGCATTAATCATAAAGAAAGCATTCATAAATTGGATTATTAATCCAGAATGTATAAACAAAAGCGACATAATTAACTTCTGAAATATTTTGCTACTAAAAGGTTATATCTGAGATATATAAATATCACTTTTATGCCAATTAAAGGAAGATAGTTAACTAGTAAGAAAAATAGGCAGGAAAGCTGACTGAAACCTGAACAGAAAAAGACAAAAGACTTCTAAGTGGGCAACAGACAAATGACAAGGGCCTCAACCTCATTGTTAATCAGCAAACAAGAAATGCACAAAAAGATTCTATTTCATAATAAATTATGTTTTCCTACAACATGAAACTTGAAAGTGAAGTTGTTATTGAAAATTAAACATCTTCTACAACTTAGTTAGATGATTCACTTCGTACCCATAATATTTCTTTACTGTTTTAGAATTTATGTTCTCTTCACTGAAACTCCTGCTTAAAAAAGCATTTGTGCTACCAAATAGGTCCCCTCTAAGTTTTCCTTATATAAAATATATTTTTCTACATAAAAATTTTTAACTGATACAAACATCTCAAAAATTATATATATTAGTGAGATGCAAGTAACATGTATATATTTTGTGATGTTTAAATGAGGGTAAACATAGATTTAGCTCCTCCAATGTTAATCATTTCTTTATGGCAAAACATTCAAAAACCTGTTCTTTTGGCTTTTTGAAATGTACAGGACATTAGTGCTTTCTGTAGTAATCTCACTTTCAATAGCGCACCAGAATGCCTTACTCCTGTGTAATTATAACTCAGCTCCCACGGGTCAACCTCTCCCTATGACCACTTCCTCTGTATTTTTCCCCACCTTTTTGTGAGTGCCATTCTGTGTTCAACTTTTATGAGGCAAACTGTCTTAGATTCTATGGAAAAGTAAGAGCATTTCTGGTTTGTTTTTCTGTGCCTGGCTGATATCACTTAATGTAGTTATTTCCAGGTCCATTTATGCTGTTGCAAATGACAGGATTTCACTCTTTTTTATAGCTGAAGAGATTTTCTTATCCACACATTGGTTGTCAGACACATAGGTTATTTTCATATCTTGGCTCCTGAAAAAAGTACTTCATTGAACATGAAGCATGTATGCCTTTTCAGAATTTTATTATGTTGTTTTTTGTGTTTTTATTGTATAAAATGTGTCTAAATTTATTTTGTAACTCATTATTTTATGGGTACAACACCTTAAATCTACCTGAGTATGTTGTTAATTATTTATTTTCTTTTATTTGTTGTTCTGAGTTCTCACTTTTTCTTACCAAACCAGAACTCTCTGAGTTCTCACTTTTTCTTACCAAACCAGACTTTTTGTTAAATTGTCCGTTCTTTCCCTTTTACAATTATGATTTCTTTCAAGTCACAGTTAGTGCTCCTGGGAAAGCAGACCCTAAAAGGAGGTCACAGATTGTGTAGTATACTGGGTTCAACATAGCAGAAGGAGGAAAAAAAGCAGGATTGAGCCAAGAAAGAAACCGATCTATAGTACAGGCTCAGGGTAGCCTCCAATGACCTATGGGCAGGTCTGCAACTAAAGTGATCATTTAAGGTATCCTTAGATGGACAGAGATGGCAAAGTATATACACTCTTACTTCCATCAACTGTAGATATAGGATATATTGAAAAGGCTTGTGCACTGGTGTAAGACATTTTGTGCAAGTGAAGAGCCTGGAAGCTGAATTCTGTCAACAGCCCTGCAGCAACTGAGGTCTCAGGTCTTTCACTGGAGAAGTATATAGATAGGCTCTTCTCAGTGTCCTCCAAACCCCATATGTCTAGTGATCCTAGTTTACTTCTTATATTGAAAAATTCAGTTCATTAATTATTCAACAGGAGTCCTCAGGCACAACATCAAATATGGACTACTGCCTGTTTTTATAACAAATATTTCTTTTTCACACAAAACCGTGCACATTCATCTACACAAAGCCAAAAATATTTATTATCTTATGCTTCCCAGAACAAGCTTATTGAAGCCTGTTCTAGAAATGTAAAAAGTTTCCCCTGTGGTTACACAATTGTGGTTACTCTCTTTTAGATATTTTCCCTGAATGTAAATGTATAACAATAACAGCAATTAATTTTACTGAACGTTTAATCATTGAAATTTTTTTCAGAATCTAACTCTGTTATTATTCTCACAAACTCTACTGAATTCTAGGCATTCTGGCCTCAGAATTCAGGCCCCTAACTGCTAGAAGTTCTGTCTGTGAAAGTAGGATTCCTTGAAGAATATCTTCCCATAAATGAACAAAGGAATCTATGGGGCTTTGGTCCCCTCCGAGTGCCATAATTTAGAAGCACAATCCCATAAACTGGAATTGATTTCTTTAGAGAAGTGAACTTGGTTTCAAGTCTTTGGATACCTGTCTGGTTTTCTTTTACTATGCACATGTGTGGGAATGGAGTAGCTAAAGTTAAATTGGAAAACAGCAAAATCTATTTTCCCTGTATTTGGCTTTGTCTCTTCCAATTCCAGACTCGTCTGAATCTGGCTTCCAGTTTCCGGGATTCTTCATAGCACCCTTCAAATTGTTTCCTCCACTTTATTTCAACACATGTCACACATTCCCAAAAGCTTTCTACTTCCAGAAAAGCCCTGTGGGGGCTAGGGATTTTTTTTTTAATTTTAAAGATAAAAGGAGGGAAACAACAGACATACAACATTTTACAACATATCACAAGCACAATACAGACAATACAGAGTTACAAACAAAGTGGTAGGGAATTAACAATGGTGGTTGTATTACATATTGATATCTTCAAAGTGGCTTCTCATGAAAACAGATATAGACATGCAATACTGGTCAACCAAAGACTCATTGACAGTTTCTTTCAGCATAGAAATAGAAGACAGAAGAACAACCATGTTATCTATCCTGTATATACATACATACAAAATTTCTCCTTCGTTCCCTTCTCTTTTCCCACATCCCAGAAGCCCTTTACTCTTCAGTGGTTTCCTATCATTTCACAGTGTCTATCATACCTCCGAGTTTAAATTAACTCTTTCAAGGTTTACACTAGTGACACAATGCGGTGCTTGCACATGTATGTTTGATTTATTTCACTTATGAGTATGGTCTCTAGTTGTGACCATTTAAATATAAAGGCCTCGAGTTTATCTTTCTTTACAGCTGAGCAATATTCCATTATATAAAAGTACCATAATTTTCTTATCCAATCCTCGGTGGATGGACATTTGGCTTGCTTCCACATTTTAGCAATTACAAATTGTGCTGCTATGAACATAGGTGCACATATATCACTGTGATATGATGTTTTTAGATCTTCTGGGAAAATACCCAGCAGGGGGATAGCTGGGTTGAATGGGACCTCTAAACCTAGTTTTTGGAGGAATCTCCAAACTGATTTCCACAGTGGTTTCACCAGTCTGCATTCCCACCAGCAGTGGAAAAGGGTTCCTATTTCTCCACAGCCTCGCCAGCATTTGTTATTGGTTGATTTCTTAATGCTAGCCATTCTTACTGGGGTAAGGTGGAATCTTAGTGTTGTTTTAATTTGCATTTCTCGAATGACTAATGCTGTTGAACATTTTCTCATATATTTATTTGGGGATAGGGATTTAGCTCAGCAGCACAGCGCCTGCCTGGCAAGCTCAAGGTCGTGAGTTTGATTCCCGGTACCAGAAGAAAAAAAAAAAAAAAAAAAAGCAAAACACAAAAAAGCCGTCTTCTCTGAAACCTCCTGTACTAGTCTAACCTAAACAATCTACTCCCTTTCACGGTGTTATCTGTCAAACCTTAAGAAGTGAATGCTTGCACTTAATCTATGATTTGATCAGAAGGACACTATAGTATTTTATCTTGTTTATTTTCAGTTGACTAATTTATTTTAATAATAATATATTTAATGCACACAACATGCTGTTTTGATACACATATGCATAGAGAGGATTACTATAGTCTGGCTAAGTAGTATATCTGACTTTTCAAAGAGTTACCATTTTCTCTTTTTAGTGTGAACGCCTGGAATTTATTCTCTTAGAAAATTTCCAGTATAAAATTCAGTATTATTAATTATAGTCATCATGCTATATGTTGGGCCCCTAGGCTTATCTGTCCTGTTTTTAATAGTGTAAGAGTTTAAGAGAAAATAGTTATTTGTCATGTCTTATTTTTTATTTTTATTTGGTGTGTATTTAAATGCTTACGTATCAGAAATATTGTCTCTTTAGTGAGTACTTGATATCAGTAGCATGTAGACTGTGACAAAAGAAACAATCAGTAATATTATTCCTCTACTTAAATGAGTCTATGTATCATGCCTCCATGTTGATTTGTTAAAATACATTGCATGGGTATGGGAAAAAGGGGTCCAGAGGTCTGGTTGACGGCTGTGGCGGAGGAGCGAGTCTGAGCAAACTCAGACTCGTCATGTCCTCGGCAAACCGAGTGAGTCGCCCCGCCTAGGCTGTCCCGCTCTGACCTCTTACTTCCGCACCGCACCGCCCCCACCCCGCCAATAGTACCACCTCCAAACCACACCCCTAGCCTGCCTCCATTGCCACACCTCTAGCCTGCTCTATAAAACGCCTGATACTTCCACAATAAGGTAGATCTGTGCCATCAGCCTGGTCTCTGGTGTCTTCTTTTCACCGTGTCACCGCTTGCCGTCGGCCCAGGTCCCTCGACTCAAGAGGTTTTACCTCACATGGGAACATATTTTATCATGAGTAGAGATTATTTTGGTATCCCCTTAACATTCGTGCCTAAGCAGTGTCTCACTCCACCTCACCTTTGTTTGAACCCAGCTTGACATGATTTTTAAATCTCTTAATATTATCATAGCCTCACTGAGGAATGAATAATCATATAATCACAAGTGACTATATAAGAAAGAATTCTAGGAACACCTAGAACCAAAATTTTAATGCTACACTTGTCCTGTTAGACAATGTAATATATTTGTATATTTGTTCTTATAAAGTAGCCCATTTTCAAGTGTTCTGCATTACAATGCAGAGATTCCATTCAAAATGTAAGTACATCATTTTCAAGTCATTAGCAATTTATATTACATGAAAATATTCCACTATAAAAACGTGGTGGGAGTTTTCATAAGACAGAGAAGAGCTATCTTTAATATGTAGCAAAGGGGAAGAAATTCTTTTAAACAAGTGAGAAGAGTCAACCTTATAGGTTCAATGCTAGAATCCACAAGTCAGCATATGATTATTAACTAACTTCAGACAGAGCAATCTGAAAGCTATAAGAATAATGTGCAAATGATAAAGTTTTTACCCTAACCTATTTCTCCCTGCTGTAATTATTTACAAAGCATTGAAAGCAGTAGCTACATATAAAGTCTCAGTAAATATGCATTGCTTTAGCAAATGGGACACTTAAAAGTATTTGCCATTTCTATTCATTATATTTTAAACATAATTTTTCTGAACGTGTTTCAAAAGGCAAATAAAATAGAATGCTGCTGCATTAATAAAATCAATGGCAATAGTCATAATAAATATTCCATGATAAGAAAGCTAAGATGATAGGCATGTTTCTTTGTGACAAATGGTGGTAAGATGGAAGGAGCATATTTACTAATGGAACCATGCAATCATAAAGTATTTCATGCATAAATATCCAAAATAAAATTATCATTTTCCAGGAATAAAAACACTTCAAAATTATAGTGTGCAAGCTCTAAATTGATTCTATAAATGGATTCCAGAAAATCATTTACCAAATGGTTATATTTAAGATGCCACTCAAGCTCCGTGAATACTTTAAAGGTGGAGTCACCTATATTCAAAATTCTATTAGCAAAGAAAAGCAAAAGAGATATTTGTAGAGAACTAGATTCTTGCCATAATAAAAGATACACTTTTTAAAAATTAGTTCCCAGTTAAATGATTTTGATACACAGAAAAGGCAAACTCATATTTTAATTATTCATCCAGTTTAATGTCAACTGAGCAACTCTCTCAGTCATCATAATTTAAAAATTCTTCATTTGTTTCATGATTGCAACTTTGATTGTCACCAGAATCATTTATTTTGCCTGTATCCTCTCTGAATGGCAATATAGTGCATGGTTGAAAGTACAGATCCTGAAATTAGATTGTTATGTACAACCTAGGTTTGTGATTTTAGGTGATGTAATTAACCTCCTGAGTCTCAATTTCCTCATATAAAAATGGTAATTATCATCATTTTAAAGTATTTTTGAAAATCAAATGAGATGATACAATGACAGATGCTGAAAATAGTAAAAATTTTAGTAATTAGTGTTATAATTTCAAAGAATGATAAAAGGACTTACTAAAGTTGGATAATTAACTTTTAGGGAAGCACTGCTGTTTGCGTGAGCTGTAGAGTATTTCAGGCAACACTCTGGCTGTTGTTGTAATGAGTGCACGTGCATAGATCCTGAGATATCTAATCCTCTATAAATCTGCATGGCTGAAAGAAACGCCTGCCCATTCCTTGTTGAATACATGCTAGAGACACCAAACCTAGAGAATGCTGAAACTTAAAAATATTATCTCATCCCTGCTTAAAGCAAAGGTGTAGAGTAATGGTGGGACCAACATTAAAGTGAAGAGTAATTTAAGAATATGTACTTTTCTTCTGATTTTATCCATAGTGTTCAGAATTATAAAATGGTAAACTATGATTAGTCACCCCAAAAGGCATGAAATTAGTTTATTATGGACTGAAGGTTTGTAAAGGTACAAATATTAGCAAAAAATCCCTTTAAATATGTTGACACTGATTTTGTAGGACACTGTACAAGATTTTTTAGGAAATAAGACCATGAAATACGCTGTATTTAACACTCTCATTGCTATTTAACACTAGTCGAATTAGTCCATTTTCTCTCTCTTTGCCTAACTTTCTGTTTTGCACATGCTGATCCCTGCCTGGAACTCCCTCCATGCCCAGTTACACGCCTTCTTTCTGGATGGCTCTTATTTGGGGTGAAGATTAATTTCACTCAAGTTTTTAGCTTGAGAACTGTTTCTTTCAGGAAGCTAAATCTAGGTAAAGGGCTCACTACTCGTACTCTTAGGACCTTTAACTTCCTATTCCGTTGACATTTTAAAGTCAAAGACCATACATAGCATGTTACAGTCACTTCATGAAAACCATTCCTGAATCATACTCAGCACATATATGTTAAAGGAAAATAGGGAAGGGAGAGGGAATAGGATTGCAAGAAAAAAGGTGATTAAGCAGAACGTTATTCATTTTAAAGATGGTAGATTTGCTGCAAAACTCAGAAATAACTTGCCACATGATCCTTCTTTCAGCTGTTGCAGAAAGTTGAGGGAAAGTGTTTCGGTAGATCCATGAGAGCAGTTCCTTACATCCATCTGAAATTAAGCTTTTACTTTTATATTTTTCATGTGAAAGCTGGGAAAAGAAATCTTTCACATTGGCGAACTTTGTTGGCTACAGTATTTTTAAGGACCCAAATGAAAAGGTACTTAAAATAATTTAATCCTCCTTAAATAATAATGGAAAAACACTCCAGTAATAAATACTACCTAAAATGGCAATATGATTTTCATCTTTAAAAAAAAATATGGACAACAATTTATCTTATTCTGTAAATAAGGAGAATAAGATTTGTGTATTTCATGTATATCACTGAAATTTCATGTATATCACTGAAGGTTTAAATTGAATTTCATGCATTAATAATTATTGGATAAAGCTAATAAAAATTCAATGGGTTCTTCTCATAAGGAAGATGCAAATATTCACATGAGGATATAGATTAAAATTTTCATTTGGGAAGAATCAAATTAATAGATTAAAGTTTCTCAAAAAATTATATTTCATAGCAGATGTAAATGGAATCTTATAATTTTAATAACATTATAAATTGAAAATTTTATACAATCCTCTCATACTCTTTACAGGAAGCTGAGTAAAGCTATAAGAAGTAGCCTAACTACATTTTTCCCTGCTTAAAAATTCTCTTACATTTTCTGTATTTTTTGTGAAGTGAGTTGGGTAGGTTCTTGAAATACAATTATTCATTTTGAAATATTACTGAAATGACATCAGAAATAAAATGTGCAAGAAATCTGAATAATATATATGCATTAGGAAAAGATAATCTAAAACTTGACTCTATTCTACATATGAGTGAATACACATGACAAATATCCATGCTGCTAAGTAGCCAGTCAATTCAAGGATGTAACAATTTTAATCTTTTCTGACTTAAATTCTATGATCATGTCACTCTCACTAATGTTGACAATATTTCATCATCATCTCTTCATTAGTGTCTAGTACCACTTTACTGCTCATGTCAATCTTCCATCCTAGTTTCTGCCCCAGAAGGAGGACCTGTGTGAATCCCATCCAGGGGTTCTCATTTATGTGACTCCAGGCTCTGTTCAACAGATGAAGAACCCCAGTTTGGAGAGAATAGAAAGAATGAAGTAAAAGGTTCAATCAAAAAATATGGTGAGAGCTATCTTGTCCCTCTTTAAAATGTATTACAGTGAAAGATACAGTGTTATTTCCCCTCAGACACTCTCACTCACCTTTGACACACTTATTCCACTCTTGTTGCCATCTTCTGAAGCAGTTCTGGAACTGTTTCTCTGAAGCAGTTCTCTTTCCTATCTGTTCTTGTGCTCTCCTAGATGTCTTGACATCCGGAATCAATAAAAAATCTTGATGCCCTGAACCAATTCAAACTGCTTACCCTTCACAGTCATTTTGACTTGGAGGAAAAACCAGAACATGCAGGGTGTCAGATCCAGTAAAAAAAAAAAAAAAAAAAAAGACACATCTTAGTGTTTTTATAACCCCATCTTTCCTTTGGATCATAGAGACAGGAAAGACCACTTCCAGAACTGCTTCAGAAAGTGGCAAGAATGGTGGGATAAATATGTTCTAAGGGAGGAGTAGTAGTTTTAAGGAGACTAATCAGATTTGTCTTTTATTTTAAGAAATTTAATTTAAACATTGACCATATATTCTGATCACAGCATGTAAAGATATATTTTGATTTCTGCTTTCCCTTTCTAAGTGACCTCAAATTGGCTCATCCTTGAGCCAAAGGTAACCCAGAAAGTTCTAGACAACACATGATACTCTACTGTCTTCCTCTGGGCTTTACCATCCATGCTCTCTTTGATCTGTTTAAGTCTAAGTGTGGCTCACCTTAGATCATTGCAGTAACCACACTGATCTCTTCTGTCCATGTTAATAAATAACATCAACTATTATTCTATTTGCAATAACCCATTTGTTTTCTGTTGTGACACAACTGAATTAGAAAACTATATCTCTATCAGCTTAATATGCATTCCCTTTAAAACAAAATATTTAAGATATGTACTAAGTCTTTCCCTCTACTGTATTTTATAAAGCTAGAGTTAAATAATACACATTCTTCACTGGTGATTTGTGTTTTTAGCTCAATAAGAAAAATTTTATTTTACACTGAGTTGTCAGTAACAGCACATTAGCCATTTTGTTTATCTCAGCACAAGTTTACAGTACACACTTATTACATTTATTGTGCAGGAGTTTTTATATGTACATAGCACATCTTAACTTTTGGTCTGCTTCCTCTTCCATCTCTCCCTTCTCCCTCCAATTCTTGTTCACCTTACCATTTGCTAAAGCTCGATTCCCATTTTTTTCAGTTCCCTTTTTTTTTTCCACCCTCTTTTCCCTGGAAGAAAAAAAGAACTGTAAATGTGAACAAGAAGTTCACAGTGTCTAGTCTGCTGATGCACACAGATGGTTCTTGTCTTCTTTTCCAGCACTATATTAAAATTTCAAATTAACAATTATACCAATGTATGCTATGTGATTTCTACTTATTTGGTACCTCTTGGTAGACCATCCCCTTGTCATGGAAGAGAACAAATTATGCCCAAGAATTTACTCTATTATTAACACCTAAGTGTGCTACTGGGTTGATCAATGTAGTGAAGTTATGCATGAGATTCCCCTGTGCAGATGAAACAAAATTTGGGGGGCCAAAAAATGTGTAAAATTGGTGTTATCATCAAGATAACCTAAGCTATGAATAAATACAATTAAAGTATTTATTAAAAACAAGAAAATTTTGAATAAAAAAATTTGAATCTAATCAAAAGTACTATGTTTAAAATCAAGAAAAGTAATTTAACTTAATCTTTAACCTACATTTTTATTCTTTTTCAAAATGTGTATCCTTTGAATACTACTTCTTATCATCTTAAAATATTATGTCATATAAAGAGAAAAAATACTTCAGTCCTTCATCTAACAAAATTTAGATCAAATTTTGATTATTGATAACTACTTGCTATTTTAAGGTTGTTCTAAGCCTAACTTCTAGAAATAAATTCTGATAAATTCTATTGGATGTATTTCTCATTGAAAAGGAAATGGTTATACATTCTACAGTATGGATTATGCCCTAGAAAAGAATGATGTCTCACTTTAAAGCTATGAACAGTAATTGAATCTTTAGCTAACACTCATTCACCTGACATTTGAATAATATTTAACACACTAGTTTCTTTTTTTTTATATTTCAAATATTGTTCCAACCACTTTCCTCAACCTTCCAGTGCCAGACATATAAGCTACATTTCTGGAGCAAAATGTTAATTCCACCAACTAAAGATGAAGGCAGTTGCAAACCACATAAATATGGCTCAAAACAGGAATATTAAACCCAAACTATATGAACTCCAACTCAAACTTTCTTAGCAAGTTTCTCCAAAATATTCAGCCTAAATGAACCTAAGCCTGTGATTGTGTCTGGTGAGGACTTGCCAAGTGACCTATTTGATAGAATGAGAGTAAAGAGAAGTGCTATCTTATGCAATACTTGCTTGGGAGAAATTCACATTCTGCATGGAAAATGTGAACCAAGCACTTCTTGCAGTCATGAGGAAATGCCCAGCATGAAGTGAAAGTTAGCTCAATGAACAGGGAAGAATCTAAATTCTTTAAAGGATTTTTTTAAGAAACATTCATCTCACCCCATGGAATTTATCCTACCTGTGGATTTATACTTTATCTGAAAAATAATGCTTCAGTCAGTTTCCATTAGTCTTTTCCATTGCTTGCAACTGAAATCATCTTAATAGGACCTGCCACTGATTTGCACTGTTTCTGGGAGGCTTATTGTCTGAATAATTCCCATTTTGCCTCTCACTGACTGTAATTCTCAAGTATGAAATATTCCTAATTAAAAATTTTTCTGAACTGTGTTAAATTACACAACTGTCACAGATGCATAAATTTCTAGCTCAAAGAATAAAAAGTTTTTAAAGACTTTTGATTTATCTCAAGTAAGATGCTAATCAATAGCTACAAGATTATTCAAGTGTATTCAAATTAATATATTAGAATTTACAATGATATCCTCTTCCACATAAAGGATTCCCCAAGAGAAATATTTATTTCTATTGTTTTAAATGAAAACATAAGTTCTAGGGTATTTCATAGTGAGTTTTTAAAGTTTAGAAATAAAACATAAACCTCTCACAAGCATTAAAGCATTTTCCCATTGGTGAAATACATTTTTAAGGTCATTGTGTATTTCAATTAGAGCATAAAGTTGAAATGTAATTTATTTTATTGTTAGTAAAACAGAAAACAGAATTCCCTTAAGACTCAAAGCTCTTTTAATATTTTTTTCCTGAAAAACTACTATCCTTTGATTTACAGTCATAAAAGTTCTAGAGTGTCCCAGGCAGAAGAGGACCAAGTACCATAACTCAGAGAAAGAGAAGTGATTAAGGCAGAAAAGCATTTTGTACAGTAATTCTAAAGGGAACAGAGCAAAAGGCATTGTCAGATAATAATGCTTTGAGAAACAATCCAAAAACTTATAATTGGAGAGAAGTAAAAGTTATACCTCCAGGAACTCTGACTAATTTGAATTAGTAGAGTTTTTCTATTTAATACAAAAATAAAACTTATAACCTGAAGTTCCTTGCCTAGATTAGTGGGTAATAATATTAAAGAAAGAAAACAGTGCAATAGAAAATATCTCATAGTCTTTGACATCACATTTCTACCCCCCATTGTTCACATTTCTCCGAATGCTCCCCTTGTCAGGAGATTGTTAACGCCCTTCCAGGATCGCTACAGCTTGCGTTGTTCCTTTTGCTCAGTATGAGACTCACTTAAAGAGACGCTCAAGGGTCCAAAATCATGGCCTAGCTTTTTCTTTCTAAATGGATACCACATGTATAGATATTTTTACATCTACATCTTACTGAAATATATCAAAATGTTTACAAACAAGACTGGAGTTTGCATATTTTTTCTTGCCATTCAGTTAGGTGAATTCTTAACAATTTTGATTCAAAACAATAATAAAACATTATACATATATGTTAAATTCCCTCTGCTAGTACTCCCAATCCTTTCTACTTTATTCCTTACTGAGAGTATTTTGTTCTATACACATTTCATGTGTATTTTGTATTTATATATTATGTAAATGTAGTCATATTTATGATAATGAATTTCATAATCTTATCACACTATAAATCTTTCCACAACTTGGTTTTTCACCACTTTGCTCTTCTTATGTGTGATTATAAACACTACATGATGATTTGGGTGGTTTTTGCCACTACCAGCTATTTTCAATTCATGATTAATAGATAATATAATTAGTCACTTGTTTTTAGTTGTGCACATAATCAAGCAATTACTTGGACAAACACGAACTTGCTGCAAATGTTTTCTTAATACTCACCTATCTTAATTTATTTAACTAATTATTTTGGACACTGCAATATTCCTGGTACTTCACAATTTATCTAACACCAAAACAAAGCTGCTCTATGATCAAATATCTGTATATGATTTTTATTTAAATTCCTAAAAATTAAATTATAGCATGCACTTATAAGATGATTGATATATGTTGCCAAGTTGCCTTTGCAACACTCACAGCATTTTATACTTTCACCCAAAAATTATGAAATAATTTAAATAATAAATAATCTAATACCTAATTCATAATTTAAATAATTTTATTTAAAACTAACTTAAATAATTAATCATTAAAATAATTAATTAAAAGTAATTAATTGATAATTTTAATAATTTAATATATAAATGATAATAAGGGTATTACTCTGCGTACCCTTATTAATATTAAGAAAATAATTTTTAAATCTTTGATTGCCTAAGTACAAATTTATATGGTTTTATATTTGCAAGTATCTCTTCCTATTTTTTATTTACTGTAGATTGTTCTCAATTAAAGTGTTCATTACTCTATTTTTCTAATATAATGGCAGTTCTCAGTAATTCAACATATTTTTATTTATGATATCTCATAATTTTTCCCTTTTATATTTGGCTGTTAATTTTTCTTTTGTATGATTTTACATGCAGCCTTTAATTCTAATTGCTTAAATTTGTAAGTTTATTTCCTCAGTGTCCCTTCAACATTCAAAAACATTCACTACTTTCTTGGCACATGCCTGCTGTCCCAGCTACTAAGGAGGCTGAAGCAGGAGGGTCACCGACACCCAGAAGTTAGAGGTCATCCTCCGAAATACAGTGAGACTATAAGAACAGTAATAAAAACAAAACCAAACAAGAAGTATTCACTTAGTCTCTACCATATACACATGGCAGAAACCATTCTACATATAGGTAATACTGCATGGGAAAGGCAATCAAAACCTGTGCATTTTATTTTTTTATTTTTTATTTTTTATTATTTTGGTATGGGAATCGAACTCATGACCTCACGCTTGCCATGCAGGCGTTTATGCTGCTGAGCAATATTCCCAGCCTGCATTTTTGTTTTGTTTTCTTTTGTTTTCTGGTATCAGGAATCAAACTCATGACCTCGAGCTTGCCAGGCAGGCGCTGTACCACTGAGCTAAATCCCCAGCCCCCCAGCCTGCATTTTAAAAGTTGTCATTTTATTGGATTTCATTTCACTGATACTATGATCACCATGTCATGACTATGACAATGGTAATGTAGAAATAGTTCTCTATATTTTCTCTATATTTTCAACTACTTTCTCATTTTATTTGATTTCTCTTTAGTTGCATTTTTACAGTTGCCTTATTGTCCTGGATCTATTCAAAACATGTACAGTTCTGACTTTGGGAAAGAGTTAGAAGTCACCAGGTGCAGATCTGATGACAAAGGTAGATGAGGGCAGAGCAGAATGTTTTACGAGTCTGCCTTTCCATCTGATGGCACTTTGCAGCAGCGGCATTCACTGCATTGTTATTACACCCCATAAAGACACTCGCATAAGAGGACTTCCAGAACTGCTTCAGCAAGTGGCAAGAACGACGGAATAACTGATTTTAAACCGAAGGGGAGTATTTTGAGGAAGATTAAGACATTTGTCTTTTGTTGTCATATTTTAAAAATTTAAATATTAATCATATTTTTGATCTGTCTTGCATTTTGGGAACTTTTGCATGTTGCCTAGCACTTCACTTTGCAGTTCTCTTCAGATGAAACACCCATTGAATGTTCTACATATATTTCCCACTTAACATATCCTCCTACTTCAGGCACATGAGACATCACACTGACCACAAGTTTCAAATGAGCTCATGTTAAATTCAGAAATATGCCTAGTGTGTCTTAGTATTTTTGATATTCTCGATATTGCTTTGCCTTTTTTCCTTCCCTAGGCTCATTCCGTTCAAGCTCTAAAATAAGTCATCTGTTTTGGATAATATGATTCATGTTGATGTATTTAGTGTTACATTAATGTTCTAGGTTTATTTCTGCCCTCTGTGATGTTTTCTGGCTTCTGTTCAGTCCATAGTTAACCTTGATAGTTAGCCAAAGCATCACCAGAACTGACATTCGTCTTGCATTCACTTGTTTCTTTCACTTGTAGAAGACTGCTACCCTCTACATCATAACTTAATTCTGTCTAATGATAAAAATGTTTACCAAACATACTAATGGTCAAACTATAGCATATATGGTAGTATAGCAACCTAATACATATTTTGGAAATAAATGTTAATTTCTTACCTCATACCCACTCAAAAACAGTCTAATATAAATGTTATTTTTCTGATAGTATCAAAAGTATTACAGTATTGAATGATAAAGAATGAGAGGTTGAATCTATGCTTTTTCTCATTAGTAAAAATATAGTTTTGCTCTAAAACCTGCTGTCTACACTCTGCTCAGTATTTTCTTTTAGCTCTGAAAGCTAAAATAAAATTTCAAATTCAATAAAAAGCTCTCTTTAAACCCCATTTCTTGGTCAAAACTGGTAAAAACTATCTGCTTCCATTTAAATTACCTAAGAAACTCAAAGCCAGTTGATCTGTCACATGCTAGGTTTTCCCTCATAATTTTTAACTTTTTTCTCCTGATCAAAAATACTTATGATAGTGTTTGGCTATACGGTATTTACTATTTATATTATTTATTTGTAGCTTGGGTTAATGGCCAAGCTTTTTAAATGTGTGTTCTTCCAAATTGTTTTCCATCAGGAAGAATAATGGTTTATGTTTTAATTTAATGTCAAAGTTGGGAAAGAAGTTTATGATTGTAGGTGTATGATAATATTGGAATAGCAATCACAAAATGATTATATTTTTCAAAATACTATTTTGTGTGGCGATAATGCTTGGATAGCAATTATTGTATAATGTTTCTATCTAAAATGATGGAACTTGAGTACAAATCTCTACTTGCAGTGCTAATTTCATTTTTGATTATATTTTATCAGTCCTTCAGAAATAGGAAATGTCTTTGAGAATTTCTCTCAATAAAAATGTAAAAGTGCTTTAAATCCCTTTTGCTCATGGTTGCAACTGATAAGTAAAATTTGGCAAATCTGGCTAAAACTATGGACTATAAACACTAGTTTAAGGAAGATAAATATTCCTAAAATTCACCCAAGTGATAGTAAAAAACTCTCCAATACTGTTCTAGAGTTCAGAAATATAGTTGAAGACTTTGATTTTACCTCCACTCTGCCACATCATTGTTTTAATTCAATACTAGTTTAGATCGTCCAAATACTTGTGAAAAACAAATAGCCCTTACGTTCCAGAGATGATTAACTGCATTTCCCTTATTTTGATACATAGTTAATATACATCAACCATCTTCCCTCAGTCATCGAAAAGCAAGTTATTTAGTGCTGAGTAGTTACAGATTTGGTAAGGTTAAGTAGTTTAAATACAGGAAGTTGCATCTTACTAGCAAGTGTATTAGTTAAATCTTAAAGACTAGTGATTAGAAAATGAAGTTCTCTGTAAGAGATGCACACGTTGGCTTAGAGACAAATCCAGATGACATCTGGGATAATCAGAGAAGCAAGACTATTTAATGATTAACCATAGAATTCTATTTTTTAACCTCACTGCTGCTTATTACTTGATCTTGGAGGTTTATCATCATGTTTTGGCCTAGTTTTAATTATAACCTTGTATAAAATTATGTCTTAGTCATTTCTTATACATTTTCTTTTGCCTGACTCCTTTGTATATGAGAACTTATCAACTATATTCTCCTTCAAGTAAAACTACTTTTGCAAAATTATGTTAAGCTGTTACAGAAGTAATATTTTTATCATGGAATGTGTGAAAATAATGGAAGAAAACAAACCACTCAAACTCAACCTCTGTCAATATTCTGTCATATTTTTGAGTCAATTGTTAAATATATTTTAGGGAACTGTGATCATCTTTAGTCTTGCATTCTCAAGATAAAACTTCAGGCATTTCTATACTTGTAGTCATTCTAAATACATTAACTACAATAATAAAATGATATCCATTTTGTAGATGTATTATAACTGCAACATAGGATGATCAATTTACAAAGCTAAAGAGTATTTTCTTTTTCACCCATCTTCATCATTAACTTCATTTTAAACTTACTTTTCTATCTGCCCTACAAGGGGCCATCAAACTACAGGATGAATGCTCACATTTTCTAAAAAAATATATGAGTGTAAGAAACAATGCCATCAATCCTTCTCAAAAATATTCCCCCTAACTTCAAACACCCTTATCCCACCATTCCTGCCACTTTCTGAAATGGTTATGGAAGTCTTATTTTGTGAGTTTCTTTAGCAAGTGTGAGAAAAAATATGGTGAATATGGTGGCAAATACCATCCAAGACTCTTAAAAACATTCTGGTGTGTCCTCATCCGCCTTATTGACTGAATCTTGTACAACTTTTGACTCTTCCCCAAAGTCACAACGACTATGAAAGGGAAACATTTTCAATGGATTAGAGCACTGAGGCAGGCACAACAGTGCAAGTAAAGACACTCAGGAAAGAGGACTTCCAGAACTGCTGCACAAAGTGGCAAGAACAATGGGATGAGTGTGTTCAAAGTGAGGGAGAGTATTTCCAAGGAGATAAATGGCAATGTGTCTTTTACTATAATAAAGTTATTTAAATGTGAACATTTACTACATTTTTATCACACCTTATATAACCATCTTCTCAATTTATTCTCTACATTAACATATCAAATACATTTTATGTCATAGGAATCTTCTTGACATTATTAAGAAATATTTAAACCTTTTTGTCTCATATTTCTCCCAAATGTCATCTAATCTCTTGTCAAATTAGTTGTCTTGGTCTTCTGATTATGCCCAGTTTTAGACTTCTAGCTTCTGCTTAAGATGTTGAAAGTTGGAAAGATCATTACTCTCTGTAGGGAGCACCTGAACCTGGATATCAATCACGTTTGGACCTAAGACAAAGCCCATTGGAGAACGCAGGGAGCTCCTCGAGCCATGAAGCAAGCTGTTCCAACTTGCAAGCTGGTTGCTAGGCAGAGAGGGTGAAATTCACATCAATCTGCCTAGTGTATAAATAAATGCTCTACACCTCTTGAGCAGTTCCTTTTGTCTCATCAGGAGAGAGGACCTCCACCTGACCTCAGCTTTGTCCCTTGTCTGTATTTTCCTCATCTCACTACCGTTTTCCCTGGGACTATGCATAGACTCATGGGTCATGACAACACTCATTATAAAATTAAAGAACATAACTAGCAAACCATAGCTACTGCAATCAACTCCATTGAAATCTCAGGAAAACACTCTCCAGGAAGCACAGTACCTTAGCTAATCCGGGCAGACAACAGGAGGAGAAAACTCCTGCCAAGATATGTTATTTAGTCCATGTGAGCTAGCATATAAATACCCAGAAAGCTTTACATATGAGGAAAATTGGCACTTATATGTTCTTTTTTATTTTAAAGAGAAAAAAAATAAAAACAATGATACAGAATTTCAAAACATAATAATAGATTAACAGTGGTTAATATATTGTATATTATTATCTTCAAAGTAGTTGCTTAGATTACAAATTACAGGCATGTTCTACTCAATGGATGTCAAAATGTAAACACAAAGACCGAGTCAGTGCAGAAAACTAGAAATAGCCTCTAATGCTATTAAAGTCCAGGAAGCCTTGACTATCCTTCTATCTTATCTGTTATTTTCTCATATTTAAACACTTCTGATTGTGCATTACATTAAGATAATATTGTTTATAAATTCAACTTTTTCTTATCTATCTTATTTTATATTTTCCTGACTATTAAAAAACTGAAGTCCTATTTTCTCTATAATTGAAAAAGTAACAATGTCACTATCAAAATGCCTCTTATAGCATTTCATTTGTAAAATAATAAAGGAATTTGTTCTTGAACATTTTTCTACTCAGTGACAACACCACTCAATTTCTCTCAGTGCTCTTTTGGTAAAGTTTTTTGATATAAATATTATTTCTCACATCAAATCTTTTGCTTTCAGTCATCTGAGTGGCTACATACATGTCTCTTGAGTCCATTGTTTTTAAATTTGTAATTAAATTTTATGTTTCTCTTTTCTTCTACAAGGCATCTTAACCCAAAATATTTCCAGACTAATGTGCTTATCCTAGTGTATTTCTAAAAAGGAATATGTTATTTTTTTAAATCTGCTTTTCCTATATGCTCCACTTTTTACTATCATTTTGGATTCTTAATTTTATTTTTGTTTCTATTTGCTTTTAAAATTTCCATTCTTAAATGACCCTGAAGAGTTAAAGTCAGGGATGCAGAAATATATTACTAAAAAGAACTATTTCTCCTATACTTTTTAACATGAAAGTAAGGCAGGAAATAGGGAAATTCCTGGACAGAAGGCCCTCAAGGGCCCAGAGGAAAAAGAGGAAGCTTGTCCTTCAAAAACTCACAGAATGCCCAGACCTGACAGCTAATCCACCATCTGGAAAGGAAAAAGGGCACATGTGCTACAGGATTCAGGGGGAGGACCCAAGATATAAAGTCTACACAAACCACAAGGCACACCCACCTCCAATGTTTAAGCCATGCCTAGGATGTATATGCCGTCAAATATGGTAAGCAACTAAAAGGGATGCCAAACTCAATTATAACTAATTGTAATCTAATTTACATTGTGTTTTTGACACTCACTCTGTTTATGGACTTGGGCACCATGACAGTTCCTCAAAGGTTCATATGAGAACAAAACTTATCCTCTTCAACAGAAAGGAATTGTTCCTGTTTTGAATGAATTGCTCAGCCAGTTCAAGGAATTACTCTCTCCTGTGAATGCCACATATTAGACTGTGACACCTGTCTTCTTCAGGGCCATGAACTCTCGCCCACTCGCACCCTGAACAGCAGATCCTGACTAATAAACTACGCCTTCACTTTATTTCTGTGGGTCCTGCTCAGTTCTTTTTTAGGGTTCCAAAAGCCTAGGACAGTCACAACTCCTGACAACAGAAGGGAATCTAACATTTCATTTTACTTCTCTCAAAATTATGTGCCAACTGATCTATGTTGCTCATCTTTCTAAGATAGCCTTGCCATTAACAGGGCTGTTACAATCTCCAAGGATATGCATTCGTTTTTATTAAATTTTATAGAATAAACGTGGTAGAAAACTAAATATAGAAGCTCTTCCTTCTCAAATAAATGTTGCTTGACAGGATAAACTTATCCTTGCTATTCTTTTTAGTTTTTTTTTTTTTTTTTTTTTTACTTTGATGCCTAACTAAATGGTGAGTTTTATGCTCAGTCTTGCTTATTTTTCTCCAAGACTTTCTAACTTCACTCTTCTCCAGAAATCTTCATCTAGTTTTGAAGCATTGAAATCAAGGACTAGGAAAAGGAGAGAATAATTTTCCCCTAACATCTGAAGGAAAAGTAAATAGAAGTACAATGGGATAATAGATATGATTAAATACAATACTGTTATAAAATACAAGTTAAAATTGTGACAGTTGTTTTTATAAACAAGTTCATTTGTGTTGTTCTTAGTTACATCCCTTCCAAACCTATGGGGATGGAGCATTCATGTAAGGGTGTAGAATAATTCCACTATGACAGAGGCTGTGCTGTTGGGAAAGGCTAGATGTAAAAAAAAATGCTGTGCCAGTGTTCTCAACTGGGAATGTTTTTCCTGGGGGGCTGTATATGTAAAGATGCTTGAGGTCGACCATGGTGCCATGAAGAAGAACACTGTGATAAATTAATAATGTCAGTTTTGAGTGCCAGGGAGAAATTTCTAGCAAAAATACTACATATTTTCTCCATTACTAATATCTATTTTTAAAGATCCTGATACCTCCTTTTAGCAGGTATAGTAGGAGATGCATGCACAAAGTTGGGAATTTTCTTTACAGGGAAGACCAGATAAATACAGTATTATCTACACATAGATACAGGAACAGTTCACAAATGAAAAAAAGGAAATATTGAAGTCTTTAGAGGAATGAGTAGGACTAGAGTAGAAACACTGAATAAATTCTAATTTGAGGAGGGGGTGAAGGTGAATGAATTCACTAGTAAGCAAGTGTGTGTGTGTGTGTGTGTGTGTGTGTGTGTGTGTATGTATGTATATATCTTTATGTTTCCATGTGTGTTTCCGGTTCAGTCATCTAGTCTTAAAGAATAAGCCACTTCAAAACTTGGTGAATTTGAATGAACATTTCTTTGTTGGAGGTTCTCCAGAATATAAACTTGCCCACATTCACACGGTTAGCTGTTCTGTTGAATTAGGTCACTTACGTGACTGCAACATCTAATGACTCCTCTCTGAATGCACTGCATGGCCTCACTCACATGACTGTTGTCTTGTTACCTCAGTTTTTCTCCAGCAAGCCAAACTAGTTTTCTTACATGGAATTCTAAGTAGGTGAGTATTCAGTGGGCAGAGAACATATTCTACCTTTTAATGGAATGAGGTATAAAATACTGTAACCATTGCGACTGACCGCAGGGGCTATGTGGCTGGCAACTTACATCACACAGAGAAAGTTTCCCAGAACAGTGTTTCTGAGCCTAGCTAGAACAGACATTGCAAAAAATATGGAGACTATTAAGAAAAAACAGAGGTGTATTTCTTTAATAGGATTTATGTCTTATTCTTTTTTTCATTTAGGTAGAACTACACATACCATCTAATAAGATATAGTTTTGTTTTATTGGAATTATTAAATTAAATGTAAAAGATTTGTTATGAGAGAAACACCATTTCCCTCATAATAGTGCTTCTGGAAATAAGAAACAACATGAGGAGAAAATACTAGTACATCCAGCTCATTTTAATAGAACAGTTTGAGAACTAAACATGGGGATGCTTTACTCACCTGAGCAAAGGATCTTTATGTGTATGCAATGTGTTACCGATGTAAAGGTGAGAACTATGAATTGGATAAAATTTATTCCAGTATATTTTCCAATTTCATAGCAGTGCCCACATTAGCACTGAAAATATGAAAGCATTTCTGGGATACTTCTATCTCAGTATAAAACTCCTCACACTGATCCTATATTTATGGCTAAATATATTTGAAGTCTATAGAACATTTAAATGAGATTCAAGATCTATAAATATTTTTAATGGAGGCTTTGCAATTTAAAATTCAAATTTCAAATTCCTGCATTGTACACTTAGTGGTTTATTATAAAAAAAAAGAATTGTGGATGTGCATCTACTACCTTGAAAGGATAATTAGTAGTGATGAGATTAAAACACCAAGTATGCTAATGAATGACCATTTTATATCTCCTTTGAGGAAAATGTAACGAGTGTATTTTCAGATACTTTTAAAAATATCATTGTCAGATAAAATTGCAGCTTGTCAGAGAAAAATTTAGCTGAATACACCTTCAACATTTTTAAAGAATCTATCTCACTATCAAGCAATTATATGGAGCTACAAACTAATTAGGAATATGATTAATATAAAAATAACATTACAAAAATGTAAAACAGTAATTTAAAACACTGAAAAAATAAATAAAGCATGATTAATTAAAATGTTAAGCTATATAATCTGAATAATTTGCATAAAATTTTTCTTTTAAGAATTGCAATAAAGTACAATCAAATCTACTTCAAATTAAGGGATCATCTAAAATATTATGATTTATCTGTAAAATTCATGTTTCTGCTCTTATCCAGACACTATTAATTTACATAGATATTTGTTACTTTAGGAAAATTTTCAATAGCAGATTAAAGTTTATGTAAAAATTGTATTTTACACTTTTCCCCAACCAGTGGTATAACTAAGTGAGGTAGGTAGCCACATTTGTCTCTGAATTTCTGAAGCTTTTAATATGTTTACTTGTGTTCCCCACTCATGTTTTTGCAAGAACAAGTATTCCTATAATGCAGCTAACAAATATTCTTTCATTCCTCTTAACAGAAAACATATTTCCCTTGCCTTGATATTTGCATGACATTTTTAAATCTGTGGAACCCTTCTTTTCATGTTTCCTTTTATTTAAGTTCCAGCCTGATACATATTCTATTAAAATAGATCGCAAAATCTATTTCTTCTGCTAACATTTGCTATTCAAACTATGTTACAGCTCGCATGTTGCAAATATTTGTTGGAAAAGGTTGTGGTACAATGTGAGAAATTAAAATCATCACCATGTATGTTTTCAATTCTTTTTGCAAAAATGTGAAGTCAATTATTTAAGACTAGTAGATACCTGGCAAGCACGAGATCCTGAGTTTGATAGCTGGTACAAAAAAAAAAGACTAGTAGATATTACTTCTTTCAATTCCTTTGTAACTATATGATGCATTTAGGTTTATTCTCTGAATAATTAAACACACAAATGTTAACATACTATTATGTTCCAACGTGCTTAACTTGGTGAATTTCAGGGAAATAATCCTCTCAATAAATGAGATTTACCATCAATTAATATGAATTTATATTGAAATTAACGTGTTAGGCACTATAGAAAGGAAAGTTATATAATATTAATTTTCTTTGATACATTATTAATGTTATTCATATGAAAACACTGGATTGGAAAAATAAGGACTAAACATATAGTTATTTAATTCTCAGCTTTATCTAATCCAATACCCAAAGCAGTGTTCTATGACATAAATCAAGCAAGGTTGTATAGCTTTTTCCAACCTTCCAAACTCTCCATTATTCAGATTTTATCCATTATTTACTTTGGCATCCATATTCTCACCATAGTTTTAATAACAAATAATAAAAAGAGTTAACACATGGTAGGCCCAAAAATAATAAAAGATAGAAGTAATGAGAGAGGTAGATTGTAAAATTTATTTTAAAAACATATTGTTTCAAAGCCTCCTACATTTAAATACCTTTGTCTGCTCACATTTAATTTCTGCCTCATGATTACAAGAAATATGACTTTTGTTTCTAAACTCAGAGAGATGTTCTGATAGACCCAACCTAATTTTAGTAATCTCATGACCTTAACCACTGTGTTCTCACCATTAAGCATTTACTTAATTCCACATATAAAGGAAAGTCTATGAGAGCCTCTGAGAATAGAATCTCCTATTTTTGTCTTTGGACACATGTCTGAATTTGGCACCTGCAAATTCCTTCCTACCAGCTTTTGCACAGCCACCCACAGAAAAAGTGCAGACCCAAGAAGACTTCAGAAATGGGAACCTTTGTATTTGGATACTATAGCTGCTCTGAAGTGCTCTTACACAGTTGACTATTTTTCCCAGTGTTGAAATCATTGTGAATTAGTAATTATTAATTGTGATTATTGTCAATAATAGAGAACACTTTAACTGATACACGTACATAACCAAGAATTCCAAATAAACTTGTAGATTTTTTTTCCAAGTCCTGATGGTAAGAGCCCGTGGAAACATATATTTGAAGATTAGAGCCCCTCAAAATGCTTTTTTTATTGTCCCTAAATGTGCCCAGTGAGGTTTTTCATAGGATAGATCGGCAATTTCTTTCAACTACAGTCAATGTGCAGTTTATCCTTAGTTGTTGTCCTTCTACTCTGTCTTCTGATTGGCCAATTTCTCTTCCCAATAAGCTACTCAGGAAGCCTCAACATTGATGGTACTCACAGGAAATCAGTAATAATCCATGGAAAGGTCACTATCTCTGAATGCTGATTAAATTTTTAATGCTCTAGCAGCACTGAGAAATTCTGTAAAAGGAGAGAAACAGTATTATTCTCTCCAATTCTGTACAATACTTGGTTACCTGGTTACTAAAGCAGTTCTGATTTTGCTCAAAGTTATTCTGCATATTTTTACCTGTAAATCGTCCCTTAAATACCAGTCAAAAGCAGAGCATGTAGGGAAACAGAATGCATCACATCTCTATTATAATTATCTCAACTCTCTTGTCTCCATATTAAAATAGAAAATTTCATTGAATTCAAGCTGACATTGTACACGTATTAGTTGTGGAGCTGGGAATAGACCCCAGGCAAACTTGCCTTGTTACAGTCAAAAATAAGAAAAATAGACTTCATGGCTGGGCATTTTTCCCACTAAAGTAGCTATTTACTTTTTCTTTTTCCCAAAAATTGCTTGTGCAAGTACATCAGGCAATTTCCAAATGTTCCTCTAACTTAATTAAGGTTTTAAAACCCTCAAAATAGCAACACTCCAGGAGATAAGTTGAACTTAGGGCACAATTTGAACTAAACCCTGCTCACAAACTCCATGCTTATAGATATAAGGTAGTCATAACTACTGAAATATTTCACTCGGTTTGATAACTGTTTCTTTATGGTCTGAATCAATTATCGCCATCTCTATCCCATGGCAATGAATATCAGAATATTTATGGACTACAGTTACATTATATCACATGATGTCTAGGTCAATTTTATGCTAATGACTGTACTTCTACTCTTCATGTGGGATATGCATAGAAAATAAATGAGTGGGCCATGTAGGGTGACCTGGGATAAAGGAGCATATATATATATATCTGACTAGGACAGTGTGTGCCATATCCAAAGAAGACCACCACTGCTTAGATCAAATTTTGACTGAATGCCAAAACTGTTCATTATCGTAGCTGATTTGTCAAGAGAAGTTAAAATTCCAGGTTTCTACATAAAAATCTTTACATACAACAATACTGGTTCCTTTTTCTAAGATTTCAAAATACTGACAGTGTAAAATAAAACTACAATGAACTATGAGTTTTTGCCCATTAGGATGGCTTTACCAAAACAAAACAGAAAATACCATGACCTGAAAAACGTGTAACAAAACTGGAATCCTTGTGCACTGTTAGGAAAAATGATGCAACAAGTGTAAAAAGTAGTTTGGACTTAGGTAAAGAATTACTATTTATACAGCAATTTTACTTTTAGGTATATACTCAAAAGATTTGAAGGTTGGAATAAAAGAACTATATAGGTATTTATCCACTAATATACATAGCGGAATTATTCACAAGAGCTAAAAGATGTCTATAGACAGTGAATGGATAAACATGATGTATACATATGCACACTGTGACAGAATTCAGTCTTAGAAAGGAAGTCTTGACACATACTACAAAATGGGCAAATCCAAAAATGTGTTAAAATAAAATAGATACAAAAGAAAAAGTACTACAGGGTTCCAATTATTTGACATTCCTAAAGTCACCAAATTAACAGAAACATAAACTAAATCATGGTTAATGCAGGTTGAGGGGAGGGGAAAATAAGGAGTATTTTTTAATTGCTAGAGTTTCAATTTGGGATGGTGGAAAAGTTCTGGAGTTGCATAGCTGGTGTTGATTGCTCAACAATGTGGATGCACTTAACACCACTGAACAATACACTTAAAGTTATTAAAATGATAACTTTATGTTATTATGTCCAGTGTACCTTTTTTCTTTTCTACTAAAAATCCTTTATGGACCTGTAAGACTCATCTGCAGGTTGGATGTAGTCTAGCTGTATTTTGCATGTTATTTTTTCTGCTTTAGTCATTGCTCCTAAAATAAATCACTCAGGCTTCAAAATCAGTAAGATATTTTAGAACAGTGAAAGGAATGACAATACAGAAGTAAAATTGCTAGATTTCAGCCTTCTGTCTCTTATAAATGTCTGTGAGAATATCTAAATATAAAAAATGGACAAAGCCCTCAAACTTGAAAAAGAGTGTTTATGGAAATTCAGAAGTTTTTTTCTTTTCCTTTAAATCCTCAACAAAAGTCAACTAGGATATGCTAATACCATAGCTAGGACACTTATCCTTGACTTACAACCTAGGCCTGGGCAGCAACTTAAAGAAGATGAGTCTTGAGTTACAGAACAAAAATCTCTCATAGAAAGAAAAGCAAGGTAACCTGTATCCTGGATACATAAATACCAACAGGCTTCCTAGAGAAAAGTTATGTCCTTAATCTTCTATTTTGGCTCCATGTCTTAGAATTATCAAGGTAGTCTAAAGAAATCAAGAAGTACTCTTGCCTGCTGGTTTTCAATGTAGGACTTCTTGGGAAAGGACTATCATTTTTATACCACTGCAGAGGCCAAAAAAAGATCTCTTTCTTATAAAGGTGAGAAAATCTGGATGGTATCTCTCATTCAGAAGGAAAAATAGTTTTGTATAGCTGACTTGTCACACACTATATTAGACATTTTACATACAACCTGGCTTTCGTGTTCAAAATATTAAACAAAATCTACCAGCACCCACCTAACATTAAATGAGAGTCTTTCTCTTCTTCAGCTTTGTTTTTATTGGCCTCTGTTCATAATGAGAAGAAAAAAATAAAAATAGTGACACATGGTAGTTACCATAGTAAAGCAACAATGCCTGCAGCGCTCATGGACAAAAAAAGTTTATAATTAAAATATTGTATAACAGATTAAAGTGTTTCTCAACAATAAAAAGTATTTGCTCAGTAAAATTTAACAATATTTCTCTTACAGTTCTTACAATTATCATGAGTATAGCTCAAGATAGGAAAAATTTATTTATAAAGGCAGTGAAAAAATAAAAGGAACAATGAAACAAGTACTAGTGTTCTGAGGCAGTTTGCTTTCATATTTGGAATAAATGACATTTGTGAATTAAACTGATAATCACATCCACAATTTAAGTAGAGACATTGAGGAAATTTGGCAAACACTGTGACAAGCTTGGGACAACCAGTACAGTAAAAGTCTTTGTATATCTACCGATGTCAAATATAGTCCCGCAGTGTATAAAATTTAGTGCAAGTATGTCTGGGTGTGGTTGTGGTGCCTATAATCCTAGCACTCTTGGAGCTCTTGGCAACGTAAAAAATTAAAAAGACTGTCCCAAAGTAGAGAATAAAAAAGGGAGGAGGATGTAGCTCAGTGTGAAATCCTTGGATTAAATCTCTGTAGCAAAAAAAAAAAAAAAAAAAAAAAAAAAAAAAAAAAAAAAAAAAACTGGCTTTCCACATGCTGAAGACTGAAACTAGACCCATGTCTATCACCATGCACTAAACTGAAGTCAAAGTGTATCAAAGATAAATGTTAAAATAGAAACAGTAAATTTGCTGGAAGAGAAAATAGGCAGAAATCTCAAAGACATAGGTGTAGGCAGAGACTTCATGAACAAAACCCAGACTGCAAGGGAAATATTACAAAGAATTAACAAATGGGATCTCACCTTATTAAAAGCTTTTGCACAACAAAGGAAATCACCAACAGACTGAAAAGACAGCCCACAGAGTGGAAAAATTATAACCACTTGTCTCTCAAACAAAGGATTTATATCTAGAACATATAAGAATTGAAAAAAATCAGACCCCCCCAAATTCAAAGACCCAATTAAAAAATGGGCATCTGACTTGAATACACACTTCTCAGATAAAGAAATATAAATAGCAAATAAAGATATGAGAAAATGTTCACCATCATAAGTCATTTGAGAAATGCAAATTTAAAAAACACTGAGATTCCATCTCACCCCAGAAAGAATGGCTACCATCAAGAAATCAACCAATAACAAATGCTGGACAGGCTGTAGGGAAAAAGGAATCCTTCTTCACTACTAGTGGGAATGTAGACTGGTGAAACCACTGTGGAAATCAGTTTGGAGATTCCTCACAAAGCTAGGATTACAAATCCCACTTAACTCAGCTATTCCCCTTCTGGGTATCTTCCTAGAAGAATTAAAAACATCGTACCACAGTGAGATATGTGCACCCATGTTTATAGCACCACAATTTGTAATAGCTCAATCCTTGGAAACAATCCAAATGCCCATCAACCAAGGAGTGGAAAAAAGATGTGTTTTTTTATATAACAGAGTACTACTCAGCCATAAAGAAGGATAAACTGGAAACTTTTATAGATAAATGGATGCAACTCATGACCATACTCATATGTGAAATAACTCAAGACACATATGTGTAAACATTGTATTGTCTAGTGTGAGAGGCTGAATGAGTAAATAAAATCCAAAATATACAACAGATATTGTGACTTGGGAAGAAACTGTTCAGTAAGAAAAGACAAACTGTGGGTAAAGGGGAAATGAAGAAAGGGAAAAAGAAAAAAATATATTTATGCACAAGATAGTTAAGATAGTTATACAGCTATCTTCCCTTAGTTCTTTGAAAAGAAATGTTTGTGCTAATATTGTTTGGACACAATTTCATGACTATATCTTGTACTGTAAAGACAACAATATGCAATGTATTAATTATTATAATTCTCATACTAACCTGGTTTGAAACTCTGTTTTATTGTTATTTTTATCTTTTCTCTTTAAAGTAAAAAAATGAATATCAAACAACTTGAAGTATTAAAAAAAATCCATACCAGCATCTAGGGAAACATGGATTTGTTTTTGTTTTTTGTTTTGGTTTTTCTCCAGTACCGGGAATCAAACTCACAACCTTCCACTTGCCAGGCAGGCACTGGGCCGCTGAGCTAAATTCCCAGCCCCGGGAAACATGGATTTACAAGCCTACTCTCACTCCTGCTCTTGGGCCAGTTTTCCACTTGCAGAGTTACTCTGTTTGTAGTATCCTTGGGTTGGAATAGGTATAACAAAAGCCTTTATAGTAAAGCTAGGCTTCTCCAACAAAGGACTGATTATTCCGTATTCTATAACCTATCTGTAGGGAGTTAAAATACTCAACACCAAATTCTTAAATTAAAAGGTTCCTTGGAGCACTGGTTGCTACATGTCTTCAGACTGAGCTGCATTCTAGAGAAGCACTACATCACCATCACAGGGAAGACATAAATTATAGGGTTGAGTTTTAGCTTGCCATTTTTCAGAGACAGTCCTACTTCCAGACATAGCAAGAGAGACTTCTTTAGTATTTAAGAGAGAAGCTACAACTGGAAAGCTTCTACGCAAGAGCAACTTGAATCACCAAGGTCATATCAACATAGTAGGTTAACGAGAAACATAGCCTACAAATTCTGATTAGAAAAACCACAATAATCATGAGTGATATTGCAATAACCATATTCCAAGAATAAATACTTTAAAAATCATGTAAATAATTCTAATAGATAAATATTAATTTTTAAAGTGTATATAAGCAAGTATTTTAAGAGTGAAATATATGAAAAAAATGAAGTTTCATTTAAAAAGTGTGGACCTTCCTATGAATTAATGACAACTGGTAAAAATTATTTTTAAAATTTAGCAAAGTACACTTAGTTATCACACAACTTTAATAATTAGGTAAGCATAACAATGTTTTTAAGTTAATACAAGTACACCTGAATATTTTAAACTAGTGGATCATCTCAACAGACAGTAGAACATGATTCTAGTCTATGAGCAAAACATACAAATTAAAAGCAAAATGAAGAGCAAGCTTAAGTAGAATAAATGTGCTAATCTAAGGACAGAAAGTAAGCCAAAAATAAAATTACAGAAGTGAATGTAATTGCTTTTAACTGTCTTTATTAAGAGTAGATAGTATGGTTTGGATTTGAAAATATAAAAACAATGATACTGTTTCTTTAAAAGATATATCTGAATATTAAATAATGAAAAAATGCAAAAGCTAACTAATAAAAACTGAAAAGAAAGTAAGAGTAAATACAGTAACACTGCAGGAAGAAATTAAGAGAAAAGCATAAAAAGCAGATCTTTTATGAAAATTGAAATCAATAGTAATTATCTGGTACTACTAAAATTCTTATTTCAAATTGCATAGAAATACATTTTTAAAGCTAAGAAAAAATCACCCAAGCTTCAACCATGTATTTTTAGAAACAAAATTGTAGTATTAGATTTAAATACAATCAACTGCCTGTGGAAGATTAAACCATAAGAAAATGAGTGAGGGTATAAACCAAATTATCATACGCTGAATACAGAATTTTTAAACTGTAGAAAATATGCTTCTTTTTAAGATGTTTAATGAAAACTATGTAAAGTTGACTCCCATGTATCAAATCTCTAATGAAATTAGTTCGGCTAGTTAGAAATCAGACACTGGCTTTGATTCAGCCATTTGAGGTGATAAATTATATATACTATATAATCATAAATTATATATTACATATTATTAAGTATGATACATCATTATTTATTGCATTATGTATAATGTATTATTGTAGACTGTGATATATATCATGATGTGTATTATATATAAAAACTAATCCTTTTAGGGATTATTTATTATATTATATATTTATTATATATTATATTATATATATAAGACCTTATCCCTTTAGGGAGATGAGCAGTGATGCAGAAAACCCCAGCTTCTGCTGATGTGCTCAGAGCGTGGGAAGGAAAAAGAATCGCTAAGAGGATGCCACTCCACCCATGGGTAGGACAGCAGGAGTTGGCACATCATTTTCTTGAACTTTTTTCTGATAATCTGACTTTTCACAGCACGGAGTTTTCATGGGGAACTCAACATAGACAAATTATGTGGAGAAAGGGATGGATAATAATGTATTCACTGACAGTCATATCTTTCCAGAGCTGAACTAATCCTATTTTCTCTCTGGGAACTGAAATTTAAAATTATTACAAGCACGGAGTGGGTGAAGCAAAGTCTCACTAAGGCTTGAATTTCCTTGCAGAATAGAAAGCCTGAGTATGAAGCTGATTTATGAAGCTCACTTGTCAACAGCCTCCCTGTGACTTCACAGTTCGAAACTGATCCTGATATGACAACACTTTGGTTCTTTTCTGAGGTTGAAAATACTTACATTTCACTAAGGACTTCAACAAATTTTAATGAAAATAGCTTGATATTTCTTTAGCATCACATTGTATAAAATTCTCACAATTTATTACTCACTGGGATTGAAAATGTAATATATTTCACATTTAAGTAGAGGCAGAAAAATATGTATCCTTGAAATTTACATGAATAGGCTAATTTTCAAACTGCACAGGAGTGCAGACTCACTGTTTTTCAATTACACTTTCATATTTCAGTCATGACCCAGGGCCAGTTTTAATTTTTTTTCTTGTTTCAGTTATGAACCTACTTTGGAGATGGGAGAATAAATAACTAAAATAGAGAACATGCCAGTTCCTAAGTAATCCTCTTTCAGTCGCCCTTTTGGACAATCTTAGAAGAAGCCTGTGAATTAAAACAATAAAAAAGCTTGTTTTTAAGGTGATGAAAATGTTCAAAAATTGACTCTGGTGATGACTGGACACATCAGCAAGTATATTAAAATCATCTAATCATTTTCAATAAAAGATATGTGATTTATATTGCGATATACGTAATAGATAAGAACAGATTAATAGCTGTACTTCTTTGTTCATTTTGTTTTACTTTAAGTGGCACATTAAAAAGTTCAAATCTGGAGAATCAGTCTTGGGAGTTTAAAAAGTGAAAAATCCTTACCTGGGGGAGGGAAGGTACTGCAACATCAAATGTACTATCTTTATTTGCTAGCTCCTATACTGAGAAGCTAGATCAAATCCTCCATTAACAAGATGGGTGAACCAAATTTTTTTCTCAAATTTATTCTTCTTTCATTTGAAGCCTGAAAGTATTTACATATAGACTATATTTGCATAAAAGTTTTTGTCTTCCATCATAGTAAAATAACTTTATCATCCTAAAATACATTACAAGTACTTTAAATGCTATAAATGTTTTTCAATGGAACTTTCAATTGTAGTGTTATAATTGGTTTATTTCACCATACTCCTCAGGTAATTTTTCTCTGGTGCAATTTATTTAAAAAGTTCCACTATTTCATATTCTGACAAATTTAATTTCATTAGACATTCTTCCTGTCTAATCCTCAGAATCCTCAGAAACTCTTACTTTAAGGACACCCATTATGTTGTTTGTTTCCTACGTTTTACTGCATATAGAGCAAAACATTAAAATATGTACTGAAAGTCCATTTCATGATTTGACAATATGAATCATACTTTATAATGTTTTCAGTAGCACATGTTTGCAATATATAATGAATACCCCCATTGTGGGTATTTGGTATATGTACATGACATCTCAATTCTTTTTTTCCATCCCCTTCCTCACCTACCTCCTCCCCTTTTTTCCATTCCCGGATCCCCTTCCCATTCCCAAAAGATCTACCTCCCTTTTTCCTTATATCTATCTTTTACCTTGCTCTATACTTACACTTTGCATTCCTCATAGAGAGAAACTATATAGTATCTATGCTTATGTGCCTGATTTGTTCCACTTACCTTTACACTTTTAAGACTAGAGTTTTCAAATCCACTTGATAGAGCAGAGAGAAAATATGCTGAACTAAGTATTTTTGTGAAGAGACGACTTCATTAAAAATCTGCTGTCCCACACCCTAACTTTTATGAACTAAGTAAAATTCTCATTCCCTAGTAATTAAATCAATCAATCTTTGTTAAAAGTGTCAGCCAGTCTTTAATTATTAACAACTTGGCTCCCAAATTTAGCTATGCTTTATAATTCTTGGACATCAAATAAATCACAGAGCAAAACCTGTATATGACCATACATTTTCAAAAGATTCTGATATAAATTTTTGTCAAAGAGATATATTCTGAATCTTTGTTTTAAAAAGTTAGAATTATTTATTGTCCAACCTGAGTAAGTGTACTTTTCCTATAGCAAATTGACTATACCATTAGAAGAATGTCCACCTGTTCTGGGAATGGTAGTTCTCATTAAAAAAAAAAAAAAAAAAAAAAAAAAACTTGAGGATTCCTAAATCTTAGAAGGTATACATATGCCTAGCCCTTGGCCCTGTAGATGATTATTATGTTTTATAGCAAGAAGGACCCCCCAGTACTTTTAGGGCTTTTGCAGGATGACTGGATTATGAAAGTGCTATCTCTCACTTCTTGTGTGGAGGTGGGGCCCAGGAAGAGCCTGTCACTGTGGGCATGGCCTGAAAGAATTTAACTTCCTCTCTGGCTTTCCTGACTACCATGAATTGACCAGATTCCCCTGGCCAGACCCCTCCACCTTGCCATCTCTCTCTTGCAACCAGCCAACTACAAACTGAATCTTCTAAAAGCCATGACCCAAAATAAACTTGGCCTCCCATAAACTGTGGGTGTCTGCATTGTGTCTGAGTGATGAGCATGTGACTAAATGAATGGCTATGTGAATACATTAATCTTAGCCACCACGAAACTTAATTTGAAAAGTCTAGGTCCATCCCCACCTAAAACTCACCCTTTCCTTCTTTCTGCTTCCTAGGTGGGATTCAGCCTTATATAGTATAGCGCACAATAGAGGGAATCCATTCTCTCAGCAAAAGTGTATTAAGCATCTATCGGATACAAAGCACATTTGTAGTATACATGACCAGTCTTGCAAAATACATTTTAGAGTCTAAGATGACAGACCAAAAAGAACAGACAACACAAGCATAACAGTGTATCTGGGAGTGGTAAGTGTTTTCAAGAAAAATAAAATTAATGAGAAAGTTTGTGTTCAACTAAGGAGTTTATTTCAGATAAGATGTCTGGGGAGGGATCTATGGATTAAACAAAAGTCTACAGTTGCAAAGGACTAAAGGTTTAGAATCCAGCACTGCAGTTACCATGATAAACAGCAAAAGCCCCAAAGCGGCATTTCTCAAGAACAAGAACTGCAATCCATCCAGACACCAGACACAGCAGCAGAGTTTAGGGAAGGGGCTCTTTAAAGGCTACATTTTGGCCACCTTCTCAAATGTGTCTGGTGAAATCCTAACTTTCAGTACTTTAGAATGTGACAGTTTTGGCAATAATCTTTAAAAGCTGATTAAGTTCAAATGAGGTTGTTAGGGTAAATCCTAATCCAGTGTGCTGAGTGTGATTATCAGAAGAAATTCATGTACAGTAGGTACTGAGAAAAAACCATGTGAAGTTACAGGGTAAAAATAGTCATCCATACGCCAAGGAAAGGCTTCAGAAGAAACCAGCTTAGCTGGCATCTTGAGCTCATATTCCTGCTGTTTACCCTACTCTGTCTGCGGTACTGTTGTGACAGCCACTAGGAAACTCAAGCATGATGAGAGTGGTAGGTACATTTTAGGTCATGTGGAGCCTTGAATAAGTTTTGAGTTTTATTTTGAAGTAGATGGGAATTTATTGAGGAGGAAAATTAGATGATTGAATTTCTATTCAATGATATTCCCTCAGTGAAGGAGGAAATTTAGTGGGACGGAGTGTATTCTAGTGTCATTCCTTGAATCACAACTGCTAAATGTATTGCCTCTCTATTAAAGGGGTATGGTGAAGTTCTGGATTTGATTTTGGTAAGACATTTAGCATAACATGAAATAGTAGCAACATTGGGATATTTGAACAAATGAGGGAAAGAGGGGTATTCTTTTGTATGAGAAAATGTGTGAAAGTACAAAAGGAAGATGAATTTTAAATGTATAACTGTACCCTACCACATTGTGACATTAGTACAACTAACAAAATTTGTGTGGTATCTTCAAAGCGGCAGCTTCACAATATTTATATTAAACATTTTATAGGAAGTGAAATTTCATTTGGAGCTTAAACGTCTAAAACTGACATACATTTTCTAGTGTAGCATATTAATTGTAATATTAAAATGCCTAGTTGTTCTTGAGTCTATGATAAAAATTTAATATTGACTAAAATGAAGCTCATTCTCTAGAGTATTTCAAAATGTGATAAATCAAAGAAAATTTTTCCTTTTTTCATTATATTTCCATTTAAACCTAAAAACTCTCTTCACTAAGATACAAAAATGGAGTCTACATTAGAATTATTTTAATTTTTAATTTTTACTTCTCAGTAATGAGAACTCAAGTCACTTTGAATGACCTGCATTGTTTTGAAAAGATAGGGCCTGGCAAGCATGAGGTCCTGAGTTCGATTCCCAGTACCCAAAAAAAAAAAAATTTAAAAGGATAGCCATGGATATATAATGGTAGATTCACATATGGATTTCTAACAGTAATCGTCCATCACACTGGCCAAATACAAACCTGCCAAAAAGAAAGTGCTGCTGTAATTAAAAAGTTAGAGGGCTTAAAACAACAGTGGAGAGAAAAGAGATAAGGAAAACAAAAGAAGGAATTAAGGGAAATTTGAGTGATTCTAAACAGATTAATCATCATCTCAGCAGATAGTAATCATTTTAAATCAACAGTAGACAAATATAAACAATCTTACTCAAATAGTATTTAGAGCTATTAAATACCATTTTCATGGAAATAGAAATTTCATTTGATTACAAGCATGTTTAGCAGACGTAAAGAAATGCAAAATTCTTCATTTAATATGAGCTTTCATCCATAGGTAAATTTCTCAAAAATTACACCCAATGGAGTTACTGAGTTAAATGAAGAAATAGCTAGCTTTTTCCAAGATGGGCAAAGCAAGTTGATGTTATTTTTGCACTACTAACAGCAGTAAGTGAGAACAAAGCAAGTGTGGGTTCCCAGCTCTCCCTCAAGGTAAAGAGCTGGAGGATTTCTAAGCACTGGGGTGGTTAGGCTTCTGATCGCCGCCGAGACACCGACACGGGAGCTCTATATCCCCGTGATTAGATGGCTCCCAATCTTTAAGAAAGACATTCTTAGTTTGCAATAACACTAAGAGTCTATGAAGGTATACGTACATTGCAAAGGTAAGAAGAAAAAAATTACTTTTGCCAAATTTTCCGAAGTTTTCTGAGAAAAAGAAGTGCCCATTTTCAGTGAGAATTTTGTCTGAAGTGTAGTCAGACCGAGAGAAACATTAAGATTTCTTTCATCACTTGTAAAGTGCACTAGATTAAGTACTTTAAACATTATTTTTAAAACTCTACACTTAATAACTGCAGTTTTAGGGTTTGCTATGGCATTTTCTTAAAACTGATATATCAGATAATCATATACTTCTCAATTTTTAGATGTAGTAATTTTCAAAATGAATTATTTACAGTTAGAGGGAGCATGAAAGTCAACATTCTGTGTGAGATCCAAATGTGACATTTATTAGTTCCATGACCTTTAGTGGATAATGTATTCTTTTTGTAAAATGAAAATAATGCTAACTTTCTTAACAATGTTTGGGTGGATCTAACAAGATATTATTCTAAAACACCCAACACAATGATCAGCACAGAGATGACACTCAAATATGAGTTGCCTCTTCCTCGTAGCTACGAAACTATTTCAATAAAGATCATATTACAAAATAGAACAATTTTCAGGCAGGAAAAATATATCTATATTTTCCCACTTCTTTTTCCCCCATGAAACATATACAATATGCTCCATATGGATGAAAGTTTAGAGAAAAAAACCATCAAGTGTCAGTGTGGGAGTTCCACGCCTTAGTGCCCCAGTAACTCCGTAACCTTAATTGAACATCACAGCCAGAGCTCCTCTTTTCTCCAATAGATATAATAACCAAAAACATCTCTCCCTCACTAGGGAGCTTTTAGCACTACTGAAAGAAACTTTTTAAAGCACACAAGATGAAAGTACTATTGCTATTAAATAGGAGATGAATTGTTGGTAATTTATATTCTGTGTTGTAACAGTCAATAGCTTTGGGAAGCAAAGACTCTCCTGAGAGCTTTGGTCAGAAGAAACTATGAAATGACAATTGAATTACTTATTAAATTGAAAAAAACATTATTGGGAAAACTCAGTATCCATAGGGACAAAGAAGAAGCTATTATATCTCGCTAGAATACCTGTAACACTGGAGATATAGTATGATCTCATTTCTTGGCCATTTCTATAAGGGACAAGTACTTCACTGGGACAGATCTGAGATATTTCCTTTTACCGTGCAATATATTGGCAAAGTAAAAGATTTAATCCACTGTTTGGAAAGTTGATACTTTCATTTATGCCACAAAATTAACTCATACTAACTATGTGCTATACGTATTTTATATATGCTAACCTATGCAATCAATAAATGTTTTGAAATATGGACACAATCAAGTGAATATTAAATAAAAGGCTTCTGAAGTTTGCAAAGTTCTCTTTGTAAATTGTATAATTTCATCCTGAGTAAAGATGAACTTGCTAAGTAAGATGAAATAAGTTTTGATAAGAAGCTAATAGCTTTGGGCTGGGGATATAGCTCAGCAGCATAAGTGCTTTCCTGGCAAACCTGAGGTCATGAGTTCAATTCCAGGTACAAAAAGAAAAAGAAAATGGCTTAAATAAGATTAATACTTACTAGAAAGGAAGCAAAGTTTATAATCATTGCAGAAGGTAATAATTAAAATACTGAAACATATTAATTATAAGCAGTACTTAACTAATTCTTAATGGAAATGCCAAAATTTAAAATCAGAACTGTAATCTATTTTTCTCTGCCTTTCTAACAGATCCTAAATTTGGCACTATATAGTATAAATTCCTTTGTTTATCAGATATATGTTAAGTCATAATGCTGCCTCTTGATCAAGGGGCTTACAACCTAGATGAGAATAAAATTCATACAGGAATAGTTAAGATAATTTAATTGCTATGATAGAAGATTCTATAAGATGTAGTGCCAACAATGAAAAGCCAACCCTTACTTGACAAAGACAAAACACAGTGACTATATTAATCAAATCAAAGAAGTGATGATAAAGGTAAAATTTAATGAAGATGTAAATATTATTGTGCTAGACAGGGACTGCAAAAGATAGTGCAGGAGTAGGAATCAGAATTCACAAACCCACAGATGCATGCAATTCTCCAGTGTTCCTAGGAATTGCATCCCTATAAAGTGTGTGAATGGGATAGGGGTTCAAGGCTAAGGGAACCATGTTTTAAGTAAGGTACGTAGTAACAAATGGTAGAAAGAAAGTAGACCGTAATACCACAGTGCCAAAATTGTGCACCATGGCACTCCAGGACATGACAGAAAACTCATGAGTGTGCCATGGGACACTTTTAAGTATCAGAAAGAAATATAGCACTATCTGAGGAGGAACATAAAGACTACTCTTTTAAGTTTTTTGCACCCTAACTCTTTAATAAACAACTGAGTATTTACTTTACCTGAGAATGATTTGTAAAACATAACTGAGGCACAAAGGAATTTTAGGAACCATGGTAATAATTACCTTTAACATACAGGGATACCCAGCAGAATTTTAGATGGGAACAAAATGGGAAAACTTGTAATTAAAGTTGATTATTCTATAGGAGCAGAGAGCACCATTAGAGAGTTACTATTTTGGAGATACCAAAACTATTTTGAGATTATTGTAATGAGATAATTTGAGATAATGATATGTCTAGTGAATTATGGAAATTTATAAGTAAAGGAATAACTATTGTAGCTTAGGCAAGTGTTTCTTTAATTTTCTTCTGGTTGTTTGTTTAAAATGCTACATGGCTTTGGAAAACACTCAAGTGAACAAAGTATGTTCACAATTACATAGCTGTTCATTTCATTCACTATTTGGCTATTTGACTAAAGTATATGTACATCCCCAGCAGCAGTCTTTTTTTTTTTTGTCTCAGCAAAGAAGATGTGTCGAAAATTCTGAGTTGGGCTTGGAGGTATGGCTCAGTAGTAAAGTGCATTCCTAGCACACCAAAGGCCCTGAGTTCAGTCCCTGGCACCACCTAAAAAAAAAAAAATGAGGAAGAGGAAGTAATGGTTTGATATTACACATACAACATACTATGTGTACAAAATCAGTGTTCTATTAACTGACACATACCACAGTGCCTTCACATTCTGTTTTCTCACAGCCTGATACTTTTCTTTCTACTGAAGTTCATTATGGCAAAATTATTTTATATCTTCAAGTAACCAGAGTCCTATATTGAAAGACAGTTCAAAATATATTAAATCTAATGTTCATTGAATGCTTTCTGTGAGCCAGACACTCATCTCAGCATTTGGCATGGATTATTTTAATTATGCAGTGATGAAAATTCTATGACTATTGTTCCCAATTCACATACGAGAAAACTGAAGCACAGATTTAAATGTGCCAGGGCACATGGGTGTTTTGGTGGATCAAAGATACAAACCCAGACTATGATTCCAGAATCAAAGGCCTTAACAATTACACCATGTCTCTTTCATATGGAAGTAATCACTAAACTTTGTGTCTATTTTAATGATTTATTTTCAGTATTAATTTGGTCTTTCATGGCTAAATAGCGAACTGGATCACAATCAGTGTAGCTCTTCTAAAATTCATGGCACACAGGCTGTAAGGAATGACAATAACCGCACATGTCTCAGTGACATCCTGCTCTAATAGAAGTATTCCCTAATACTTTAATAGCAGTATCTTGCTGGATTGGGCTTCTAAACACCCAGGGCATTTCCCTTTAAACACAATAGCAATAAAGCACACAGAATTCCAAATCTGAAAGAGCCAGAATAACTTTATAGATAGTAAATTTATTTATAATAGAAACGTTTAGAAGTGGATATAGTGTTTGACTGTTTTTGCTATTGTTTGGTTTTTTTTTTGTTTTTGAGAGTCCAAGTGTTTAGTGGTGTACTTTCACTCTCGGACCTCTTGTTAGTGTTTTCCATGTCAGAGACACAGTATTTTAGAGTAGACAGTTTTATTTAGCTCTGGATTATTTCATAGGCCAAACAGGACTAAAATAGAAAAATTGGTAGGGACTGGGTCAACTCCTTCCATGATGCCCTTAAACAAAACAAAGATTTCCTGTTGTCCTCCTGGAAGATGTTCTCAGTATTTACTATAAATACAAAGTAAGACAATTATAAGGGGTGCCGTTTAGCAAATGTGCTTAAAACTGGGCAGATGTTCCAAACATTCAGCTATAGGTCACTGAGGGCAGGACCGTCACTCTTTCTTCACAACCTTTCCAGTTACACAGGCACCGCTGGATTTACCTTCTGTTATCACCTTCTTTTCTAGAGTTTTACTAAGACATTGGCTCCTTCTGTTACTATATCTCCACACCTCTCTCACCGCAACTTTTTTTAAAATTCAGTATTGTCTTTCCCCGCCTCACAGATATTATAGTAACACTGCATACAGATATCCACTTACAGTGTTTTTAAAAGTTCTAGGATAATCTACTTTAAAGAATAACATGTCCTTGACACTCCCCTCAAGTGGTAGAGCAAAGTGTCCTTGCCTTCTGCTCAATGCTCATTGGTTTGTTCTGCTTCCTCCTGTGCAGTACACCTACTGCACTGAGTCAGCACATTTGTCATTGTTCCCCTACAGCATCATTGGATTTAACTTCATGCAGGGGTCTGGGGATGCAGCTCAGTGGCATAAGCGCCTGCCTGTCAAACGCAAGGTCCTGAGCTCGATCCCTGGTACCCTACCCCCTCCCCAAAAAAATTCATGCAGGATGGATCTCAGGGAGCATATTTCACAGGATCCATTAAAAGAGGCAGCTGTCAGATATACAGCAAATTTTTCTCTTCCCAACAAGTGATAATGAGCCAGTAAATCTTTTGAGAGAATCCAGTAAATTTCTTTTTATCCTTTGTCATCCTACCCAGCTAACAACAGCTCTGTATGAGTCACTCTTTCTTTTCTTCAGCTGCCTCCTGCCCCACATTTCCTTGACTCTCCATTTTATGTTTCCCAGGAGATAAATCTATGTAACACAACCACCCAGGCAACAAATTCTCTTTTGAATCTTCCTCTCTAACTCTTTCTGACCTGTTTCCCACACCACAGGGATATGACTACAGGTCTGAAAGTCAAGTCTACTTCTGAAAACATTCTCGAGCATCACAGCTATGATTATGGGTATGAACTGGCAATCAGACTTAGACAAGCTTTAACAAAATATACTTGTCTCTCCATACCTGTGGATTTACACCCGAGAAGTCAGTCAACTATGGTGAAAAGTATTGTATCTGTACTGAATATATTTAGATTTTTTTTCTTTTTTATTATTCCCCAAACCACGACAGCAATTACTAGCATAAAAGTTAAACTATATTAGATGTTACAGGTGATCTAGAGAGACTCTCAGCTCTGTACATGAAAGTATGTGTGTAGGTTATGGAAATACTACATTTTCTTATACAAAGGCCTTGAATGTCTGCAGATTTTATCATCTGTGTATTTGTGTGTGGAGATACCCTGGAACTAATCCATAACAGATACATGAGACAAGTGTACTATATCTTTTAAGCATCATATTTTTTTATTTTAAAAATAAAAGAATGAAAACATATTAACAAACACACATGTATTTACAAAATAACACAAGAATACAAGCAATACTGAAATTCAGACAAGGTGGTAGGAAATTAACAATGGTTGTTATATTACATATTGATATCTTCAAAGTGGTTACTCAGGAAAACAGAGACATGTAAGATTGATCAAATGGTTAATCATTCACTATTCCTTTCAATAAAGCAATAGAAGTCAATAGTACAACTATGCTAGCTATCCTGTGTATACACGTATACATATGGAAATTAAAAATGATATATAGCAAAGATAGCTTCTTCATCTCATTGTCATCTCCTCTGAGCAGTTAGCTAAGTACACAAACTGCATCCTCACTCACATGGTCATTTACAGGTGACCTGAATAATCAGAAACCACAGCCTCTGTTTCCTAACAATATTTATGCCATACTTAACACATATGCTTAGGGTCCATGCTCAGACCAGTTCACAGCCCTGCCCCCAGACGGAGGTGGATGTTGTTTTAGGAAACAAATAAAGCAGACAGAATGGTTTTAATTTATCTCAGGGAAAAGGTTTATGAGAATTTTAGATGCAGTTCTGAGAATTCAACCTATAGTAACCTTTTATTTAGAAGATTATAAATATATGCATATATGTGTATACATACATACATGCATGCACACATACATACATATGCATATATATGACTAAATGTCTATTATTCAACCTTTTTATTTGTGTTTCCATTTTATCACAATCCTTTATTTAATGTTTCCCAAATTATGAAGTATACCATAAATATGTCATAAAGCAATAATCTACAGTATAATAGTGTTTGTAAATGGTCATGGACCCACTTTTAAGATTGAAGACTAGACAACACCTAAAAATGTCCACATGTCACTTCCTAAATCAATCCTTCTCAGTATTCTTTCATCCTATTCATGTATTGGACCTAATGGCAGTTATACCTTTGTATTTCTTTACAATATTGCTGCTAAGTACACATTTTTATGCAATAGACTTAAGTTTCTCCCATTTTAAATTTTATACAACTATCATACCTAGTTTTGTATGACTTATTTTTTGTCTGTTAATATATTTTTCTAAGATTTGTTCATGCTTTAGTGTGTTGTGGAAGTTAGGTTATTTTCAATATTATTTAGTATCCTATTATGTAAAAATATCATAACTTAATTTGTTATTAATATAATTATATTAAATTATATAATATATGGTATATAATCTATTATAATTTAACATAATATATAATATAATTTCACATAATATAATTTATGTTTTTTCAAACTAAAGTAATGCAAACAATTATTCTCTGGATATATATGCAGTCCTCTAAGGTAAGTCTGATTAGATTTGTTTGTCCTACAAAGAGAATAATGAATAAAGAGAAGCAATTCAACTTACCCAATATTATCCCACTGAAAGGATTGTGCTTTAAATTGAGTTTTCTCTGACCAAAATGTGTGCTCTTCATTTCCATACTAGGTTGCTGCAATAAGAAATGTAGGATTAAACTGTAATAATGGTGGTTAAAATGAAAAAAAAAATTCTGAGAACACAGATTCACTATGATTTGGTTATTAATCTTAAGTAGATTTTTAAAATGATAAATAACATCACTGATTAAACTTATGGCTTGAATGGGTTGACACTATCACAGTGATCTATAAAATATAGGAAAAATTGAAATGGGTAGGAGGTAGAAAGTCTAATTTGGACTTGAATTTAAGAGGTCTAATCATAAAATATGATGGCTATTTAAATTTTTAAGACTGTATTACAACAAAAGATGCACTGACATTAAGCCTCCACTCCCATCAAATACTCTTATCTATCTTCCCATGAAAGAGCTCTTTTGTGAGTGGTATCAGTTGTAAAGTCGTGCCTGCCTCAGTCTTTTGAATGGATTCAAAGCATTTATAGCATTTTCTGTCAAATAAAGACATTACAGTGTCCTCTCATCAACTTTATTCACCAGCTCTGGCACTGGGCAACTAACTTCTGCCTCTTCTCCAGGTCAAAATGACCATGAAAGGTAAATGTTTTGATACAATTTAGAATATCAAGTCACCCAGAGTTGTCCAACTCAAGATATTCATGAAAGTGGATTTCCAGAACTTCTGCAAAAATGTTGTCTTTCCAGATCAGTAGCTGGAAATAGGGACACCTAGAAAGACAAAATGATGCAGATGAGTCGTCTGTTCGGCTATGAGGTGTCAGCTGACAGCACTTTCAGCAGCTAGAAAGTGAGGCCTTTATTTGAGCTAAGGGTGTCACAGCGCATCACTGCATCTGCCACATTATCCCACTGAAAGGATTGTGCTTTAAATTGAGTTTTCTCTGACCAAAATGTGTGCTGCAAAGAATTCAGGAAGCACACTAGATGTGCTTCTGCATGACAAATCCGGTTTCCAAACATCCACTTCAAATATCCCTGCATTAATCATACCTTTTCATTTTCTATAATTCAAATTATTTTGACATCTTGGAGCTTTGCTGCCCCTAAAGAAACAACCCGTCCCAAGAAGCCCTTTCCTAGAGATAGAAAACAACTAGCGCTAGAGTGTGCCTCTCATAGGCAACAATCCAGAGCCCTGACATCCACCATTGCTCCTAGAAGGCTCACGCTCCAGGTTACTACCCACCTACCCTAATCAGCCCAGGGCTGGGTGGTAAACAGTCTATGCCTCCAAGGCTGACTGCTGAAGTAATTAAAACTATGAAATTCTAAATCTTACTTTACTATGGAAACCACAAAAAGGCGCTTGCCTACATTCTCCTCCCGACTTGCTTCCCAGAAACCCTGACTAACCCTGGTGCTGTGCCTTGGGGTCCTCTAACACGCCTGCTGTCTTGGGTAATGACAAGTAACAATCTTTACAGTGCAAATTATTTCCTCTCTGTTGGCCTCAAAATACTGGAATAATAATAAAACCATCATTTAAAAATAATAAGGTGATTTGAGCATTTTACTTTTGTCATTTTTCTCTTATGCCCCTCCTTTTACTGTCCTCTCTTATCCTTTGTATTGAAAATATTTTTAAAAATAAATGTTGTTAATGGCTTTGGCTGTACATCTTTTACTACATACATGCATATTTTAAAATAAAAATCTGTTTATTCTCCATGAAAAAAATATATCCACACATGATATTTTGCCATAAGTATAATGAATGAATTGCCTTAGTGTTATTTACTGTCCAACCATTGCTAATATATCCTATTTTGCCGATTTTAAGTCACAGGGTTTATAGACACAAAGATTGTATCATGTATTTAATGAAGTACTCTCATTTGGATTGCTTTGATCAGCAACCAGTCATCTCTCATAATCCGTATTAATGAGCCATGCGTTGTTTATTTCCAAATAATTAATTTTCAATTTATGTTATTAATGGCTATTTTGTTTTGGAATCTAACAGCATGCATGATTTCAGCTTTTCTATAACTCTTGTTAACTTTTTTGTGGCATGTAGATTGCTAAATTTGTGAACAAGTCATTTATGATAAGTGGCCACTGGGTAACTGAGCAATTCTCATGCTCTGCTTATCCATAAAAGGTTCTGGACTGAGGGACCACATGGTAAGACTCTCCTAATATTCTCCTTTTATCTGTGATTTCATTCTTTAACTTTGGGAGGCAACTGCTCAGTTACACAGTTTGTATGGTGTTAGCTGTTTCATGTATATCAACCTAATCTTTGTTCCCTATTTCACAGATGATATTTCCTAATCCTTCACCCAGAGCCTTGCAAATTCTAGGATAAATGTCACCCAGCCAGCTCTAGGCAAAGTTGGTGACACTGAACATTATCACATGCGTCCCTGGTCTTGTTATGGATTTGAAATAACTTGCCCTAGTTTTACTCCCCCATGTGAGGTGGTTTATTGCTGCTGTTATTGTTGTTTTAGTACGTTTGTAGTGCATGCAGTTGACAGTCATCTTGGGAAGCGGGTAGATGTACATAATACGATTTGTTTCTCCTTTTAATTCCCTTCCTTTCCCCTCCCTCCTCCTCCTCTAATTCCCTTTTCCCCATTTTCATTCTTGCTGATATTATTAATCTTAGCTCATGTTTACAAAGACTAGGCCCCTGCCTTTCCCTTGGGGACACAAGTCTCTTCCTTGGTTACCTTACTTGGTATTTTAGATCCTCAGAGTTTACCCATCTTCTGAGGTAAAGGGAGAGATTGTAATTCTGCCTTGAAATTCTCAATTTGCTGCCTATTGGGAGGTTGCTTGGATGTCTCTCTGCTTCCTTGCTGAGATTGATGAATGTGTCCCTTTTAATATCCTTCTGCTGACCTTTCAGCGCTGTACTCTACTTCCTGAAATGCATATATCTTGACTCCTGGCAGCAAATCTTATTTCAGCATTGTAGTCAAACTTAGCTCTAAGTCCAGCTTCTTCCAGTGTTATCCAAAACCTTATTTGCTGTGCCATATCTGGTTACATAAAGAGAATGGAAAACTGCTAGATAAGTGTGATATCTCTGAGTTATGCTTGGTAGTTTCTTCCCTCTAATTGCAGATATTTTTATAGACAGTCTTTCAATAATTCAAATGGTTGTACATCCAAATTTGGTAAATTTCAGGCAAAGATACAGATACTTAATTCTTGTCCCAGAAATTTAGGTTGGTAATTCTGATGTGAATATCTTTTAAAAGGCCAAATGCCCTCTCCTTATGCTGACAATCTATAGCAGTGGTGGTGAACCTAGGACAGGCATGATGCAAGGACAGGCAGAGCCCTCTCTTTTGGCACCTGAGCCAAGTTGCCCTAGCATTGCCCTAGCAACCAAGCATCCCATAACAGCACATGTGGGGGCCATGCACATGTCTCAAAAGAGTAGTGGCACCAGGAGATGGCATCATGAGTAGTTTGAGCCCTGGGTCTCTAAAAGGTTTACCCTCACTGATCCACAGGAAATCTGCTGAAAAACTCTCAGCAACTGTTTGCTGTTTTTCATTTGACTACACAAGTCTCAAACTCATACAGCTGTCTTATTGTTTAAGGTCATCAGTTTTGTCACTCAATCAGCATCTCTTTACTGAAGGAAATAATGTTTCCCACAAATTAGTGTTTGTATAGGTCAGCTTACCATCACTGTGACCAAAATATCTGAGCAAAGTAAATAATTTAAAGCAAGAAAAGTTTATTTTGGCTTGTAATTTCAGAGGTTTCAGTGTTGGTTGGCTGGTTCCAAGGCAGAAACCTCATGGCAAAAGGGAATGAGAAGGGGACACCGATCACCTCCTGGCAATCAGGAAACAAAGAGTGGGAAAAGCCAGAGAGGGAGGGCGGAGCCAAGGATAAGAATATTCCTCCATCAGACCCCGCCTCCCAGCAGAACATCCAGCTATGAGCTCGTCAGTGAATTAATGCATTAAGGTTAGCAACCCATGATATCATCACCTTCCAGAAGCCCCACCTCTACACACGTGAGGCTTTTCAGAGACAATTTTGATCAAAACCAGAACAGTGCGCATCAACTGAAACATTACTTTTGACAGTCCACGATAGAGACATTTTTTTCAGCTAATGTGAATTTTCTTTTGTTTTAGGTTATGCTTTTAACATGATTGGTGTGTAAAAAGCTATACACATTTAACACCATGACTGAAACTATAATGACCATCAAGATCATAAACATATCCATTACCTCCAAAAGATATCTTTTGGCAATTGATCTTTATTTTTCAAATTGTGTGTGTATTTAGAGGACTTAATATAAGAGCTACTGTCTCTGCCCACTTTTAGTATGCAGTATTATTGTTCGTTGTAGGCAGTGTACTGCATAGATCTCCTGAATTCACCTGCACAACTAGGGCTTTCTTTAAGGCTCTAAAAGTCTTAAATTTTCTCATTTTATCCAGCTACAAATGTAATTAATTTAGGCAATATGAATTCACCTTTGAATTTTTGTGTTTTTATTCTAGCACTTTAGTAGAAATGTTTCCAAAGAGTGCAGAAAGAATGACTTACCTAGCTTTAACTGAATTTGATAAGTACTAAACATTTAATAATTTAGTTTATTTTAAAATAAGTTTTAATAATCCAAATACAGTAAGTCCTCTACTTGTGAACTTATTTGAGTTATAAAATTTTCACAGATATGAACAGACCCCACGTTAGAATATTCAGAGCTGCAAACAAATCTCAGAAGTAACTCACGGGTCTGCTGGACATTGTCACAGTCTTGAAGCTGTTATATGCTTACTATATATACAGTGCAATAGTGTACACTAGTACAGTATAGTCAGGGACTTAGTATATTTTTATGTGTTTGGTTCTTTTATGCTTTACATTATATATTTGTGTCAAAGGTGTAGAAGATTCACTTTGTCGAACTTATGAACATTCTCCTAGAACCAAACTCCTTTGTAAATCAGGGATTTACTGTATACAGGTAGAATTTCCATTATATCACCTTTCAATTTGACTGCCACATTCTCCTGAATCATGTCCAAGATACCCCTTTTCCAATCCAAAAATTATAATAGAAATATGATGCATTGCATAGGGCACTTGACTAAAATATCTCTAATCACCACAGTCAAACTACAGGTGGTCCTGTATTTATTTTAGATGTCTGCTACTTTTCTCCATTTGAATTTCTTCCAAGTAAAACAACTTACAAGAATATCAGGAGGCAGTCTACTAGGGATTATGTGTTTATATTAATCAACATGGAAAATTAACTTAATGCCTGTAATACATCATCTGGATTCAGCTTCATTCTGTGTGTGCTCTTTTTAGATGAAAGACTGAAATTTTCTTCACTTCATTAAGAATGGCATGATTTCCTCTCCTTTTATTCATGCATAAATCCAAATAAATTATGATTTTCCATATTAACTACTATTTTTCAATTCCAGACACACTATCTTACGTTTCTATTACATGATCACATACAGTCTAGTATAATTTTCTACACTTGTCAAAACTTTGTGAATTCCACTACATCTATGCTTTGGATAAACAAAATTAAACCTATACTTCTGTAATTATATCAAGACTGAAACAATGTTTGTTTTGTTTCTTTTTAAGACTAGTGAAACATGATTTTTCTTCCAATATACTTGCTACTTTTAGTTGCATAATTTGCCTGGTTGAAATGATGCATAGTTTTTCATATTATTTATCTACTTTCCAAACTTTATATTTGCTTTGCTTTATATAAAATTAAAATTATTTTTGCAATTATTTAAATTAATGTTCACAGCAATAATGAAATTGCTCAATTCTAGTTAGTTCAAAATAAAATATTTTTCTAATTTTAATAGCAATAAAATTCATTGTGAAAGAGGATTGAAAAATGTAACAAGAAAATGAAAATTTTCTGTAACTCCAGCAAAAGTTATTATTAATGATTTTCCCCCCAGACATTTGTATACATAAATGTAGGAGGTTTTCCACAGGAACTTAAGGCATTTCACTTTTCTGATTGTAAGTTAGCCTGCTTTCACTAACAATGAATTATGGATTTTTTCATATCATTGTATATCTTTACACTTCAAATGTATGTGTTTACATACATATGGAGACATAATAGATGATAGATGATAGATAGATACACAATTTATATAACATAGTATGTATTTAAATAATGTCATTCAAATCATAATAAATTTATGTGGGTATTTTGACTGGTTCACATTATTCTTTTGCTGTTGCGACCAATAATGTCATAAATATCCTTATTTTTTGCATGTGGGTTTAATTAGTCCCTGGAGCATTTTTGGAGGCAAAATTGGTAGATCAAAGTTACTTACACTAAATTTTGATATATAACCCCAGAGTTTTGAAACTAGTTAAAGTGTATGAAAATGTTCTCTTTATTCTGTACTCTTAATGTTATGTTATCTCATCTCAATTTTTTAAAGCCAGGTTTTAGTTTGTATTTCTTTGAGTATATGCAAAGATTAAGGAAAACTGGCTACATCATTTGTGTTCAAGAGCAGAATGAAAATGTAGGGCTCTTTGTTCAAACATTATTAAGAGTTTTAAGTCTTTTACATCCAAGCATTAAAACTAAATCTGAGATTTATCAACGTACGTCCCTGTGTGACTCTCCAGGTTGCACACTCAGGCTGTACACTAGTCTGGACTTTACCATTTTCCATGCATATTAGTCTTTTCAATCTGATTTCTGATTTTTCATCAGTAGTTCTCACCACTTAAAAAATTCTATTGAATCTTTTTCATTAATTTGTGAAGATATGTTTATATAGCTTCACACAAATTACAGAAACTTTATCTAACTTTAATTACACATTTATGAGGGTTTTGGATTATATTGAAAGTACATTTATATTTAATCTATTCATTAAACCTTACTTGATTACTTACTATGTTTTCCTTGAGGTCAGATACTAACTGTATTTTCTTCAAACTGGTTATTCAACTGAGCCTATATCTTTTATTTTGTAATCTATCTTTTTCATTATTGGTTATAAAGGCCATTTTTTCATGTGCCCACAGGAATGTAAAAATCTCTTTCTGGATTCTCTGTTTTGGTTTATTAACCTAAATGATTGACCTTTCACCTTAGAACCATATTTTACTGCCATAACTCTATGACTATATTTATTCCTCTTCCTTCATAATTTCTATTTTTTCCTTCTAGCTAATTTTCTGAGCTCTAATTTTAATTAGTTCATCAAGTTATCAAATAGACTCCTGCTTTGATTGCAAAATTAATGAATATGTTGATTTGGCTAGATAAATTGATGTCTTTACACATTAAATTTTTACACTGAAAAGCAAAGCTTGAACCTCCCATTTATCTCTCTTTTTTATATCCCTCAATAGTAATAGCTTTGTTCATCTAAATCCTGAACAATTTTACATTTATTTTGCTTTTTAGTTTTGACTTTTTGAGCAATTAAAATACACAGTAAGTTTGCATAACAATTTTATCATTGGTCACTGTTTATTCTTTTCTTAAGATTTACTTTTTTTTCTCCCCATTCTGCTCTGTGCCTAGGGAATGGGTCTTCTGTGGCCTTAATACATAGATTTCCTTTTGCTTGGGTTTTGCTAATAGAAGACATCAACACAAAATTGAAGCCTGAGAAAGGCTGGGTAAAAGTATGGATTTGTCCAGAGCAAAAGATATTTTTAGTACTATGTCAGCCCACAGAAGACATAATCTTTAATTTACAGAAAAAATTATTGTGTATTAAAATAACTTAGATTGACTTTAAGACTTCTGTTGATATGACCTATTTGGGCATTCCCTTGGAACATAAGTTGAAGGTGTGGCACAGTATCAGTTTATATTATCTACAATTACTTAGATGCCCAAGGCAAGGCGAGTGAGACCTATTATGTTAGACCACCAGAGCAAAATAATATTTTTTTTGGTATGGAGAATCAAACTCAGGACCTTGCGCTTACCAGGCAAGGCACTGTGCCACTGAGCTATATCCCTGGCTCTTGCAAAAGGATTTTTATTATTAAAATTACTTCCTAATGTACTACATCTATTATCTGTTGCAATAAGATGTTACATGGCTTATTCTTCCATTTAGGTAAATTTCCCACATTCATAAAACTTCTGGGTAGCTAAAACGTAAGAGTAACACTTGGCCGGAAGTCACACTTTCTCAGTGCAAGGGAGGCTATTTTTCTTTATCTTACTTTTTCACCTATAGATATTTACTTACGAATTCTGGCTTAAGAAATTTGAGTGTCTTGTTGTACCCAAGCTCTGCACACTTTCTTATGTAATAAAACTGTCTTCTCTTAACCAACTGCCCGATCAGAGAAGCATAATCAAGGGTAACACCATGGACGCTTTCCACCATGTAATGTGGCAGTGAGCGAGGTCTCCATTATAGTACAAATATTCGGCTGAAAACCCTAAAGCTCAGAGCAATAAATGGAGTTTTACAGGTTTTGAACTAAGCATTTTATTTTCTATCTCTTGCTTCTAGAGTCCTTGTAAATTTTCTTTTGATAAGATATGCACTCCTTAAAGACATCTTTATTTCCTTCTCAAAGAAGGCTTTTATCAAAGAAAACATTTAAGAAGCTGTACTTATCATTTTAATTAGAAAAGTATACTATTTCACAATTTTTTTCTCATTGTGAATTCTCCTTTTTTGTTAGAGAGGTCATTCAGGGCCTGGCCTTTGAACAAACACTTCATGCCAGTATACCTCCTTGATGTTTTTACTAAGACCTGAATAGAGTTTGTCAGAATATTGCTGTTTTAATATTTTTTAAAAATAGTTTAATTTTAGTAGTCTATCATTCCAAAAAGAATTGAAAGGGAGTTGAGTCACGAGCAGGAGGAGTGGGACCGCTTAATCTGTACATTATTTCCTCTCCGTAGTTTATAAAATCAGTATTTGGAGGACCAGTGATGTGCATCTTATTTTCCATTTGTCCCAGCCTTTAGGCTAGGCATACATGTATCCAGTTGAATTTCCAGAATTCCTGCCAAAACCATTAGGAAAAATCCTGGTAAATAAAAAAAGAAAGTCACCATTCGATGGTTCTTTCTTGAATGGCTTCCCTTTTTATTTATTTTCCAGTATAGATAATTCTAAATGCTGCCTTTCAGAGAATGTAAAGGATTTGAATGGAGATGCTCCTGTGCTATGTGTGTAACTGTTTTTTAATCCCTCTAGAAACATTAAAATTTCCTAACTGTTTCTTTAATGTCATTCTACTCTTAGGAAAAAGTAATGAATCTTTATCTGGCTTCTTCCAGGTAAGTTACTTCATAGTCAGAACAGACTAATTAGCCATAGCCCCTGATACTTCACAAGTTTCTCAAAATTTTCATACTTCTTTGTATATTCTAGTCATTAATTACTAGGTCATTTAGTGTGTTGGGTTGGCAAATGTATTGACTATACAAATGCTCAAATTATTTTCTTTTCTGGTAGTCAGAATCAACAACTTCTCATTCATATAAACACTCTTCAATATATATATATTTTTAGTCTGAAGTCCTTAGAACTGTTTCAACTATCATGATGCATGGTACATGTATACTTTACTATAAATAGATGTAGGCATTCACTAACGTTTTTTTTTAAAGTCTATATTTCCTATACTGGATTTCATCTAATCTTGTGGCATAAATTATCCCTGCATTATGCACAACTCTCAGATATGATTCCTTACTTTTGTATTTCCTGTAAGTGTTGGATTAGCCATTCACATGATTGCCTGCTGCTGCGCTGATATTCTGATGTATTAAATCAAAGCAATGTGTCCAAAAATTAAGTTTATCATCTTATATCATCTCAAATGTCTCTACTTATTCATTCTTATGTTCATTTGTTCATTCCTTTATTGTTGTATTTATTGAATCAATAAATCTCTTTTATTAGTTCCTGTTCCTGAGGGTAATCAATGAAAATAGAAGATGAAGCCATTCCCCTGAGGAATTTTGCCCAGAATTACGTGACACACAGGCACCCAGTAAGCAAACATGCACTGTGGTAAGTGCCAAGGTACGGTGAGCTTGGGAGTGGATGTAAGAACAATGTGGGGAATCTAATCTCAATTTAAGTGTCAGGAAAACTTCTTAAATAAATAATATCTAATCTGAGAGCTCAAGTTTGCAGAGTCTTGTAAAGATAGAGTCACGAACACTCCAGGTAGAAAGAACCTTAATGTGGAAGTAAAGCAGAATATGTCACATAAGGAAGCCTAAGAATAGAATATTCACATCTACAGTGAAGTGGGTATGCAGTAGTGAGTTTTGAGACTGAAAAACTAATCAGTATTCAAATCCTTATGGACACTTTAAGTTATATTATAGAGTCTGATTTTATCCTCAGGGACCGAGAAAGTATCAGAAGGTCATAAAGATGGAAATTACATGGAAATTTGAATTTTAGAAAGATCATCTGCCTGCAGTGTTTGAGATGGACTGAAAGATCAAAGGCATGTGAAAAATCAATTTGAGTCAAATGAGAAATGGCAAAGTTTTCAATTGGAATGGTGTCTTATCCCATTTCTGTTGCTATAACAAAAAACCCAAGGCTGCATACATTATCAAGGGATTTATTTGGCTTACAGTTTTGAAGGCTGCAAATCCTGATTGTGTGGCTCTCTCTTTTCATCATCGATTGCCACACCCCACTCCTGCTGTATGACCAGAAAGTTTAGGAGCAAAAAGAAAACTAGTGGTGTGCTGAAGAGGCCGTTTGTGAGGGCATGGTCACTCTATAACAAGTGGTTCTCTTGATAATTAAATCATACTGGAAGGAAAGCATCAATTCCTTTGAATGATGGTGCATACCTCCATTACCCAATGACAGTGCAGTAAGCCCCACCTCTTAAGATTCCTGTCACCTCTCAACAATGCTACCCAAACCAAGCCTTCAGCACACTTGGACATCACACTCCAACCCGTATGCAAAGCATAACAGTGTTGTATTAGAGATTTTTAAAAAATGAATAGATGTTATTTTGAAAGATTTGATGATTTCTTTAATGGGGGCCTGTGAGGGAAAAAAACAAAGACTTTTATCTCTGGAAATGGGATATATACAATGATATTTTCCTTTCAGCTGTTCAACAGAAGAGGAACAAGTCAGGGAAGAAAATTGAGCTTAATTTCAACCTAGTGGTTCCCCTGCCCAATTGCAGTACTAATTTCTACTTTTGTTTTTTTTTTTTGATACTGGGAATCAAACTCAGGACCTTGCACTTGCAAGGAAGGTGTTATGCTGCTGAGCTATATCCCCGGCCCGAGCGATATCCCCAGCCCACTAATTTCTATTAGTTCATTAAAAGGGAACAGTTAGTGCTTCTATTGTTTGGTCAATTTTTCATACCTATACCTTGTACTCTGAGCAACTACTTTGAAGATAACAATATGCAATATAATAACCATTGTTAATTTCCTATCATCTTGTTTTGAGAAAAAAAAAAAAAAAAGCACAAGGGGTTAAAAGGACATTAATGGTCTGGAAAACAGGAGAAAATCCTGAACTGCAAATTTTGATTTTTCAGTCCTTAAGACACTGATAGTATTGAATCAATGAATCTGAATAGATGGCCAACAATGATTATACAACATAAGAGGACCTAGATAGAAAGATTTATTTAAGCGCTAGGCCAAAAATAGAACCTGCAAAGGAAATTGTAGGGTCATCAGAAAAGTAGTATGGACAATGGTGGAGTTAATTCTTGCATGTTTTAAACATGTCTGTCCATCAAACATCAAGTAATTCCCCATGGATTACTAATGTCAAATCAGAGAGTGTAGGATCAAGAAAACCAGAAGAGAAAGTGCTCAGGAGGCATGAAGTCAACTAGAGAGTGGAATTTAGTGTAATAAAATGCACTCATGCTTAGTACACAGAAGTCACTAGAGACTTTGAGAAAAGCAATTTCTAATGAGTTTTGGGGGGGCAGTTAATAAGCTACAGTACACTTAGGAAGTAATGGAAAGTGAAGAAATGTCTATCACACCAAGTGCCAGCAATTCAACTTTTCCATGTATCTAGAATAGAAAACATGGTGTCACTTTTGATTGTTTTCTCTCATTTGTCCTCTGATATTAAGTTTCATTATGCAATAGCTCTTGCTTCTCTCTGGCTCCTTTTTATCACTGCCTCTTAAGAAAGTTATCTTATTCAATCCTCAGCTTATTTTCCTCTAGCACTCCAAGACCTGTTTGGGGAAAAATTATATCATTATTAATTACTTAAGACCCAATTCAAATATTACCAACTTGAGCAAACTTCCCTGGTAACCTCATACTCAAGTACTCTATTTTTCTTAATTTCCCAACTATTTATAAGCTTTTAAATAATCCTTAACAATCCCTGTCTTTATGGCTAACTACAGGCATATTCAGTCACCCTTTCTATACTACCAACTTCATGAGCGCAGAAATCTTATTCATTTTTATATTGCATATACTATCTGAAACAAAACACATAAATAAGTACTTTGAATCCACATACTTTAAAGCTACTGTATCTTGGTCAAATATAACCAAGTCGCAGCCAGGCATGGTGGTTTACACCTGTAATAGAAGCACTTTGGAGGCTGAGGCAGGAGGATCATTGCAAGTTCGAGGTCAGCCTGGGCTACAAAGTGAGCTCAAGGCCAGCCTGAACTACATAGTAAAAACCATGTCTCAAAAAGACAAAACAAAACAAAAAAACCAACAAAAAAAACCCCAAAGTCTTTGGGACATTTTTCCTCTCAAAAGTGATAATATCAATTAAAATTATTAACTGATTTTTAATATCAGGGTGGCATGTTGAATTTGAAAATAGATTTGAAAATGCTTTGAAATTATCAAACCTAAATAACCAAAATGAAAAACCAGATTATTTATATTTTACTATAGTTGCAAGAGATATTGGTAGTAGTATGAATTGCCACTATACTTAAACATGCAGCAATTTAGCCTATCAGTAGTTCAACGGTTAATTTTTTCAATTTGGTGGACATAACACCTGTGATGAAATATCTGCCAATTTATTTTGATGAGTAAACAACATATAATCTACTCAGAGACTTTTAGAGACCTTTTTTCTCTAGATGTTTATATTAGAAAATATGACAAGTGAACTAGATCCAGCACCTCAGCCTAACTGACCAATGTATAGCCTTTTTTTAATGTAAAAAGTAATGCTTGGTTATTGTATGAATACAAACTTTTAAAATATGTGGATAAATGATGAAATCCAAATTCCCAAAAGTATCACTTGCAGAGTACTTTTTCCACACATTTATTCTATTCACACATACTTGTTTTTTGTTGTTGCTGACGCTATTCTTTCTCTCTCGTGTGTATGCTTGCATATTCATGTCACATAATTTAGATACTTAGTTGAATATATAAATTATTTGCTTTGCAAAATAATGGGCCCCCAAAGATGTTCACACTCTATTAGCCATTACCTGCGACTGTGCTATCTTGCAAGTCAAAAGGTTTTATATATAAAATTAAGGTTAAAAGTTTTGAGATGGAGTGATTATACTGGATTTTTAAGGAGGGTCTAACATATCTCATATCCATACAAATGGAAGAGTAAACAGACACTTGGGTCAGTCAATGAGAGATGAGGAGTAACTGATTTCCATTGTTTTGACAATGGGGAAAGGGGCCAATCAGGTCACAGCAAGGACTTTAGAAAATGGGAAATGTTCTTAGTTTACAGTCAGCAAGAAACATAGACTTGTTATAAAGCTGCAAGGTTGAACTTTGCCAACAAAGCAAACAAGCAAACAGAATTTCACATACAGCCTACAATAAGCAAGGTAGCCTTGTTGACACTCTGATTTTAGACTTGGGAGACCCATAATTGACTTATATAATTATGAAATAGTAGGGCTGGTGCCTGCCTGGCAAGCGCAAGGTCGTGAGTTCGGTTCCCGGTACCGGAGAAAAACCAAAAAAAAAAAAAAAAAATAGTAGGGCTGTGCTGCTTAATCCATGGAACTTATTGTGATAATTTATTAGTAATAGGAAACCAATATAAATATAAGTATCTTTGTATAACAGTCTATATAGTTTTGGAACTTTTTCTTAAATATACATGGATACTTGTTCATATAACTTAAAGGGGGAGCTCCATTTGTGAGCAAATGTTCACATTACAGGTATAGTTTTATAGCAAAAATTGCTAAAATTAGGATGGCTTGCTCTCACAACAGACACACTTCATCAGATGCAAACAAATTGTCTTTCTAGAAGATTCTATCAATTAATACTCCCACTATGAAGAGTGCCCATATTCCACATCCTTGTCAAAACTGGATACATCCATAATTTCAATGTCACTGGCCTTGCCTTTTTCAGGAGTTAACATTGCTTTTATAATTATTGAATGCCATTATTTATTCTTTCCCTGTATCTCACACTATTCCAGTGTAACATTAGAGGTCACGTATGATTTTATAAGTGTCCTGTTGTACTGTTCTGTGGAGGACCACCTAGGCAACTTTCCTGAAAAGAGAAGCAATTCCTTCCATTTTGGCTGAGTCTGACCCTATTTCCACGTACTGATATGTACAGAGCTGGCTAGGACTTTTCCTTATCCCTTCAATTGACTTTAAGCAATGCATATTGGTCTAGCCAAGGTGCTGATGGTAATCTTTGGAGATGGCAGGCATGTTTTCCCGACTCCCTGTTGCTCCCTCCAGTGAGTCAGGATGAGGTGGGATGTGTGAGCCAGTGCTCCATGCTGTAGGCTGGGATCAAGCCTTGGGAATAGAGGCTATGACTTTCTGGGGCTTCAAAGATTACACATCAGAGCTGAAGTACTGACCCCAAAACATTAGATACTATCTCAATTGAGTTGTGCAGATTACTCTTTCTGCATATCCTTCTCTCTGCATATGGCAGAGGTGATTTCAGGCCTCCTACCCAGCCCAGCTCATGGCACTCATATATTTCCCACCACTCTCACAGTCACTCATCCTCCAGCCACTCCCTTCTTCACAAATGAATAAAATATGGGTTCAATTCTGGCTATAGCCTTTGTTCCGGATAGCCATCATTGTGGCTGGACTTAGGACCCCTTGGCTCCTCATAACTACAAATATGCCTTAGAGTCTTTATTCTCACCATGGGTTGCATTGGAAGTGGTGGATTGGAATTAACTCGCTAGAATCCCAATAACTTTTCATGAGATTAAAATACAGACTTCCTGAGCTGCAACAAGGACCAGGAAGGGCTTTCTGTACTATTCTTTTTTTATGTAGTGGGGGTTGCAACTCCAGGCTGTTGCACTGAGCCACATCCCTGCCCTTCATTTTTATTTTGATACAAGACCTAAGTTAATAACTATGATGCCCAGGCTGGGCTTGAACTAGTGATCCTCCTGCCTCTGCCCAGAGTACTAGATCATACCTAGACTTTCTTAATACTTAGGGTGATTAAGAATAAGAATTTTTAATCCAGAAAATATTTGAATAGAATTTTGAATAAGAAGTCCAAACTTATGAGTCCTCAAGTCCTCAGAGCTTCGTGCCTGGACTCAGATGACTGGGCTGCTAACTTACATGTTCAATCTGACACTTCCTCTGTCACAGCTGGAGATATTAATTACACTTGTCCAGAGATGAATCTCAATCCACAGCTTCTTCCTACCGGCACCACCCTTACCACCTGGTGTTCTCAGTCTCAATTCCTAAATACTGTAAAGGAAAATGCATTTTAATATACTAGCAATTAAAAAATGCTTGTACCAATCACCCTGTTAAAATTTAGTAATAATTGCTGAGTTGTAGTTTCCTTGAATATTTTAGTGTCAATTTAATTTTATTTAATCTAATTTAATTTTATTTTATTTTATTTCAAGAAAGGGTCTCATTATGCAGTTCAGGCTGGCCTTGAACTCATTTTGTAGCCCAGGCTGGTCTCAAACTCACAACTATCCTCCTGCCTCAGCCTCCCAATGCTGGGATTACAGGTGTGCATCACCACATCTGGCATTTAGTGCCTCCTTTAAAATTTTGTATGCCCAATGTATTCTTGCTATTTCTATTTGTATCACTGCTGTTTTAGTCAATATTATCACTACTATTATGATTAGTGTGAATATATTTTTGGTTAATGACTCAAATCTTTTGAGTTATTTTTTCTGTTCATGTTACTCATCTTTAAGTATATTTTGATAATTTATATATATATATTTAATGAACATCATATAAATTTTCAAATGTGCTGGCATAAAGTTATTACTAAAATGTTCTCATGACTTTTTAATGGTCTTAGTACTTGTATAGTATTCCCCTTTTGTTGCACCTTCCAAGATATTTCGTGAAGATCTGAAACTAAAGACATGATCAAACCCTACCCATGCCATGTTTCCTCTTAAACACAGATAGCTAAACTACAGCTTAATTTATAAAGTAGCACAGCAAGAGATTAATAACAATAACTAAGAAAATAGAATAGCATAGTATAATACAATTTATATAATATACTCTCTGTGTCTTGCAAAATCCAAACATTAATGTTTTTAGATCATAGTTAAGCATGGGTGATTGAAAGCAAAAAACAGGAAACAATGCATAACAGGGACTAGTTTTCACTCCTTCTGTATTTTTTATTATTTATTTGTTCTTCTCCTGATATACTCATCCTTGCCATATGCCTGTTTTTTTTTTTTTTTTTTTTCCAGATTTTTTTTCGACAGTACATTTGCAGTACAGAATGTTTCCTCTCCTTGGGTGGGGTTGGTGCATGTACATCTTAATTCCTTTTCTCCCTCCCCCTCTCCTCCATCTCTTGCTCCCCTTCCCCTTTGGGAAAGATCTAGCTCCCTACTTCCTATTTTCTATCTTGTATTTTGCTTTTCCTTTTTGCTTTGGATATCTCATATAGGGGAGACCATGTGATATTTAAGCTTGTGTGTCTGATTTAGTTCACTTAACATCATGATCTCCAGGCATATCTATTAATAGGTTACTTTTTAAAAGGTTATTTTTTCATTTACCATTTCATTAATTTCTTGTTGTTACTATTACCTGCGTTATTTCCCTTTTTAGAAACTTATTAGGTTTACACTCAAGGTCACATTTTAACATGGAAAGATTTTTTTTTCTCTTTTTGAGACAGGGTTTCGCTATGTTCAGGCTGGCCTTGAGCTTACTTTGTAGCCCAGGCTAGTCTCGAACTCGCTACGATCCTCCTGCCTGAGCCTCCCGAGTGCTTTGATTACAGGCATGTGCCACTATGCCTGGCAACATGGAAAGATTTAAAAATCACCATGAAATAGGGTATATCCTGCACTGGGAACTCACCCGTACCTCTTCCATGGCTGCTGACATGAAGATATCAAAATGTTTTGAAATATCATCCAGAAATTTTTTTAAAAGGTAAAATTTCTCCTCTCTAAATATTTGGAAAGAATTTGGAAGTATATTGACTTATTTGTAGTTTTTTGGGGGAGGGGAGAGGAAGTATTACGATATTTCGTGTAGCTGTATACCAAGTTATAGAAGGGAGAGGAAAATTCATTTAGGCTTCGTTAGAGAAAAGCTGCAGATATTTGTCCTGCCTTGTGAGAATCAGTGGTTATTAGTTTTGCAGGGCAAAATAACAATGGCCTATTTGAAGTGTTGTAAAAGAGGGAAAAACTGTCTAGCTGAAATTTTAATGTCCATTACTTTCTAAACTTCTACAGCTGCCAAAATTCAATATAGTCTCAGGAGATGCAAATCCAACGTTTTTAAAGGGCAGTTGTTGACCTTGACATTGGTACGCCAGGTCAGAGTTTTCAGACCTACAGATTATAATAGGTAAAGAACAACATTGAGGGCTGGGGATTTAGCTCAGCGGCAAAGCGCCTGCCTGCCAAGCGCAAGGTCGTGAGTTCGGTTCCCGGTACCGGAGAAAAACCAAAAAAAGGAATCCTACACAGAAGGCTGGGGTAGGACCCGAGGGAGACGGCTCTCAGAGAGACCGAGAGAGGATACCGTTTGTCCCGCACCACCAA
>NW_004955411.1:21717554-21767421 GCF_000276665.1 Chinchilla lanigera
TATTTCCCACCACTCTCACAGTCACTCATCCTCCAGCCACTCCCTTCTTCACAAATGAATAAAATATGGGTTCAATTCTGGCTATAGCCTTTGTTCCGGATAGCCATCATTGTGGCTGGACTTAGGACCCCTTGGCTCCTCATAACTACAAATATGCCTTAGAGTCTTTATTCTCACCATGGGTTGCATTGGAAGTGGTGGATTGGAATTAACTCGCTAGAATCCCAATAACTTTTCATGAGATTAAAATACAGACTTCCTGAGCTGCAACAAGGACCAGGAAGGGCTTTCTGTACTATTCTTTTTTTATGTAGTGGGGGTTGCAACTCCAGGCTGTTGCACTGAGCCACATCCCTGCCCTTCATTTTTATTTTGATACAAGACCTAAGTTAATAACTATGATGCCCAGGCTGGGCTTGAACTAGTGATCCTCCTGCCTCTGCCCAGAGTACTAGATCATACCTAGACTTTCTTAATACTTAGGGTGATTAAGAATAAGAATTTTTAATCCAGAAAATATTTGAATAGAATTTTGAATAAGAAGTCCAAACTTATGAGTCCTCAAGTCCTCAGAGCTTCGTGCCTGGACTCAGATGACTGGGCTGCTAACTTACATGTTCAATCTGACACTTCCTCTGTCACAGCTGGAGATATTAATTACACTTGTCCAGAGATGAATCTCAATCCACAGCTTCTTCCTACCGGCACCACCCTTACCACCTGGTGTTCTCAGTCTCAATTCCTAAATACTGTAAAGGAAAATGCATTTTAATATACTAGCAATTAAAAAATGCTTGTACCAATCACCCTGTTAAAATTTAGTAATAATTGCTGAGTTGTAGTTTCCTTGAATATTTTAGTGTCAATTTAATTTTATTTAATCTAATTTAATTTTATTTTATTTTATTTCAAGAAAGGGTCTCATTATGCAGTTCAGGCTGGCCTTGAACTCATTTTGTAGCCCAGGCTGGTCTCAAACTCACAACTATCCTCCTGCCTCAGCCTCCCAATGCTGGGATTACAGGTGTGCATCACCACATCTGGCATTTAGTGCCTCCTTTAAAATTTTGTATGCCCAATGTATTCTTGCTATTTCTATTTGTATCACTGCTGTTTTAGTCAATATTATCACTACTATTATGATTAGTGTGAATATATTTTTGGTTAATGACTCAAATCTTTTGAGTTATTTTTTCTGTTCATGTTACTCATCTTTAAGTATATTTTGATAATTTATATATATATATTTAATGAACATCATATAAATTTTCAAATGTGCTGGCATAAAGTTATTACTAAAATGTTCTCATGACTTTTTAATGGTCTTAGTACTTGTATAGTATTCCCCTTTTGTTGCACCTTCCAAGATATTTCGTGAAGATCTGAAACTAAAGACATGATCAAACCCTACCCATGCCATGTTTCCTCTTAAACACAGATAGCTAAACTACAGCTTAATTTATAAAGTAGCACAGCAAGAGATTAATAACAATAACTAAGAAAATAGAATAGCATAGTATAATACAATTTATATAATATACTCTCTGTGTCTTGCAAAATCCAAACATTAATGTTTTTAGATCATAGTTAAGCATGGGTGATTGAAAGCAAAAAACAGGAAACAATGCATAACAGGGACTAGTTTTCACTCCTTCTGTATTTTTTATTATTTATTTGTTCTTCTCCTGATATACTCATCCTTGCCATATGCCTGTTTTTTTTTTTTTTTTTTTTCCAGATTTTTTTTCGACAGTACATTTGCAGTACAGAATGTTTCCTCTCCTTGGGTGGGGTTGGTGCATGTACATCTTAATTCCTTTTCTCCCTCCCCCTCTCCTCCATCTCTTGCTCCCCTTCCCCTTTGGGAAAGATCTAGCTCCCTACTTCCTATTTTCTATCTTGTATTTTGCTTTTCCTTTTTGCTTTGGATATCTCATATAGGGGAGACCATGTGATATTTAAGCTTGTGTGTCTGATTTAGTTCACTTAACATCATGATCTCCAGGCATATCTATTAATAGGTTACTTTTTAAAAGGTTATTTTTTCATTTACCATTTCATTAATTTCTTGTTGTTACTATTACCTGCGTTATTTCCCTTTTTAGAAACTTATTAGGTTTACACTCAAGGTCACATTTTAACATGGAAAGATTTTTTTTTCTCTTTTTGAGACAGGGTTTCGCTATGTTCAGGCTGGCCTTGAGCTTACTTTGTAGCCCAGGCTAGTCTCGAACTCGCTACGATCCTCCTGCCTGAGCCTCCCGAGTGCTTTGATTACAGGCATGTGCCACTATGCCTGGCAACATGGAAAGATTTAAAAATCACCATGAAATAGGGTATATCCTGCACTGGGAACTCACCCGTACCTCTTCCATGGCTGCTGACATGAAGATATCAAAATGTTTTGAAATATCATCCAGAAATTTTTTTAAAAGGTAAAATTTCTCCTCTCTAAATATTTGGAAAGAATTTGGAAGTATATTGACTTATTTGTAGTTTTTTGGGGGAGGGGAGAGGAAGTATTACGATATTTCGTGTAGCTGTATACCAAGTTATAGAAGGGAGAGGAAAATTCATTTAGGCTTCGTTAGAGAAAAGCTGCAGATATTTGTCCTGCCTTGTGAGAATCAGTGGTTATTAGTTTTGCAGGGCAAAATAACAATGGCCTATTTGAAGTGTTGTAAAAGAGGGAAAAACTGTCTAGCTGAAATTTTAATGTCCATTACTTTCTAAACTTCTACAGCTGCCAAAATTCAATATAGTCTCAGGAGATGCAAATCCAACGTTTTTAAAGGGCAGTTGTTGACCTTGACATTGGTACGCCAGGTCAGAGTTTTCAGACCTACAGATTATAATAGGTAAAGAACAACATTGAGGGCTGGGGATTTAGCTCAGCGGCAAAGCGCCTGCCTGGCAAGCGCAACATCGTGAGTTCGGTTCCCGGTACCGGAGAAAAAAAAAAAAAAAAAAAAAAAAAAAAAAAAAAAACAACATTGAGCTGCCCACAGTGAAAGCTTAAGGTCATAGGAATCCCAGGTCTGCAGGCAAAAATACCACAAATACAACAAGGAAGACAAAAATTATCTGCGGAGGCTATTCAGTTAAAAAAAAAATCAAAACTGGAAAAGAAAAATTTACGGGAAACCAAAATATTCTTGGTAAATCCATGTAAAATATTTATCTTATCTTTTTAATGGAATAAATATTATTATATTAACTAGAAAAAATTTGAAGTCCACATTTTCTCATTATTTTGATATTCCCCTTATACTTTTTCTGAGTTATTTGAAATATTAAAATTAATAACGTGGAATTGCAACTTCTATACCCACAAAAGCAGTTAAAATGTATTTTTGAAACTGTTTTTACTAAATCTTTTGGAGATATTATAAATTTCTAATGAATCATAAAACATTTTTAAAAGCATATTTAGAGCACATTTCTCCAGTGAAGTCATAAATGGTAACATGATAAGTCCTCCTTTAATTATTAATTTTTTCCTTCCAAAAGATATACTACACATACTCACAGAATTCACTGTTAAAGAAGCAGAAAGAGGAAACTTGTTTTCACCAAAGTACCACTCTTTCTCACATACACACACACACATACAGAATGTTTCATTCCTTGTGTAGGCAATAAAAAAATGAAATTAATTTATGGCCACTATAAAGTGCAATTAATCAAACATTTCTCAATGCATGCTACAAAAAAAAAACATTGTGGAAAGTGATGCAAAACTAATGCAGATAAATGAAATAAAACCTGCATTGCAGTGAAGTAGGATAGAAGAAATCAAAGAGAGGATGGAGACAAAGACATCATAGCTAAAAATTATACTTTAAGCAAACTTCAGCTTTGGGGCCTCAGTTGAAGTTACCCAGCATGAGCCATATCAGCATTCCCTGGGGGAAATTTAGGTCCATTTTCTTCCAAACCCATCACACCCAAAATTCCTCAGCAATATTGAAAGTTCGTAATTTGGCTTAATTGAAAAAATAAAGAGCAGGAACTCGGTCCTAAGGTAAGGCAGAAGGTTGAGAGAATGCAAAGAATGTTACAATTCTCGATTTAAAAAAACTGAGCTCGTACCTGCAGAATAGGCGGCTACCCTTCTGGGGGTGGGCCACCTTTTCCTGGGATTTCCACGGCCTCAAGACAGCATAAATGCCTCCTGCTCCAGGAAATACACACCACTCTCCCTTGAAGGCCTACACTCTGTTCCTGAGTGTGTACCTTTTAATTTCTGCCTAATAAAACTCTTTGCACACCTCTTACTGGCTAGTTTTGAAAATTCAGTTTTCACGATGGGAGTCGGCAAATCTACAAACTTGTTCTATGTGAAGGATGGTTTAGGTTCATTATTTCAGCATCAGAGACAAGACTTTTTTTTCTGAGCTATAAATATATTCAAGCATAACTGAAGTCATAACAACATGGTAAGACCTTGTCTTTGAAAACTCCCTTTGCCTCCTTATTTTAAAGATATTTATTTTATTAGGGCCTCAATTAGATGTCCTTAAGGTCCTTAATCACATCTGCCAAGTTCCTTTTGCAAAATAAAGTAACATCATGTGTTCAGAGGATTAGGACCTCACTGGGTGCCATTATTTATCCGACTATAAGCAACTATTATGTGCTACCTGTTAAGAGATTTAGCTATGAATCACACAGGGTCCTTATCTGCACTCAAGGTGTTTGATATTGTCTCATATACCACACAAATCTACCCGCTTTTTAACTGGGTGCTCTAACAGAGGAGTATTTTACCCATGAACAAATTTTTTTCTTTTTGTTTTACAAAAGAAATGGTAAGATGTTTCTTAGAATAAGTAGGGACAGAAAATTACTTGTGGCCTCTTATTTAAGGAAAATGCAAGTGGGATCATGTAGATTGAGAAATAACGAGGCTTTCTTCTTTTAACTTTGGAAACCTCCTTTTTCATGGCAAGAAAGAGTGGCGTTATGGAAGGAATTAGATCAGTTTAGTGAAAGGATTTATGGCATCCTTGAGAGGAAAAAACCCAAACTCTACTGCTTGGGAAAACGATTGTGTGGAATCTAGACTTTCAAGAATGTAACATCCGGGGCATGTCTGATTGTGGTATAACATTACCGTTCAGTCATAACACAAGGTTTCCTTCCTTCAAAAGGCTAGAAGGCTCTGTATCACCCTTTGTAGTCATTTCTCCTCTCACGAAGTTCTGTATCTTTCTGCTAGTCCGGTTTTCCACTATAGATGTGATTCTGCCTTAGCTACCATGTCTGAGTCAAACAGGGTGACACAGGTGACACAGCCCATAACTAGAGTCTGCTGCATTACATTCTAACAGTACTACTTATCGGTGAACTTTCTGCCACTCACCTATGCAGAGGAAAGGATCCTGGAACCCTCTATCTTTAGGTCTTGGAGTGCCATGACGTGAGAAAATACTTGGATCAGTGGAGGAGTTTGACCTGTTTAGTTGGGAATTTCCTACATTGAGTTTAATCCTGGAGTATGGGTCAATGATGAGCAGCACCTAACCACTTGTGGTGGCTCCAAGACCAAGTGAATTTACAGCACTCCTAAGTTAGTCTGGATCATGCAAGGCCTAGGTTTCTTTGATCTGTGCCACAGTCCATGCATTTACCTATATGAAGTTAGACTGGTTCTCTTGCTGTCAGAATGCTAACAGTATTTTGAATCTCAGGGGCATATATTACAAGGATCAGGACATCAGGGAGAAGAAAGCTGCTAACAACAGGTAGAAGCTTTTGTGTTCTACATGGGATTCAGTCATATCTGAATGCTGAAGTGTGTTACAGGTCATACTAGTTATACTTGCATAAAGCAAGATGTTATATAAAGGGCAGGACAACTTAATTAATGGAACTGTAAATGTAATTGAGATTAAAAAAAATATCTAGTAGAATACCCATGGAGAAAGCAGACAACATGGACATTGAGACTTCTGTAAAAATAAGTACACTTCTGTTTATAAATTTTTTTTATTCATTTTGTTTTTGTTTGTGCTATGCTTTATTGTTACTTAAATAAATCCTGATTTGGGGAGAATGCCATATTATATGGTTTGTGTCTTACTGGCCATTAAATAAGCCAAAGGGTGATGGAGACCATTATGAAGCAGATCTGATCAGGACTTATTAATCTACTGGCTTTTCATGTTCACTTGTGAATCTGTCCAAGGCCTAGGCTCCTTATCTAGAAATGATGGACTCAGTAAATGAACCTCTGTGAGTCACTAATCCCTACTAAAACCTGTAGTGATGGATGAAGCCAGAAGCTTCAAAGGATAAGACGAGATCACAGCCAAGGACACCTGGATCAGATTTCAACTGGATATAGACTATAGCCTCAGGCATCTCATTCTTCAGTGGATTAACTTAATACCTTAGAGAAGTCCTTGAGTGGTTCGATTCTTCTTGAGTACTTCCCTCCTTTCTTCTGATAACCAAATAAATATAGGTGACCCAGAGAAGTTTTTGGACTTACCCTTGAAAGAATCTTGAATTCTGTGAGAGGGCTTTGATCATCCTGGAGCCCTGAAATCACTCCATTTGCCTCTTTTTATTTAGCCTTTGCAGTGCACTCATTCAGGAGATTGTGTACCCGATCAGCCTACAATAACTACGGGATATTATTAACATGATAAAAGGGACTAGTTTATACTTGAAGCTGCTACGCAGCCTGTAGCACAGGCTTAGGGAATCAGACTACCACAACCAAAAATTTGAATTTTGACGAAAGGAGGCAGGTAATGCAGGCAGAGTTGAGAAGCTATTCACACTGATGTGGACAATATGGAGAGCTCAGCACAGCCCCACAAACAGCAGTGCGTGCATCGGTACCACTATGTGCAGCTGTGTTTCCACTTTCCTAGTCTTTTTTGGTTCCTAGACATTGTCATCACCTCATACACTTCATGTTTTACTCTATAATTTCTCATGTAGTCCATTTGTGTTAAGGTTTGCCAGATTTAGTTTCTATACCTTGTAACAAGAACTCTACAAATGAAGATATGGAAAAGAATTGACTTCTTAGGTGACAGGGGTCTTGAACAAAGATATAAGAAGAGCATGCTATGTCCAGGAAGTGCTAAGGAAACTTCTAGGACAACAGGAAGGAGAAGAGACATGAAATAGCCAGGAGACAGATAGTAAGACCCATTCAAGTAGAGGCAAGAAAAAGATGGCTGAAAGTATCAACATTTTCCTAGGTCTGGGAAAAAAAAAGAAGAATTTTTATTACAAAGACCAATAGTAGCAGTACTAGTAGTAATAATAATAATGAAAAAATAAGTAAATGGCCACTGCATTTTTAGTAGCAAGGTAAGATAAAGGATTTTGTGGAGTAGGAGCTAGTATAGGAATCAGTGATATTTAGATAAAACTAAGGGCTATGGTATTCCTGAAAAGAGTTTGATAAGAAACTTTTGTTGATATCCCCCATCCATTCTTTACTCCTTTGATTCTTTTTTTTCTTTGTACTCTTCGTGACTGTTCATCCTTGACATATAACACATTTACAATGCAATTTATATGCAACTCTATTTCCTTCTAGGAACTCATCTGTTGGAACAAAAGTACATTCTTTCCAGTGCTCTATTTCTAAATAAAACAAAACCAAAAACTCATAAATATATATTGACAGAAAAGAGAGAGATAAAAGAAAAAGAGAGAAAGAAAGAAGTTGAGAGTAAGATTTCAAATTCCTCATTTATTGTTTCTCTTAGAGTAGTACAAGTCACAATGCAACATCCTTTCAGATTTTTATATAGTATTAGATACATATATTTAAAATTTATAAAAATGGACCTTGGTAAATATTAAGGTACTAATGACCCATTTATCTTGGATGTGTTTCTAATCAGTATTTATAAACCCACCAAATTCAATATTACTTCCATTTATTAATCTAACTTTAAAAACATATGAGATGCTGGGTGTGGGGGCACATGCCTATAATCCCAGCACTCACAAGGCTGAGGCAGGAGGATTGCAGTGAGTTCAAGCCTGCACTACATAGTGAGATGCTGTCTCAAAACAAAAGAACACAAAGCAGAACAAAACAAGAGAAACAGGTAAGACTTGGCAGTAACTATGGCTGACACAGATTTGAAAATGTCAAGATTGAGCATGTAAGAATATTGCATATGTGATATAGAACGAAACAGAGTTCCACTCCCAATCAGGGGTGTAGAAAATATAATAGTAATGTACACACAAACACATTAAGGAAAAGTTATATGGTATGAGTGAATAAGAATACTGACAACACATCACTGTCAACTCAATATTCCTGTCCAGCAGCAGAGTATGAGCAGAGCAATCAGAGTTACAGAATAGGGAATTTCCTGTAACCCCAATTTAGCTTACAAATACTGCTCTGCAATGAATCTGACACAAAGAGGGAGGTGCAATACAACTCTACTTACCCTAATTTATTTACACCGGCAGTAATAAATACCCTGTTTTTATGCAAGTGGACATGCATTAATATACTATAAAATGAAATGCTTTCTCTCTCATTCAACACCAGAAAAACCTATCAATACACCCCATAATACTAGAACAGGAAACAAGAATTACCTCAACAGATGAAGAAAAAGTATTAGATCATTACACAGTCACTCCTGCTAAAGTTAAATGAATAAATAAATGGATGCATGAATGAATGAATAAAAACATTTAATAACCAGAAATAGAACACTTAAAAATCTTGATAAGATAGCAACTGAAATCCCACAAAAAACACATTGTACTTGGTGATAAAATTTTAACAGTATTGCAGAAAAGTCAGGGATAAGAATGCTATCCTTACTTCCACTAAACACTGTATTTACAAATGTTACTTTTCTCTAGATAGACCACCTAGAAGTGTAACCAAAAATAAAATGAACAAAGAAAAAGTTCAGTACAGTTTCTGTATATGAGACCAATATATGAAAACTGATGTGTCTTGTATACAACATTAATAACCAACTTAAAAGATGTATTTTTTGTGATGCTGGGGATCAAATCCAGGGTCTCATTCATGTTGAAATAGCACTATATCATTCAGCTATTAAGTTAAAAAAAAAAAACCTCTAATTTTAGAAATGAAACATAGGAAAACGTTTTAAAAGGTAATGAAAGGAATTACAAAGCATTAAAAAAAACCCTTGCATATAAATAAATACATAGTTTAAACAAAAACCGAGTCAAAATCCTAATCAGATTGTCAGGGTGGCACTGGGGATCGAACCCCGAACTCTCTCACTGAGCTACAACTCCAACACATTTTTTTTTTTGAGACGAGGTTTCTCTAAGTAACTTGTCAAGGCTGGGCTCAAACTTTCCATCCTGTTGCTTCAGTTTCCCAGAGTGCTATGATTACAGGCCTGCACCATCATGCTATATTTTTGTGTCTAAAATATTTCATATTAAAATTTTGGAAGAAACTAAAAATAGTTCAAAATCTCAGGGTGGGAAAATTCTAAACAATAAAGCACAGAGCACACAGTTACATTTTTTTTTTTCCTCTTTTTTGAGACAGGGCTTCACTTGCTATGTAGTTCAGCCTGGCCTTGAGCTCACTTTGTAGCCCAGGTTGGTCTCGAACTCACAACAATCCTCCTGCCTCAGCCTCCTGAGAGCTGGGATTACATGTGTGTGCCACAATGCCTGGATGCAATTACAATCTAAAATGTTAAATTCAACAATTAGTATCCAAAGATAGAAAGGTTTTGATCATTAAAACATCGCATAAAAAGTGAAAAGCAATAAACAAATTCAGACAAGATATTTGTAACAACCATAATTAGTAAGCAAATAGTTAAGCTATAAAAATAAAATTATTCACAGATTAAATTTCAAAAACAATCCAATAAAATATGGGCTAAATTGAGCCCAGATTTTTCATAAACCCTAACAGCTGTAAGTACATAAAAATGCAAATCTCCATTAACAAGGGGGAAAATGAAGATTTAAAAAAAAATTTATCTCCAGGCAAAACTTTCAAAGTATGACATTAGCAGGTGCTTAAACTCATGATGTACTAAATTAGTTGATGTCAAATGGGTTTGTGCAGTGATGAATTTCACAACTTGAATGTGTAGTGAAAAAAAGCAGCACAGGGGCTGGGAATTTAGCTCAGCGGCAAAAAGCGCCTGCCTGGCATGCGCAAGGTCATGAGTTCGGTTCCCGGTACCGGAGGAAAAACCAAAAAAAAAAAAAAAAAAAAAAAAAAAAAAAAAAAGCAGCACAGAAGGGAAGGAATGAAACAAATATATTTACATAAAAGGCAAAACCATGAAAACTATTTTTTTTTTAAGAGCAGAATGTATTTACTGAGGGAAAGAAAGCTTCTGTCCAAGACAGGGACAGAAGTGGGGCCCAAGTGGGTTACCCAAGACTCTGTCTTTTCTAGGGACTTTTATAAAGCAAAACCACGAGGTGCGGCGGGTCCAAGGTGGTGGAAAAATGGACAAAAGTAAGGTCAGCCAGTAAGAATTGTTCAGGTAAAACTGATTAAACCGGGATCAAGTGGGGAAGCGAGTCACGTGGCAAGCTAGCATGAATACAAGAACAGGGGCTTTTCCTGTGAGGGGTTGGGTCAAGGACTCTTCAAGGTGATCACTACCTATTTAGAATATCAATCCCTGATGTCCATCCCTAGGGAGGTATGTGAGTGTATTTGTTTAGTCCTTTGTCTTGAGGTCTGGCCCACAGCAAATACTATTTTTAGGGGATTATACACATATAACATTTTAGAAAAGCAAAAAAATGAGAAATACAAAGTTCAGCACATCAGTAATGGGAAAGATGTGGTTTGGAAAACACAATATAGGTATTTTTCTATTTCTTAAGGTCTGCGGTGGATAGTAGGCTGTTCTTATCATTCTTTAAAATGTGCAAATACGAAACTGTAATCATTTATGCATGTTTCACAATTAAAATTAGTTATATGGAATCCGGTGAGCTGTTAAGAACAGTCTTCACAAATACGTTTACACCAACGATGTCTAGCCTGCGGGTCAATGGGTCCTTGTTACTAGGTAACCTAAACAAAAGGTAATTCTCTTGGCTTCTAAAGCTGATGTAAGATAGACACGCTCAGCTGTAACTTCTACTTCCACAGTTCTTCTGTTCTTCTCTTCTACTGTACTATTTCTAGTAAGCGACTTGACTACAAATATGACTTTCAATACATTTGCAAATTACAAATGTCACCTTTATCTGTCTACTCTGGACTTCCAGGCAAAGACGCGTTCAAAGGAAAAGAGGCAAAGTAACCTAGTTTGTGAACTCTGAAAATAACCAGTGTACTCTGAACGTCTAACTTGAAAAACAAAAATCAACCGTTTGTCCTCTGTTAAACAGAGCTTCCCAGCTGAGCCTCAGAAGACAACTTCTAGTAGAGAGGAGGGTCAACTCCCCTACTTTCCGCCTCTTTCTCCGCGCCTCCCCGCCGCGAGGCTCCCCGGACCGCGGAGCAAAAAACCCAAGCCCCGCCCTCTTGGGCACGCCCCTTCGAGGAGCCCCCGCCCCCTTCGCCAACCTCTCCCCGCCCACTTCGCGAGCCCCGCCGGCCCCTCTCCACTTGGCTCGTGAAACGGCTTAAGCGAGCGTTTGAGAGGCGGGCCTGGTCGGGCTCGGGCTCAGCAGCTCTCGGCTTTCTCCGTCTTTCTCCGGGTCACTATCGCTTGGCCAGCCGAGTCCCTGCTGGCGTCCGACTCCCAGAGCCTGGTAAGTAGCCGCCGGAGTTGGGGTCCCAGTGACGCGGCGGCGGCGGGCCCGCGGCGCACAACTGCGCTTGCGCGCTCGCCGCCAGCCAATCGGCTCGCCGCTTTCCCCCGCCGCCCTTTGACCCCGCGTCCTCGGTCGGCGGCGGGAAGCCAGAGGTCCGGATTGTAGGGGCGCAGTCAGCGGGGTGATCGCTGACCCAGACTTACCTTTAGGTTATTTTGGTAGCTTTTTATTCCGTGTAACCGGCGGAGCCTGCTGTCACCTCGGCTGTCCTCGGGCGTGCCCGCCCCCCCGGGCGGCAGCGCGACCCTCGGGCGGACCGCGACGTTCACCGCGCTTTCCCCTAGTCCGCGCCGCTGCGCTCGGCCTGCGGGCGACGGAAGCCGCGGAGGGAGCCGGGCCCGGCCTGGGCTGCGCTTGCCGGTTCCTCGGCGCCTTTGGGCCCGGGGACAGAAAGACAGGGTGGCTGGGCCGCCGTGCAGACGGCTTCTGCATTCACTGATAGCGTCTGTCTCTGACATTGTAGACCGTATCCTTTGCCAAGTATCAAGGTCCAGCCTTACGGGGCGAGTATTTTTGTTTTCTAAAAACAAAACAATCTGCAGGCAGTTGGAAGAGTGTAATACAATTTTAAAAAACAAACAAGAGTGGGATGATGGCGTGCTCACGTTAATGTAGGCAGTATGAAAGAGAAATACAAAGTACATATTAAACGTGTTGGAAATACAGTTGTCAGTTGTTTTCATGACAGTACGTTACTTCACTTTCGTGGAGCTCTACGTAAACACTCAGAAAAACTAGAGGCATGCTGTGAGGTTGGTGAATTTTGAGGCTCTGCCTGACATTTCCAGAGGTGCTGCTGCTATTCGTTCACATGGTGTAGCGGGTGTATGATGAGAACCTACTTAAACTGCCTTTAGATTAAATTTGGGTCACGGTTCTTGGGTTAGGTAACAGCTAATCATTGTTTTGTAAATTCACAATCTTTAAATGAAAAGATAGGTATATCTGCACCGTTTGTTCATGGCACAAAGATTATTGTGCTACCTTCTGGGAAGAGAGTTTGAGAGCCACAGCTGAAGTTCTAAAGTCAGATTACCCCTCGCTGGTTGATGAACCTCAGGTTATGTAGCCATTTGCTGGATCAGAGACTTTGAAGTAGTTAATCAGCTGTGCAGTGTTATCACTTGTAAACGGGTGTGAAACTGCTTCAAAGATGGTTGTGAAGATTAAAACGAATTAATGAGGATCTTCCTAATTGATTTACTGTGAACCAAAAGGTAAATGTGTTACTGTAAAACTGACCTGGGAAAGGAAGCCTTAGTACCAAAACTGATTCTGAAAGTTCCAGATGTGTCTTCTTGTATTGTCTCCAGTGATCTTATACAAAAGAAAACAGAAAAAGCATGAGGTGTCTTTACAGTTTAACTGATAATAATTTTAAAGATGGAAACTTTTTGACTTTTCTTGATTACATGATAGCTGAAAATACTTTTTCAGTAATAGTATCATGCTGCTTCCAGATATTCTGGATCGCTTAGCTGACTGGGGATGTTAAATTTGTTGGACCTTATTACACATTCAAGTTAAGTAGTTTTTAAGAAGATTAAAAACAAAACACAGAAATAAACACTATAGTTTCAGCTAGTTTGAAAGGAAGGTATTATGTATAACTTCTGAATGCAGAAGCTATCAGCTTTGAGAACCTGTGTAATATGCAGTTGACTTGTCTTCTTTTCTGTTACTTCTGAAACTTTATTTTTTGTTGTTGTTGAAACTAAATAAATAATTCTTTCAGCTCTTCCCTGCAACATCATCAGATGTTATCATTGTGGTTTTGCACTTTTTTTTTTAGAATATGAAATTTTATTGGGAAAAAGAATGGGGAATGTTTGATAGACAAGGGATCCCAAATGGGTTACCCTGTTTTGAACGTTTTAAATATTTTTATTTAAACAGCTTTTAAAAGTTATATAATCTTTATGATTCTTTTATATACTATACTCATTATAGATCCTAAACTTGCCAAGTGTGTATTTAGTCAGTTGAGTCTTGTTTATGTACGTACTGTTCAAATACATTCCAGTGTCAAAAGCAAGAAGCCAGAAACTAAATTGAGCTGAACAATTATTTCTAATTATGTGTGAAATATGTTGGCCTCTATTGGACTGTAAAAAAAAGACTCGTTTCTAGGGTGCATAAACATGTAAATAAATAGTCTGATGCAATACATAATGTAAGAAATACCAACTTGAATGTGGCTAGTGCCTGGTACCAATCAGTGATGGCAAATCTTTTAGAGACAAGTGTCCAAACTGCAACCCACAACCTACTTACTTATTGCAAAGTGTCAACACTACAGTTAAACCTGAATACTGAGGCTTCAGTGTAGAAAAAACAATTCACACATTAACATCTTTTATCTTAAAAACACTACAGATGCGTGCTATAGGTTCTGCACGACTGCATAGACTGTTTTGCTCTGGAATCATTACAGGTATCAAGAAAGGAGACAGCGTTTCCGCTTTGACCTGAAGTATAAGTGATATTTTTTAAATATACCATATGGAGAAAAAAACCGATTAGAATAAACCATACACTTGTTATGGTTGCTTAGCAAACACCCATCTTTAATATTGTCATCACATCAATAATTATTTATTTAGTTTTATATTAAATCAGACATGATTCTGATTTTACAATATCACATTAAGTTTTCATCCTCACAGAAAATAATGTGATTGAGCTTGTTAGAGAAAACAGACCAAACATGGGAAGAAAGAGCACCAAGAAGGCAGTTTATTACACTGGTGGGCTTCTCACTAGGATCTCTCCCAGAGAGCCAGAACCCTGCCCATTGGATTTAGGGGGCGTTAGAGGGAAAGTGAGCAGAGAGGTACACAGGCAGATTTGGTGCATATGATCAGACTGTTGAATGACACTGAGGGTTGCTGAGGCAGTTTGAACATCTCAAGTTACATTGTAAAGCTATCAGTTATACAAAGCATGGGTTAACAAAGGAATAAATGCCCTGTTACATTTTAAGTTATATTACAAGGCCATCAGTTATACAAAGGCAGTAGAAATGGATTGCACAAAAGAAGAAATGTTCTGTTATCGGGCCACCTGCCGGACATGTCCATTTGGTCTTAGCGGGCATCCTGGGCAGGCATTTATTTGAAATTTTAATTTCCCCCTTCAAGCTGATTCATTTTACAGTGGAGGAAAAAAATACAATTCAATCAAGTCACTTAAGTAAATCAGATAACTAAAGAATGATACTGCTAGAATTGGAACTTGGGCATTTTAACTGCAGAATAACTTTTAATCACAATGACCAGGTTCCTTTTGATGGAAATGACTTAATATTGTTAACTAAGATACGGAGATGAGGATAGAGGCAGTGGATCATCTGCACATAAATTATGTAAAAAGAAGAGAAAGGGACCAGCTTCAGAGATTACATTGACAGGCAAGAAAGAAACAGAAAGTAGCCATCATAAATTTACAGTTAGGTGTTTTTGTTCATGGATAGATGCAGAGAATGAATCTGAAAATACTGTATGTAAAAAAAAATGCAGTGTTGTTTCTTATGATTTCTTCACTTCTCATTTATTTTTAAATCCTAAGTAATATTTACTGTCTGATTAAACATTATCCTTTTATATTTTCTTTCACAAACACGTTTTTGGATGATTCACAGAAGAACTGTGTCAGCAGACAAACCTTTTTTAAGGTCATTATGGCTGATTTTAACTTACATTTTCAGATTTCAAAGTCAGTGTTCTCACTGTTGCATATCTTGAGTCTTTCTTGTATTTTCTCACCCAACTGAAGTCAAGTGTCTCAAAACATAGTCTCTTAATTTTGGAATCTAATAGCTATTGCTTCTGTTACCTCTGAGTCTTAAGCATTCATTAGCATTATTTCCTTATGAAATACTTGCCCCAAGCTTTTCTTCATTATGAAATACTATGTTCTAAATTTAGAAGATGAAATAGCTACTATTTTCTCACCTATAGCTACATGTATCATACATGTTTAAGTATATTTCTTTGCTCTCTATATATAATGCTATAGAGATCATTTCCATTTTTTTTCTGCTTCATGTCTTACTAAAAGTTCATTTTCTTTAAGCAAAGAGAAGGATTTGTCATTGTCATTGTAACTTGGAAATTTCAAGACAACAAATTGTAGGCACAGAACCAAATGACTATACAGTTCGTTTCATTTTTTCCTATCCAACAAACCAGCCTGCCACATTCCACACGTACAAGTGCATAGCTTTCTGGAGTTATGCAATGCTCAGTCAGAAAGATTATGAATTGGCCCTTCAGGAATAAGAAGATTGTATATTAATAATTTCTTCTTTCCACTCTACTGGTAGGATTCTTTTTTTGACTTCTCAATTTTTAAATGAAGACTTTAAGAAAGTTGTAAATATAAATAATCCAATAATTTCTGTTTATTTTTCCTAAATATTTTATCATGTTTGCCTGTCATTAAATATATGTATAATCAGTGGTACCTGGGTTCATGAGTTAACTAAGATAACTTAGTTTGCAAACAAAAGCAAGCATTTGGTAAAATTTTGTTTTTGTTTGGAAACTGCATTAGGTAACAAACATGACCGTGGCCTTTGTTCACACACAAACACAAACCCAAAGTCATAGAACAAATTAAGTTTGTGAACTGAGGTACCACTGTACTCAAATTTATTTAAATGTTACACTGTATTCTATGTAAAGTTGTCCCTGTGTACCTGCATAGGGGATTAATTTCACAAACCTCCATGGATACCAAAATTCTTAAATGCTTAAGTTTCTTATATCAAATGGTGTAGTCTTTGAATATAAACTATTTCTTCCTATATACTTTAAATCATCTATGGATTACTAATCTAATGCATTGTAAATGCTATATAGCTGTACTTTGTAGGGAATTAGTGCCAAGATTATGTCTGTATATGTTCAGTACAGATACAAGTTTTTTTCCCCCAATTATTTTTCATCTGATGTTGATTGAATCCAAGATGAAGAACTCAGAGGTATGGAGGACTGATTATATACATTATGATAGTCTGTGTATGTGTGTAAAAATATGTATATGTGTCCATAAAAAGTATATGTATGTGTACATATGTGTATATCATTAACATACCATCTCATGCATCTTCATAAATAAGTAAGATTAATTTTTGCACAGAATGTCACAGCAGTGAGTCTGTGTTCTGTATATATTCATCAGAAATCGCTGGTTATTTTGGGTTTTAGTCTATTTTATTCTGCTTTTATACCTGAAACTAGATAATTCATAAAAAACAGAGATTTATTTCACATTGTTTTGAAGGTTGACCAGTCTGAAATCAAGGCATTAGCAGGACCTGCTGTCTGGTGAGGTCTGCTTTTTGCTTTCAGTCTGGTATCTTGATGTTTCATTATCTGAAGAACAGGAGCTATACCTGGCAGAAGAGTGTAAGAGGCCAAATAGAACTCCCTCAAGCTCTTTTGATAGAAGCCTTAATTTTTCTTAAAGAAGGGAACCTTCATGGCCTAAACATTTTCCCTTAGGCTCAGTCCCTCAACAGTAGGGAATTAGGAATTAAGTTTCCAACACATGAATTTTGGAGGACACATTCAAATCATAGCATTTTGGTAGTGGTCAGAATATCTAATGTTTGATTATTTTTGTATCTACTATCATTTAAAAAATATTGTCTGATTGAGTCTTATTTTAAAGTATCTTTTATAATGTTTAATTATTCCTTTCTGGTAAAGTTTTAGTCAAAAAAGCATTTATGGAAATCCACTTTTATTACTATTAAAGTATATTTTTAATTATTTACTTCTGTTAGCTCTGATTTTGAATTTTACACTTAGGTTTAGAAAATTTTCATTTCTATAGATGGAATGTTCCCTTTCTGTATTCAGTGTACATAAATTCTGTTCAAGGAAAGAAAAATAAATTTTTCATTTTCTTAAGTAAAATTCATACAAGGTTTTTCTAAGTGTAATTGGCATGCAAATGGTGGTGTTTCCAAATCAGTGCCGCCATTTAGTGTAGCTATATGTAAATTCTTTCACAAACATCAATATTTGATGATATAATTAATGTGCATTTTATTAATCTTAAATCTGATAATTAAGGATTTTACTTTCCATTTTGAAGACATTGGAAAAAATATTGTTGATGCAACTTACTAATTATCTTTTTCAATAAATTACAGCAGAACATGTACTGTTTTGGAATTTAAAAGTATGTCATCATGGCAAAATTTCGGAGAAGGACTTGCATCATTTTGTCACTTTTTATTCTATTTATTTTCTCTCTGATGATGAGTTTAAAAATGCTGAGACCAAATACGGCTACTTTTGGAGTTCCTTTTGGACTTGACCTTCTTCCAGAACTTCATCAACAAACTGTTCATTTGGAGAAAAAACTAAATTTACCAAAGAGTGGCAGAATCAACAGTGAAACCAATACCAAGAATTTAAAAAGTGTTGAAATCACTATGAAACCTTCCAAAGCCTCTGAACTTATTAACCTTGAAGAACTGCCACCTCTGAATTACTTTTTGCATGTATTTTATTACAGTTGGTATGGAAATCCACAATTTGATGGTAAATATATACATTGGAATCACCCAGTGTTAGAGCACTGGGACCCTAGAATAGCCAAGAATTATCCACAAGGGAGACACAACCCCCCGGATGACATTGGCTCCAGCTTTTATCCTGAGTTGGGAAGTTACAGCTCTCGAGATCCTTCTGTCATAGAGACTCACATGAGACAAATGCGCTCAGCTTCTATTGGTAATTATTTTATTTATGTATGTGCATGTATATATACACAGTATATAATTTTTGGTAGAAGATTAAGTTCCTGTTTAGTCTTCACATATTACATGTTTGAACTCAAAGCTCCAAATTAAAACCTGTGTTTTTAAAAATTCAAGGAACCACCTTTTATTAGTGTCTTTAATGTATGTTATTTAATTTCTACAATTTTAAGTGTTTTCATTTTTAATGCATTTTTTATAGATTTCTGATTTTTTTTTTTGTACTGGGAATCAAACTCAGGATCTTGTGCTTGCCAGGCAGGCCCTATGCCACTGAGCTATCTCCCCAGCTTGATTTCTAATTTAATTCTATTTCTCACTTATGATTTACCTAGAATACAGTGAATTCCCCCACTTTAAATTAAAAGCTCAACAGTGTTTCTCAAAAGTGTACACCACTTGAATCGAGAATTAAAATATTTCTGTAGTCCAAAATATTTCATCATGGTTGCCTTATTTATCCCTATCCTTGCTATGAATCTGATTTCTGTCGTCGTAGTTTTCACTTACTACTTTATGAAAACTGAGTCATCCATCACTTGTGTCTTATTAGTACAGTATTTTAAAATGTACCTATATTGTTAAATACTCAGTAGTGGTAGTTTTTGTTGATGAGTAATTGTCAATTATATGATTATAGGAAATCTGACTTTGCATTCAAATATCAACAGACAATTGGACTGTTTCAACTTTTATAAATATTGCGTATGACTTTGTTTTGCTTCTCCGTTTAAATAATTTTGACAGTCTCCTTTTTTATGATTTTTGTGTTTACTTCATTTGTATTTAATGAAATGATAAGATTTTTTCTTTTCTTTTTTTTTTTTTTGTCATTTTGAGATAAGAGTCTGTATACAGTTCAGGCTGGCCTTGAGCTCACTTTGTAGCCCAGGCTGGTCTCGAACTCACAGCGATCCTCCTGCCTCATCTTCCCAAGTGCTGGGATTACAGGCATGCATGATAAGGTTTTAAATGTGGCGTTTTGATATTTAATTTGCATGTGCCCTGTTTGTGTTTCTTTTCCTCCTTCTTACCTTCTCTTAAAATTGAACATGCATATTTTTCCATTTTATGTTCTCTTCTGGCCTAGTACTTATATTCATATATTCATTCACTTTATTTGTTTTGTAATTGCTTTAGAGGGGCTGGGGATTTAGCTCAGCGGCAAAGTGCTTGTGAGTTCGGTTCCCGGTACCGGAGGAAAACCAAAAAAAACCAAAAAAAACAAAAGTAATTGCTTTAGAGTTTACATTATACACCATGGCTTAATTGGTGGGACATCGTTGGCTATTCTGATTGTTAGTATTCCCCCTCTGCTTTGTCTTCTGTTTTTTTCTGGTATTACAGCTACATGTATTTTAGGTAGTCATATTGTATATAATTTGGTGCCAGAAAAGCTTTTATTTTTTTAGTATACACTTTTGTAAAACTTTGCAGTTTCAATTTTGTCTTGTTAGTACTGCTGATAGTAGGACTACAAGAAAAATTAGATCCAAGAGGAAATTCTCAGATTTTCCTAGCTCTCCATAAACTAATGTACTCATTGTGGAGTTAATATTTATACAGAAAGAAATTCAAGGCTCTTCAGTGAACAAACCTATATAGAATCTAGGGCTACCTTAATATGTGTAAGCTGATTTAGTTTTCTTCTGTGGGGTAACTGGTTTGTCAGTTATTTATGTCATCGTATTTTCTAGTATATATTAGCTCTACTTTGTATGTTCTTTTCATAAAATAGGTTTGGTAAAGCTTATATAGACACTATTGACTTCTGTGTGGTGAGCATTTATGTGCGTATCTTTTTATTTACTAATTTACAGGAGATAAACTTTTGAAATGATTTTTTTCTGTTTTTCATAAGAAAATTTATATCACATTTAATCTTTTGTTATATGAGAGACTACTTTGTTGTAAGTATTGATTAATTTTCTTTTTACACATTGAACTCTGTACAATGAAGTTTTCCTCATTTAAGGATATAACTTTTATATTTTATATATTTATAATATATAACATGCATATATTCTGTGCAGTAGAAGTATATATTTTCTATATGAATGTATATATCTTACTGTGTATGGCATGGTTTAGTTTTGATTAAGCACAATGTTTTAGTTCATATTTAGTTTTGTGACTAATGTTTATAAAAACTCTTCCTTCATATACTGTTTCCCAACTACATTGTATTTATGAACATGAATTATTTCTGAACATTGACATACTATAATTGTTTTTATTGTGAATGCTGATTTTATTATTAATGTATTATTATTTTATCTGGATTTTCTGCTGACCAAAAAGAAAAACTGATAGTAATAAAATAAAAATTTGAAAATAAAAAAATTTATCTTAAAACAGTTAAATTTTAAATTATACTCCGTTAGCATATGCAAAAAATAATTTCACTATAGAAATATTGGTTGTGTGAAGTAATCACACTGATATGTGACAGAATACAAGCTAGTTGATCTTGTTCTTTTCCAGTTAAAATCATTGTGCTTGAAAATCCTAATGACCCAGAATTTTTTATTGTTGAAAAAATGATAATACGACGTATTGTTTACCAGTCCAATTAATATACAGTGTCTTATTAGAATATATCATAACAGGCTATCTGTGTCCCTTTCAGCTCTTTTAGACAAAGGGTTATATGTCAGAATATATTCTAGTTCTTATATTGATATCTTTACAATTGGAAAAGTACCAAATAGATAACGTTTTCTTTTTAAATGCAGTTTTCAGAAAAGCCAGTTGGAAAGCCAGAATAGTGGCTCCCAGGGGATAACACAGATGATCCCTAGAATCTGTGGAGTTTATATTTTCCATGACGAAGGGAATTAGAGTTTTCAGTTGCAAAATTGCTAATCAACTGATCCTAAAATCCCGCTATTTTAGATTACATGTCACAGGCTACTCTAATCACATGGAGTCTTATAAATAAGAAAGGAAAGCCAGAAGGATGCCGTGTACAAAGGACTCAATCCCTCGTTGCTATCTTTGAAGACTACCCACAATATGATTTGGCCTCTGTAAAGTTCAATGTCAAAGAAGTGGATTCTTCCCTAGACCCTCCAGAAAGAGATCAGTCCGATCCAACGCCTTGGTCTTAGCCTATTTAGAGACATATCACATATCTTACCTTGAAAACTGCAACACAGTAAATTTATAGGTAAAGTAACTAAGTTTATGATAATTATTTATGGCAATTATAGAAAAGTATTATACCTAGTAAGTAATTCACTGTACGTATTTAAAATTTTCTTCCTTTTCCTTCAGCTTCACACAAAATATTGTTTCCAGCATGTCCTTAGCTACTATTAGATTCTAGGGACAAAAAGATGAGTAAGTCACATTCCCTGCCTGTGTTGTTGTATTCATTAGTCCTTCAAAAATACTAGAGGGAAATTAATAATAGAATATTTTCTGTAAGTCGAAAATATCCTGGCTTTCAAGGTCACAGTTTTTATTTCTGCATCTCCTACCTTTAAAATTTGCATATAAAAAGTAGGAGAAATAGAATTTATTAGAAGATGAGTTAGTTTTTGAAGTTTAAGTGTACTTAATAGCATCTAACATGATGTCATAAATTTTCTTTATAGACTAACTTGTTTGCATTAATTTTAAACATATCTGTCATTGTAAAGTAGAGATATATCCTGTATACCTTTCATAATGTTATGAAAGGACTCTTAATGTTATGAAAGGATAATGTTATGTAGGACTCTTAACTACTTGAATGTAGTTGTATTGATTGCTTTATCTCTTGGCAATATGTTTTTCCCCCCTGCTTTTTCCTATGTTTCCTAAGTTTATTGAAAGCATGTCATCTTGTGTAGGATAGTTGTAGATTATTGAAAACACATCATCTTTTTGTTTGACAGTTTATTTGTTGAGAAGTCTGTCCTGTCTCTATTAAACTGACCTTATATTTTTATTTTAAAAAATCATATGGCTTTGGATTTACTTCTGAATTTGTTTGGATTTACTTCTCTGTTCTAATCTATCAATTCTTTTTGTCTATCCTTTATCCAGTACGATTTCTTGAGTGTCATAGCTTTATAATAAGCCTTGAAAACCTATAGAGTGATTTCAGAATTGCTTTGGCTATTATGGTTCCTTTGTCTGTCCATATACATTTTAGAATCAGCTGGTCCATATGTACAAACTATCCTGGTGGAATTTTGATTGGAATTGCACTGAACCTATACTTCATTTTTCAGGAAAGTTGATATATTAACAATATTGAATTCAAGTCACCATATTAAATAATAACAAATCTTCCATTCTATGGATATAATGTAGGTTTTCATTTCTGTAGGACTCAACTTTTTTTGCTTAGATTTTTCAAATGTTTTTATTTTTTGACACAGTATTTGTTCAGATTATGGGATAAGATACATAATGACCAGGATAATTGCTTATTCACCTTAGACATAAATCATTTATTTTTGCTAGAAATACTTAAAAGTACTCTACTGGCTATTTCGAAGTATCTATAAATTGTTGCGAACCAGTTATCCTACTTCGCTATAGAACATAAGGAATTACTCTTCCTATTTGCACCCTTGTGTACCTGCTAACCACCACTCACCATCTTCACCACCTTTCTTGTTCAGGTAACCACTATTTTCTCTTTTGAAATCAGTTGTTAGTTTCCACATACAAGTGGCAACATGTGACATTTTTCTTTCTGTACCCAATTTACTTTTCTTAACATAATGTCCTCCACTTCCATCCATATAGCTGTAGTGGACAAAATTTCATTCTTTTTATGACAGAATTATACTTCGTTTTGTGAACCATATTGTGTACCATAGTTTTCTTATCCATTGAACCATTGCTAGACACGTAGGCTGATTCTCTATCTTAAGTTTTGTGATCGGTACTGAGATAAATATACTTCATTTCAGTGTATCAGCACACTTCAGTTCCTTTGGGTATACACTGAGTAATGGGATGGCTGGATCATATGGTATTTCTGTTTCTGGTGTTTTGAGGAACTTTCATACTCTTTTTCCCAATGGCTATATTTACATTTCCACCAAAAGTGTATGAGAATCTCCTTTTCTCTGCAACCACCAAGCATTTGTTTTTTTCTGCCTTTTTGATAATAGTCATTATTACTGAGATGAGATGATACCTCATTGTGGCCTTGACTATGCAGTTTCCTTCTGGTTGCTGATATTGAATATTTTTGTTGCCCTTGTTGTCCATTTGTATAGCTTTTGGGGGGGAAATATTTGTTTAGGTCATGTATCAGTCAGTGCTTACTTGAGAAACAGATTTAATACAAGATACACAAATATATAAGAATTTACAAGATTGGCTTACAGTGGCCACCTGCAGTGTCAGGTGTGGAAGACTGCAGAAGGGCTGTCTGTGCTGGAGAGCCAAAGGACCCAGTCAAAGGCCGGGAGCTTACTGCAGTGTCCTGTGTGAGTGCATATCAGGAGGCTGAAGGGTGTGCAGGGGAAAGCTGTGTCAGGGTCTGTAGTGAAGGCTGAAGGGTCTGTGTTTTAAGCCAGGAGATGACGTCCAAGGTAAAGGTGAAGACTGGAGCTCCTCCAAAGAAATAGCAGTGAGCTTTCCTTATCATTTGCCTTTTATTCCACTCAGGCGGAAAGCCTGCCATTTTTTGGTGCCACTCACACCCAGGATGGATCTTGTGTTGTGAGTAAATCCCTTCAGCCACACACAGAACTATGCTGATCAGTTTCGTGGGGTGTTTCTTACTCAAATTGACATAATCAGTTAACTGTCACAGGTAATTTGTCCATTTAGTATATGTGGTACCTAAGCAAGCACAATTTGTCCTTTTATAATCACATTTTTATTATAATTATTATTTTTTGGTTTTCAGTTAGTTGAATTCCTTACCTATTCTGAAAATTATACCCACAGGTGAATAGTTTGTAAATATTTTCTCATATTTTGCAGATTGTTTACTTCGATGTACAGAAGCTTTTTAGTCTTTAAGCTTTTTAGTAACCTCATTTTTCAATTTTTCCTTCTGTTGTCTGTTGTATTGTGGTCATACCCAAGAAATCTTTGCCCAGATAAATATTCTGAAGCTTTTCCTCCATATTTTTTTGAGTAGTGTTTTGGTGATGAATTGTATGATTCTTGGATTCATTTCAGTTGATGTTTGTATATGGTGAGAGGTAAGAGTCAAGTTTCCTTATGTGCATGTGGATATCACCTGTCTCTAGCACCATTTATTGAACGTATTTTCCTTTCTTCAATGTAGGATTTTCCTGTTTGTTAAAATTGTAATAATGTGGATGTATTTCTGGATTCTCTATTCTGTCCCATAACTCTGTGTCTTTTTATCCTGAACTATACTGTCTTGGGTAGTGTCATTTAGTAGTATATTGGTTTTATAAAAATTGCATTTAATTCATAGATTATTTTGTGTAGTATGGTCATTTTAATGATTTTCTTCCAATCCACACCATGGGATGTCTTCACATTTTTTTCTGTCCTCTTTTATCAGTGTTTTGTAATTTCCATTGTAGACATCATTTACTTCCTTATTTTTTCCTATGTATAGGTCATTTTATGATTATTGTGATAGGATTATTATCTTTCTCAGAAACAGTTGTTTGTATATAACAGTGCTGCTGATTTTTCTGTGTTGATTTTTCTGTAGTGCAGTCTTACTGAATTCATTTATCAGTTCTTACAGCTTTTTTCCCTTGTGGTGTTTGTAGGTTTTTCTACATGTAAAATCATATCATATACAAATAGGGATAATTCAACCTCATTTTTTCTTATTTGGATCTATTTTATGTGTTCCTAAAGAAAAACTACTATTAATTGCTCTAAGGCATCCAGTACTATATTAAATAAAGTTGTAAAAGTGGATATCCTTATCTTACTCCTGATCTTAAAGGAAATAATGTTAACTTTTCTTCATTCAGTATAAAGTATGCTGAGGATTGGTCATATATAGCTTAATACAACATATTGTATTGAAGCAAATTACTTCTTTACCTAATTATTTGAAAATTTTTATTGTGAGGAAATACCGAATTTTATTAAATGCTGTTTTACATAAATTGTCCTTTCTGTTAATATGATATGATATGTTTACAGTGTTTTGTGTATGTTGAAATATCTTGCATCCCTGGGATAAGGACAACTTGATCATGATGTGGATTTTTTTTGATGTTCTGTTCGATTCACTTTACTAGTATCTTTTTGAACATTTTTACATCTGTGTTCATCAAGAATATTAGTCTGTAATTTTTCTTTTTTGTTGTGTACTTTTCTGGTTTTCGTACTACGGTGTGTTGGCCTTTTAGAATGAGTTTGGAAGGATTCCCTTCTTTTTTGATACTTTGGAATACTGTCAGAATAGTAATGGTTCTTCTTTAAAGGTTCACTAAAATTCAGGAGTCAAGCTGTGTAGTTCTTCTTTGTCAATAGATTTCCCTATCATTGTTTCAGTCTTGCTGTTTTTCTCTATTCAGGTTACCTATATCTTCATGGTTCAATTTTGATAAATATGTACATAATATTTCCATTTTTTTCAGGTTTTCCAGTTGTTAGCATATTGTTCTTAATTCTCCTTAATGATCCTTTGTATTTCCTCGGTGTCAGTGGTAATGGCTCTGTTTTATCCCTACCCCCAGTTGGCTAGCCAAATATTTGTCAATTTTGTTCATACCTTCAAAAGACCAACTCTGTTTCATTGGTATTTTGTGTATTTTTTTTCTTTGCTTGCATTCTGATTTTTGTTATTCCTTCTACTAATTTTTGAATTTGCTTTATTCTTGCTTTCTATTTTAAGTTGTCATTAGATTATTTTAAATTTATTATTTTTTCATGTTGGCATTTGTTGCTGTAATATTTCCTGTTAGTATTACTCTTGTGGTGTCTCATATATTTGGATGAATTGTTTTCAGTTTCTTTTATTTCAGAAATTCTTAAAAATTTCCCTTCTGATTTCTTCATTGATTTGATTCAAGGGAATGTCATTTACTGTTCATGGATTTATACAGTTGCTGAAGTTTACTTTATTCATTTCTGGTTTTACTACATTATGAGCAGGGAGGATGCATGGCATTACTTATTTATTACATAACATATGCGCTATCCTGGAGAATGTTCCCTGAGTCAAAGTGTATTCTTTAACTCTTGGGTGAAATGTTGGGTAAATGAATGTTTGGTTCGTTCATTTAGTTTGTAGCATACCTCTGAATACTCTGTGTTGATTTTTTTATGATTTTTATTGGTACATTTTAGGTATATATAAAGATCACATTCATCATACCTGTACATGATATTACTTGATTTTTTCCCATTTCCCTACCCTCCCTTCAACCCCTTTCCCTCCCCATTTACAAAAGCTTTGTTTTCATATTTTCCTTCTTTTCTCACTTTCTGTTTTTACTTCTCCCTTCTTTCTCCCCCCTCCCCCTTCTCTTGTTCTCTTCCCCATTTGAACATTTTCATCCTACTTCACAATACCTATTTTACATATTGGTCCTTACTTACACTTTCGGTTTCTCGCACCACAGAAACAAGGCAGTATTTACATGTGTGTCCTACTTACTTCACTTAAGAGTATGGTTTTGGGGCTGGGGATTTAGTTTAGTGGTGCAGCGCCTGCCTGGCAAGCACAAGGTTGTGAGTTCGATTCCCGGTACTGGAAGAAAAACCAAACAACAAACAAACAAAAAAAGAGTATGGTCTCAAGGTACATCCATTTACCTAGAAATGTTGATTTTGTTTTTGTATGTGTGTTATCTGTCTGTTGACAAAAGTGAATGTTGAAGTCCCAGCTGTTATTATTATAATTAAAATCTATCTGTTCAGATCTAATGTTTGCTTTATGTAATGGAATACCCCAGTTTTGGGTGCATGTATATTTACAGCTGTTGTTTCCTCTTGTTAAATTGATCTGTTTATCAGTGTAAAGTGAATTTTGTTTGTTTTACAGTTTCAATTTAAAATTATTTTATCTGGTAAAAGTTTAGCTGTCTATTCTCTGCTAATCTGTAGTTTCCACTTGCATGGTATATCTTTATTCTCAGACTGTGTGTCTTTACTGTTAAAGTGAGTTTCTTATATTAAACTCATTGTTACGTATTTTTAAAATTTATTTGGTTAGTCTGTACTGTATCTTTTGATTGAGGACTTTAATCCACAGGCACTCAACATTACTAATGAATAGTAAAGACAAACTCCTGTCATTTTAAAAAATTTTTTGTGATTATTTGTGTATCCTTTGTTTTTTCTTCTTTTCTTGTTCATCTTTGTAGTTTTGTATTTTCAGTATTGAGTGTCATTTTATTCTCTTTATCTTCTGTGTGTCCACTCTCCTGTTGAATTTTGTACTTCTATGTTTTCTTTATGGTAGTTATGGTTCTTTTGTTTCTAGTGTGGGAATCCTTTAAGCATTCCTTGTAGAACCAGTCTAGTAGTGATACATTGTCAGTTTTGTTTGTCTTGGAAAGTTTTTAATTCTTACTTCTGAAGGATAGCTTTACTGGGAATAGCATTGTTTGCCATTTTTTTTTTTTCCTTTCAAGACTTTGAATGTATCATCACAGTCATTCCTGGCCTATGTTTCTGTTGAAAAGTCTACTCTTAATGGTTATTCCTTTATAGAAAACTTGATGATTTTTCTCATGCACTGTTTAGAATTCTCTCTTTTGTCTTTTACTTTTGAACAATTTGACTGTATTATGCCTTGGGAACAGATTTTCTTTTTTTAATCTACTGGAGGTCCTTTGAGTTTCCTGGGCCTAAATGTCCATATCTCTCCCAAGAGTTCAAACATTTTCAGCAATTATTATGTTAAGTAGATTTTCTGTGCCTTTTTTCCAATTTTCTACTTTTGGAACACTGCTAATGTAACCATAAATCTTTCTTTGTTCTTTTTTTTCTTTTGTTTCCTTTACTTTCAACTTGTTATTTCACAAGATCTGTCTTTAACCTCAGAAATTAAGTATGACATGATATTAATATATTGAATATATTTCTTAACATAAAATTAAATTTAATTAAGATATAATTTGAAATTTAAATTTAGGACTTCCATGTCTAAGTCTGCATGTTACAAGCTGTTCTCAGTACAAAGGCAAACACAGGCTGGGATGATAGCTCAGCGGCACAGTGTCTGCCTGGTAAGCACGAGGCCCTGAGTTCAATTCCTGGTACCAAAACAAAAACAAAACTAAACAAAACAAAAAAAGCAAACACACATGTTCATATGGTTGAGACTGTCACATAAATATATGACCTCCATATTTAAGCCATGTTTGTTGCTTCGGGTCAGATGCTGTTGTGAAGTGAATTGTGTCTTCACAAATGTTTTGTTGAAGTCTTTTTATACTTTTGAGTGTGAATTTAATTGTAATTAGGGTTTTACAGATATGATAGGAAGGCCATTAGAGCAGCCCTTAATCGAATCACAAATTCTTTCTTATGCTTGATCCTTTCTGCTGTTGAGACTTTGAACTATACATTTTAAATTTCTTTGGGGCTAGGGATTTAGCTTGGCAGCACAGCACCTGCCTGGCAAGCACAAGGTCGTGAGTTCTATTCCCGGTACCGGAGAAAAGCAAAAACAAAAACAAAAATTTCATTTACGTAGTTCTTAGACTCATTATTTCTAATTGTTTTGAAAGATCCCTGTCTTTTTGCTGAATTTCTTATTATTATGGGCTGTCTTCCTAATTTTATTGACTTGTCTGTCTGTGTTCTCTTGTATCTCATTATGTTTCCTTACAGTTCTTCTTTTCAGTTTTGTATTTGGCAATTTGTTGATTTCCTTTTCTTTGTGATGCATTGCTAGAGGGTTGCTTTATGCCTTTGGAGACTTTATAAGACCTTGTTAATCATGCTTCTTATGTGCCAGTACTGGTATTTCTGCATTTGGTGGGTCTGAGGCCTCTTCCAATTTTGTAGGGTAGCTTTCATAATAAAACATTTCTTGTTGGCAGTGTGTCCTGTGGTGTTGGTTGGATATGTGGCTTTGGTTTTTATTCCTGGTAGTTAAGTTAGTGTAATGAATGTGTAGCTCTTTCAGCTATAATCAGCATTGGTGTAGGGGTCTCAGTGGCCTGAACTGCAGGGATTGTGGGGTTGCATTGGCAGCTGGGCTGCATGGCAGGTTTGCTGACTCCTCTCAGGGTCGTGTACCTGGGTGTGGGTATGAAGTGCTCATTGGCTTCCATTGTCATTTAAGGGTAGGACCACCCCAGTGAGCTCAGATGAGTGCTGCATAGTTCTGTAATAGTCGACTGATTTATGTGTCAGTGTCTTTGGCCTACATGATAACCAGGCTGCACAAGTGAGCTCAGGCAGTGCCTGCCAGTGACTGATGGAAGCATGGGCCTGCAGAAGCTGACTTAAATTTATTCTTTCTGCCACTTCCAGGGGCCTGTGTAGTGAGATGGGTGGTGCTAACGTGTATTATTTCTCAAGGCCAGAGCTGAGACTGGGCTGCTCTCCTGCTTCATGGGGCCACAGGAAGATATGCAGAGGTGCTTGCTTACTTCCCTGGACCTCAGTGGGCTGAGTCACTCAGACAGGCCTGCCTGCCTATGATTTTTTGAATTTCTGGGAAGTCATTTTCACCATATAGATTCTGTACCTGGTTTGTTATATTTAAGACTAAACTTTTTTTAAAAAATTCATTTATTTTATTTCTAGTATGCCCCATTTTTTAGTGTAAACCCTTGTGTATCTGGCATCATCTTTATTATAATTAATTTATATTAATTATATTAATTATAATTAAATTATCAAAAATTTCCTTTAACATTTCTTGAATTACTGTTCAGCTTACAATGAAATCTTTTAGTTAGTTTTTTTCTTTTTTAGTCCTATATTTTGAATGATACTTCATCTGCTTATAAGTCTCAATTGACAGATTTTTTTGAGGGTTTAAATTTGTTTTGGAACAATAAAAATGTAACCCTATTTTCTTTTGTTTTCTGTTTTTCATTGTTTTCTTAATTAGAAGTCTACTATAATTTTAAGAAACCTTTCTATATTCTCATTTTAGTGTGTATATCTGTCTCTTTGTCAGGGTACATTAAATTTTTTCCTTGCTTTTGCTTTTTACCAGTTTGAAAATTCTGTGCTGTTACTATTTTTCATTATCCTTCTGACATGTTCCTACGTCTATTGCTTTATAGCTATCATTGGTTGTGTGCAGAATTCTTAGTAATTATTGTTCAAACATACTTTATGTCTTTTCTGGGTTTACAGTTGCATGTGTGCTGGAACTTCGATATTTGTCCCACAACTATTGAATGTATTGTTCTGTTTTTTCCCCCTAATCTCACTTCTCCTTATGTTTCAGTTCTGGTAATTCCTTTTGAGTTGTCAAGAAGTGCCCTGATCCTTCCTTCAGTTTTGTTGAATCTTTTGTTGAGCTCATAGAAGATACTATTCATCTCTTTTAATAAGATTCGTATTTCTTACATTTCTTACATTTGTGGAGATTTCCCATTATGTCTTGCATGATGGCTGTCTTTTCTATAATTACAACTTTCAATTCTCTCTTTGGTGATTCTAAAGCCTGTATCATATGTAAATTTAGTCTTATTGAATTGTGTTTTTATTTGGTTTTTTGTTTGGTTGTTTTATTACTTTAAGATGTCTTTTGTTGAAAGCATATCACCTGAGTACTACAATGACCATACATTTATGTTTATAAATGGACTTGACTTTCTTTTTGTTAAATCTTTAGCTTGACATAAATTTGAGATATTTGAAAGAAACATTAAATTTCTTATATGGCAGAGAATGTATCTTAAGCCCTAACCTTTTGTCTTGCCTGGACCATTTGGCCACATGTTGATAAAATTTTCATTTTCACTCTTCATTGATGGTATTACAAGCTGGGTTAGTGGGCATCTCAAATTTCAGCTTATTCGGGGATTGTCCGGGGCTAAGCTTGGGCAGTTTTCTCCTGATCCTACTCATCCAGCTTCTCTGTATTATGGCATTCTTCTTTGCCAGTTGGAGCTTCCCTGTAGCTCCATATACCCTAAGTTCTTCGTTTTTTAAATCTGTCATGTTCTTGCTGTTTTTATTTTCAGTGTGGATAGAATACAGTCATTTTTTTTCCTGTTAACTTTAATGAACACTCTGTCTTATTCCTCTAGACAGAACTTTTATATGTAGTCTGGCCTCCACAAAATTTAAGTCTTAAAATTCAGGTCTCTGGCTGTTTCTAAACTTCCTAGAATTTCCATTATAATTTTAGTAACATTATTTTTCTCTCTATGTTTAAAAAAGCCTGTTGATTAATTAATAGATGAGTGCCACCTTTCTGCTTGTGCCCCATTTCTCTATAAAGTTTTGAATTAGTAGCTCCTAAATGTCTCCTCTCCATTTAGTGATTTCTGTGAATACTGATGTTTCTTACAATTTTTCACTGCAGAAGTAATTAAACACTACAGGATGAAACTCTAATTATTTTAATTCTTATAACTATTCTGTTAAAAGCTATTATGGACAACACAAGAACTAGCACGTGAATGTTTATTGAAGCTTTACTCATAATTGGAAAAAATTGGCAGTAGCCCAGATCTTCTTTGGTTGGTAATGGATATATATCGTACAGTGGATATTATACAGCAGTAAAAATAAATGAACTATCAAGCCATAAAGAGACATATATGAAGGAACCTGAAAGGCGAATTGCTAAGTAAATGAAGCCAGTGAGGAAATCTATATACATTATGATTCCAAATGTATGACACGCTGGAACAGGCAAAATTATGAAGACCATAAAAAGATCAGTTATTGCCAGAGGTGAGGGGAGAGGGAGGAGGAATAAATTGGTGGTGCACAGAGGTTTATAGTAAAATTATCTGCTACTGTAATGGTGAGCATATAGCTATTTGTCAAAATATACAGAACTCTACAACACAAATGGTGAACCCCAATGTAAACTGTGCTCTTTAGTTAATAATAATTAGTATTGCTTCATCATTTATAAAAAGTGCAATAGAAGATATTAGATCAAAGATGTTAATAGGGGAAAACTAAGGAAGAGTGATGGGGACTGGCAGGAAGTATTATATGAGAATTCGTCTTTCTTTGCTTCTCTTGTGTATGCCTAAAACTTATTCTGAAAAGTCTATTAATTAAAAAAAATTGATTCTTAATAAAGTGTTCATAAGTATTGGCTAAACAGAGTAAGCAAATAACCTTACTCAGTTTGATGGAATATAATAAAACAAACTGTTTTGAATGTGTATATTTCTGTTTTATTGTTAATGATTTAGTACTTCTCTAAATCTTAGAAGTACTTCCTAGAAATACTAAATAGTATAACATTAATCACTAATACCTTTTTTAGAATACTGGTAGTCATTCTTGTTCTTGTCTCTTATTTCTTTGCTTTTTGGTTTTTCCACTTAGGTGTACTTGCGCTATCTTGGTACCCACCTGATTCAAGTGATGAGAATGGAGAAGCTACTGATAACTTGGTACCAACTATTTTGGATAAGGCTCATAAATATAATCTAAAGGTATTAAATTTATTTTCAACCTATATGTCACTTAACTCTAGGAAAAGTGTATAGTAATAGCAATTTTCAAATAATCATTTAATTATGAGAAAATAATGACTTAAAATATATTTCATGAAGAAAATTACTCTAGTTTAATCTGTGAATTAAACTTTATACAAATTATATTTTAGAGAGCTCTTTTTGTAACCATCTGATATGTTTTTTTTTTGGTTTTTCTCCGGTACCGGCAACGGAACTCACGACCTTGCGCTTGCCAGGCAGGCGCTTTGCCGCTGAGCTAAATCCCCAGCCCTACCATCTGATATGTTAATTTATTATTTATTTTAGCAGAAAGTGTGTTGAAAGTTTCTTTCATAAAGATAATAAAGAAATTAATGAAAATTTATATCTAAGTAACTTAGATGTCAAAGGTCTACTTAAAAATATTACCCATGTGACTTTACATCTTTATATAGTAGTTAGAACCTAGACCACTGCTTATGCAATTTTCAAAATCTGATTTTCATTTAAATCTTCTGTATAATGTTTTCATATATTCTTGTGTGCATTTACAATATAGGAGAAATTCTGAAGAGAGGTATAGAGCAAATTTATGCTACTCAGTTATTAGAAAATATCACAAATGAGGAAAACTAAGGTGCAGTGTAAGATTTTATTTAGTTTTTTAGATAGTTCATGGAAACAAATAAGATTGATGATTAAACAGTTTCAAGTAGTATATCAAAGAAAAATTTTATATGGCTTGATGAGAAAGTAAGCATTGTTTAAAATTCCCTGGATACTTTTTAAAAAATTGGTTATGTGTAGGTAGTAACGTTATCCTGAATAAATTCATAAAATTATAGTCAGAGTTATATGATTTTCAATATTACTGAAAGCCATAAAAGCAAAACTATTTAAAAATGTAAAGCTGTTTAGAACTAACACATTATAACTAGAAATAACACTTTTTAAAGAAAAAACTTAAAAATGGTACAAAAGTAGTGTTGAGATTATTGTATTATCAATACCAATGAGACATAGATCATAAAGAACATGGAACTGATAAATATGAAGTATGAAACTAATTAAAACTGGGTTCAGTTGCACATGCCTATAATCCCATTTACTCAGGAGGCTGAGAGAGGAAGATTACAAATTCAAGATCAGCCTAGAAAAGATAGCAAGATCCAGTGTCAAAAAAACACTGTATATACACACATGTATAGACATGCATGTCTTCAAACTCTGTGGCCTGCATAAATCCATACTTTCTTCCATTTTTTGTAGAAAATAGTATGTAAGCCAGTGGTAAAACAGTATGAAAAATGGAAAAAACATATAATTAGAAGAGAGTTTAAATTTTATATTGATATATTTGAAATTTAAAAGAAATGGGTAGTTTTCTAGAAAAATACCTCAAAAAAGTTGCTTTTGTGCAGAAACAGGTTTAAATAATCTGAATTGACTAATTTTCCTAGGAAAAATTCGAAGGTATTTGAACACATTTCTTTCCCAAAGTACCAGATTTATGTATCAATCTGTTCAACTTCAATGAAACAGTTGATCCTTGTGATACTGAAATAATGATGTTGCAAAGTGTACTCAGTACCTATTCTTACCTAACATCACCCTAGAACTTCATAGCTTAGAATAACAAACATTTGTTATTGCATACAATTTCCAAAGGTCAAGGACCTGGAAGTGTCATAACCAGGTCAAGGACCTGGATGTGGGTGTGGTTTCAGGTCTCATTGAAGAGGTATCAGGTGGGCTGCAAGCTGGTGCTGCAATCATTTGAGACTATAAGATCTATTTTTTAAGGCTTTCTTGTGTAGTAAGCAGGTGATGGACAAGGAACTTACGTTCTTCACCATGTGAACCTGTCCAGAGGGCTGCCTGAGTCTCCTTAGGACTTCACCTAGCTTCCTCAGAGTAAGTTGAATGATCTGAGGAAAAGAGAATCCTTGATAGAATTTTCAGATTTTTTTCTTTTCACCTAATCTTGCAAGTAATATTATCACTTCTGCCCTGATCTGTTGATGTATCTCCTGGCAAACCAGCCCTAGCAAAATATGGGAGAGAAATGCATAAGTTGTGAAGACCAGGAGATGGGGATCAGTGTGGGATGTCTTGGAGATGCAGTAACAGGAAAGCCTTCTAATTAATTCTGTAATGACACCACCATTCTTATTCAGAGGTGAATAACAGCACAAGAAAGAGCCTTATCGAGCCATCTCACTGATGAGAACACATGCAGAATTCCTAAAGAAAATATAGATAAGAAGTGTTTATTAATAATGATCTAAGAACAGTTCCAAGAGTAACAAATCCAAATCTCTGAATCTGAATTGCCTGTATTCAAACATGGCTCCACCACTTTCTGGATTTATATGTAACTCTTATTATGCCTTAGTTCCTGTGCCTTTGCAGTGAAGATTACATAAGGTAATATATGTAAATAATTAAGATTAATGTCTGGCACGAAGTAAGCACCGTATAAGTGTTAAGTAAAGAAATCTTCGTTGACTGTTTATAGAAGCTTGATCATCTTAATGAGTACTATAAATTTGACCAAATAAGAACTACTAATAAAACACTTAAATCCTTGAACTTGATGCACTTTAACATGATAAAAAATATATTTTAATAGATTGAAATATACAACATACTCTTAGAAAAAACAGTCAATCTCTTGACCAACACGAGTAAAAGAATGCATCTGTCATCAGTATTATGTCATAATAGAGACTCAAAACAAGTTGACTAAAAAAATACATTAAAAAGTTTTATATAAAAAGATCATTCTTTGCAAATGACAAATACAAAACCCATGAAAATTTTCTAAAAGCTATTAGGAATAATGAGTTCAATATAGTGGCTAGAATAAAAAAAAATAATATAATTCAGGAGGATAACTAACAGATAAAAATCAGGAAAAGTAATGGAAAATAAAATCAGTAGGTACACAGAGAACTCCTTGGTGTTTTACTAGAGAAAATGAACTATACACACGAATACAGAAACATGAATTTGATGAGGATTCAGAGTTGCATGAGTGGCTATTCTCGCAAACATTTGTATTCCTTTTATTTAATATAATTTATAAATTCAATATAATCCCACTTAGAATTTTAGTGAGATTTTAAATACTAAATTTGGCAAACTAACACTGAAGCTTATAAATATATTGGCATACATTTTAAAAGATTAGTGATAAAGGGAAAGCCTGTTTTTCCAGATAGTGAAGTGTATAAAATGGCAAAATTAGCGTATGGCATTAACCTCTGTGGAGAAAGAAATCAGTGCAACATAATAGAATCGAGAAACAAGGCACTTCATATTAAAATCTAAAATGTCATTCAAGAATGATTTAAGATCAGGTATAAAAATGTAAAATGAGGTATATTCACGATCTTATCCTCTTGATAGTGTTTGTTTCATTTTATTTGTGCATTATCTGCTATTATTCCTTATGCATAAGCAATCAGACTTCAAGTTTGATCATGTTTTCGGTGTGCTCATGCATCTTCAAGTTTATTATTTTTCAGTGCAATTTGTTTGTAAGTCCTTAATGAAAATGTGAATTGTAGTGTCGTTTAACTCAAGACTATTTACTCTGAGTTCTCACATTAGTACTACTCTCATTTTCTATATAACTTCTTATAGATTATATATCCTAATGAAGGATAGTCTGGTTTTTGCAGTACTGGTAATTAAACTCTGTAAGAGAGAAATCTCTGTTGAAATACTCATTTCAAATAAAAATGAAAATTTAGCTTTTCTTTTCGTTCAAATGTTTGTTTTATTAGTATATGTTTGCAGTACATAATGACAAGTTTCATCATGGGGAGTTGATACATGTGTATAATACATCTACCTTTTTGCCTTTTAAATTCTGAGTAGTTATTGGGGAGTAGAAATGAATCTCTTAAGAAAGGTTAAAAAGCCAAGACTATTGTATTATTGCTTTTTGTATAGCTGACTCATTTCTGTTATAATCTTGAAACTCTTAATGCAGCATCTGTCAAATTAGCTGACTGGCAAGATCTGTCACTTGCCCTATCCCTCAGTGCCATTCAGTGAGTTTTCACTGACTTTTTTTTTTTTTTAATTTTTAATTTTTTCTTCTGGTATCGGGAACCGAACTCACGAACTTGCACTTGCCAGGCAGGCGCTGTGCTGCTGAGCTAAATCCCCAGCCCCTTCACTGACTTTTGAAATCTGCATATAACCACACCTCCTGGTCCCTGGCACCGGATCTGAGACTGAATAAAAGATCTGTTTATCTTCCACAAAGTAAATCCAATAGCCACTGTTCTGCTAAAGTTTTGCAGTAATTCCGAGAAATGGGAACTCAAAAAAAAATGCTATTTTAGTATATTGAAAGAATATGGTAAAGTGAAAATATCTGATTTTTTAGGCTAGTTAAAGCCTTTGTGTGTAAGGAGAGTGTGTAAGAAAATGAACTCAGCCTGAGTTCATTGTCTGTGGAAGTCATACTGATTGTCTGTGGAACTGCCACTTTGTCTGTGCTGACATCCTCAATTAGATTTTTATATCTAATGATTAGAAAAATGTGGTAGTTGATAATGTTTTCCACAATATTTAGAATAATTTCTTGGCCATATCTCTTCCAGAGAAAATATACCCATCATTAGTAAATAGTTTTACTGTAAGAAAATACCTGCAGCTAGGTAACTTTATGAAGAAATTGATTTGGGTCATAGTTGTAGAGGTTCAAGGGCATGGTTCTGGCTCTGCCTGACCCCAGTGAAGGTATTGTGGCTGATGGCATCTTGATGCTGGGAGCCTGAGTGAAAGAGAAATCAAGTTGACAGGAAGCCAGGCAGGACAGGAAGAGCCAGACTTGCTGCTTCTGACAACACTTGCATGAAAACTAACCATAGTTTCCCAAAACAAGTATCTCCTGTCTCTCTTCCTTCCAAGGACTGTACTCCCAGCAAGACTTAATGACCTCCCACTAGGTTGTACCTCTTCGGGTCTCACCGTCTCCCATATTGACACAGATTTTCAAGAAATCGCATCCAACCATAACCAAACCAGAACCAACACACTGTAGCTTGCCTCTACCTGGGTAGCTCTGGGATCTGACAGTATTTTTTTTTTTTTTTTAATCTTACTGGCATGTCCCTTTCATTTGTAAAATGACAAACCATAAGATAGTTTTATCTATTGAATCTTACTGTGCTTTCTGTTGTGTTATTGTTATGGAACAGCAAATTAAGAAAAAGAACAATTCTATATGGAATAATACATCTTATTTTTATGAATAATGGACAGTTTTCTTTTTGCTTGCTAATGTTAGAAAATATAGTGGTACCTCGTTTATGAACGTATTTTATGATTTGGGGGAAGATGGCTGCATTTGTGATTGTGTGGCGAAGAGGGCTGTGATCCTGTTTGTCACCCAGTGTGAAGTTTGGGAACAAAAGCAAAGCCTTACTGAATGCCTTTGTTTGCAAACCACATTGTTTTTAAATAGAAGTGTTGGTGAACCCTACAGTATTAATTTGTTTAATTAATGATATAATACCTTAATAGAATTGTTTAAACTGCTAAGACAATATGATGAGACAAGATTAATGATGTTGTGAATTCTGTGCTGATAAATGGTTACCTCCAATCACATAACTAACCATATATCTAAAACATTAATTATAAATGGGTTCATTAGTAACATCCCCTTTTTTCTTGGTAATCTTCAAAGCAAGGAAATAATCTCCCCCTTTCTCCCAATTTGATTAATATTTATTTTCTTACTTTCCCCCAAATAGTCCTATTAATTTAATAATTTTATTTTAAAGTTGATAGTTGTATCATAATTGGCAGTTGTACTATAGTGGTTTGTCATGTTTATTAGTAGGCTTCTTAAACTTTGCTTGGGTGTGTTTTATTGTTTCTATTTTGTAAGGTGAAAAAGGTTTTAGTTTCATTCTTTTTTGTTTAAAAATAGGAGTTTTTAAGTCATGAATTTGTCTCACAGTTAAGCTTTTGTTATAGCTCATTAGACTTGATTGTATAATGTCTTAAATAGCATTAGTCACTAAACACTTTGTAATTGTAATTTTGATATATGAACTTCAACCGAGAATTATTTTAGTGCTTTTTAAATTATGAACGGGTAAGAAAAGTAAAAATATTTGATGCTTTAGTTACTTGTTCTATATTGTGTTTAGCAACTGTACGCTAAGGGATTTTTGGAGAGTATAAGTGAAAAAAATTAAAATCAAAATATAAATCATGATTTCAGAGCTACTGGTCATGTGTGCTTTTTATATTTGTCTGCATATTGGCTGCAGCAAGGATTGTAGTCCTCATTGATGTCATGCACCAGGCTCATTTTTTTAGGAGTATAAAAACCAGAGCTGAATCTTTTCTGCTATGTCCTCTATCCTACACTGGTAAGACCACAGCAGTGAAACAAGTCCCTTGATTATGACATGATAGAGATATTTGATAGCTGCTTTTATTTTTTAGTAAGTATTCCTCTCCTCCCTTCTCTTCAAGGAAAGGAGGAATACACTTCGTGCTACGTTAATGTTGACATTTGCTTCATGGCCTGTTTTGACTAATGAAACTCAGGGCATACCATGCATCTGCATGATTGTGCTGCTGTTTTCTTACCTGAAAATAGGAGCTCCATTATGTCTAGGACTGAGGGTAACAGAAGTGAGGAACTGATTTGAACCTGATCCATACCCTAGAGCAGAGCCATTAAAGCAAATCCACAGATTTTATGTGCGTGAGAACAAGTGTTTGTGTTTAAAAGCTGTGGCAGCTGTGTGTTTGTTATGCAGCATCACCGCACCATACCTGATCAAATTAAATCAAACATCTAATAAAAGAAAATCAGTTTGAAGTATCTGTTCTTTCCTTTTCTTTAGGATTATAGAGGAAAACAAATCATTTGATGGTTATCACCTTCCATTTTAATAAATTTAGTATTTTATTTTAAAGTAGTCTTTTTCTTTTCTTTTTTTTTTTTTTTTTTTTTTTTTTTGAGACAGGGTTTCCCTGTGTCGTTCAAGCAGGCCTTGAACTCACTTTGTAGCCCAGGCTGGGCTACAAACTCACAGTGATCCTCCCACCTCAACCTCCCAAGTGCTGGGATTACAGGCGTGCACCACCATGACTGGCTAAATAGTTCTTTCTGTCATATGTGTAATTCATATGTCCCATAATGTTGCTTTATAAGCATCCAGTGTTTATTTGCATAAGATTCTAGTGCTATCGTTATATCTTCTTTTCAGCCTTACACAATTCTTTTACCGTATGAATCTTTATACAGTATGTCTGTGATTCTTTTTTAAATGATTTTCCTTGAAACATTGTCTATGACTTTTTTCTTATTTTTAAATGAATAATGTGAATTTGCAGTGAAACCGTGGTGAATGTTATCTAAATGGAGTATAAATGGCAGACCTAGAGTTTAACTATTGTCTGTTTTTGCCTAGAAATCATTCACCAATTCCTCATGCATGCATTCATTCATTCAGTACCTTCAGTGTGCCAGATACTATTCTAGATATGGTTTAGTATTAAGATGTTCCCCATATGGGTAACAGGGGAAGAAGATATTTTCTCTGGCCTTAAGGGACTTTGCAATCTATTGGAGGTCAGAGACAAGCACATATAAATTGCAAGAAAAGTAAAAAGTACGGTATTATGACACTACATAGGAGTAGAAAATGACTTACCATATTCTTGTAGCAGGAAAGGAAGAGTGTGCTGGGATAGAGATAGGGAATGGAGATATTGGAGTAGAGAAACAGGGACAGGTTTTTGCTTTAGAGAGTTCACTTTGGCTGCAGAGTAGACAAGAGATTACCTCACCATTCTGACAAATTCCAGCCCAAGATTGCGTGGTAGCTCTGTTGCCTTGGGCCTTGCCAAGGGCAGCACATCATGACAAAAACTAGTAGAATAAACTGCAGCACAACCCAGTAAACAGAGAGATTGGAAGCTTGGAATCCATAATGCCCTGTGAAGACAGCCTCCCAGTGACAAAAGGACCTTGCACTAACCCTTAACCCTGAAGGTTCATGTCATCTCTCAGTAGTGTCACCATGCAGACCGTACAGACCAACACATGGGCTTTGGACAGGAACTCGTCCAAATCATAGCAATAACATTGAGGAATATGAAAACGCCTGTGGAATTGCCAGTTTTCTTTGAATTGAACTTAAGAAGCAAATGGCAAAGTTACTGAAAGATCTGACTAATAGTACTAACAACATACAGTTTTCCCTCCATAACTATGGGTTCTGCATGTGTTGATTCAACTGTGGATGGAAAACAACCAGGAGAAAAAACTGTGTCTCTACAGAACATACGAAGCCTTTCTTCATTTTATTATTACCTAAATAATATAGCATAGTAACTCTGGACATAGTATTTGCATTGTATTTGGTATTATAAGTAATCTAGAAATCATTTAAAGTATACAAGAAGATAAATGTGGCTTTTATGCAAGTGCTGCGTCATTTATGTAAGGGACATGAGCATCTGCAGATCTTGGTGTTCATGGAGATCCTATGGAAACTACCACCTCTCCTTTGGATACTGAGGAATCATTATGTTCTGCAAAATTGAATTGGATGTTAGTTTTTCACTGGCTAGACTTTTTCCAGTGTTACTGTGCTCTCATTTGACCAAAAAAAGAGTTCTTACTAGATACTCTGACTTTAAAATTAATTATGTGAAAACTAGTAGCATTGAGTAACGCAAAATACATTCTGATTTAATTAGATAATTTAGTTTTTTACTGCAATAAGATGGAAGTCTCTAGTTCCATAAGTCCTTCATAGGTCCTGATACCTAAAATTAAAACAGTATAAATACATTTATTTGATACACAGATTTTAAGTTACTGTTGGTTAGTGAGCAAAATTAGGAATGAAAGTGAAAATTCTCATATTCTTTGTTTTAAAAATCATAAATACATTGTCACTTAAAGATATTATCTGTACCATCTGCATTACTAGCTAGAAGAGGTATGCAAAGTGGTTTTATTCCCCATAGTTATTCTTGATTTATATGTAACAGCTTTTTTTAGGTAAAAATTAAGTCTGTACACAGTATTTAGAAAATAGTTTTAGTTACTGTTTTCTACTATTATGATGAGACATGCAAACCATATTATAATTTAAGAATTGGGGCCTGGTGGCACACGGCTGTAATCCCAGCACTTGGGAGGCTGAGGCAGAAAATCATCGTTGCAAGTTCAAAGCCAGCCTGGGCTACATAGTAAGTTCAAGGCCAACCTGAATTACATAGCAGGACTCTGTCTCAAAAAAAAAAAAAAAAAAAAATGAAATTAGGAAAATGGTTCTGTATAGCACTACTATATATTTGTCAAGAGTTTGTTATAAATGGTTTGAATGTTAATACAGGTTAAACATAGATTTTTAGTAAAGTACTATAAAATAATTATTTAAATATGTTATTCGTTCCATTGAAGTGTAAATTGCACGGTCACACACTTGAAAGTATCTACTCATATTTTTCTTTTTACCTCAGAGGTAAATTTGTTCCCTCATTGATTATTTTTTTTCTTTCTTTGTTTTAGGTCACTTTTCACATAGAACCCTACAGCAATCGAGATGATCAAAACATGTACAAAAATGTCAAATATATTATAGACAGGTGAGTTTCTTCTATATTTGTAATTGCTGTTGGTGACCCAGTGATAATTGTCATTATATAGAATGCATGTGATATAGCAGAGTATATTTAAGTAAAATTTGAGAAATTTGAATGGATTATGATCTGACCTTTTTTTCCCTACCTGATTTGACATTTTTAATAAATTTAAACTGTTTTTGAAATGAATCTCATAATTACTTTGAGGACTATTTCTGAAATTCTGTATAGTTCACTTTCTGCATGAATAAAGGTTGGTGTTTCTACTATTTCACAAGTTTATAAGGCTATTTATGATTTCAGTCATATTGATACTTTATTTCTAAAATACTAGGAAAATAATTGTGTATTTCTAAAAAGATTCAGATTATGAAATATGAACAGCTTTTATAGCACTGATACCTATTTCATTTATATCCAATATGATTAAAAGAAAGAATTAATACGTTTTCATTTTGTTAAAGGAATTCACTGATAATCTCTGACAGACATCAGACTTGTCAGCAATAAAGGGACATTTAGTGTACAGAAAAAGTTTATGGATTCATGTATTCATGGGCTTTTATGGCATTAATCAACACTTTATAGACTTGAGCATGAGATAATTAATTTCTTATTTGGTAATTATTTAGTAACTCATTTTGTAATGTATAAAATTAAAATATTTTTAATTATTATATGACTAACTTCCTGAAGAAGGGGAACAGTGTGGTTAAACTGTACTGATTACTTTGCTTTTCAGCATGTAAACAGTTTTTGTGTAAGTTGTGAATATCAAGTAGTGAATATCCATTTCACCTTTACATGTGTTTATATTCTAGATACGGAAATCATCCAGCCTTTTACAGGTACAAGACGAGAACTGGGAAATCTCTTCCTATGTTTTATGTGTATGATTCCTATATCACAAAGCCTGAAAAGTGGGCCAATCTGTTAACCACTTCAGGGTCTCACAGTGTCCGCAATTCCCCTTATGATGGATTATTTATTGCACTTCTAGTAGAAGAAAAACATAAAAATGATATTCTTCAAAGTGGTTTTGATGGTATTTACACATATTTTGCCACAAATGGCTTTACTTATGGTTCCTCGCATCAGAACTGGGCTAAACTAAAATTCTTTTGTGATAAATACAACTTAATGTTTATCCCAAGTGTGGGTCCAGGATACATAGATACCAGCATCCGGCCTTGGAACACTCAAAATACACGGAACCGAACCAATGGAAAGTACTACGAAGTCGGTCTAGATGCTGCACTTCAGACCCACCCGAGTTTAATTTCTATCACCTCCTTTAATGAGTGGCATGAAGGAACCCAGATTGAGAAAGCTGTTCCCAAAAGAACCAGTAATACAGTGTACTTAGATTATCGGCCTCACAAACCGAGCCTTTATCTAGAACTGACTCGCAAGTGGTCTGAAAAATACAGTAAGGAAAGAACCACTTATGCATTAAATGAGCAGATGCCTGTTTCTTAAGGCATTTATTAGAGGTAATTATCAAAAATCACCTAATTTCAAGAAATGCATTCCTTTTGTTTTGAGTTATGGAACAATACTGTCAATGTCTACTATTACTGTTATCTTTATTAAAGTTTCTTTTTACTTTTTTAAAGACAGTAAATACTGCACTGAGAAAGTATTGTAGATAATGACTAAAATTGAAAATCTGCTAAAATGGAAATTTAATTTTCATATTACAGTAGGTGAACTCTTTTGTTACATAAACTAGCTATCACGTGGCTAATTCCTGTTTGTATCCTGAGCCCAAAGATGTAGGACTGTATGTATATATATTGTACATTTAACAAAGAAAATTAATACCTAGAAAAGATATTGTACAGATTGTTTCTAATTTTTTTCAGTGTTCAGTTTCCTTTAGTGTATCACTAAAGACTTTAGATAACTTCCCCATAGTGATAACAGTTGTCAAAATATAATCGCTTCTCAGATTTGCTGTGAATCTAAAACCACTTTAAATAATAGTCTACTATTCGTTTTAAGTTACATACCTTAAACCTTACTGTGAATCATGTTGCGTCAGGAAGACTTGGTTTTTGCAGCATAGTCTGTACCATCGTTTGAAGATTTTTCCTAAACCATTACATCCTAAGTGTTTGGCATGCTTCTGCTTTACTATGCTGTATAGTATTTCAGACTTTAGAAACTATGACAAGCACTTTTATAGAAGTTAATGATTGTATCTCAATTATTAGGAAAATGTTTCACAATTGTTATGCATAAATGATGCCACAAATACTATTATTTTCAGAATACCACGTCAATCTCTTACTATTCTATTATTTAGTCTTAAAATTTAATATTCCTCAGACATTAGCTGAGAAAGAAGAATATTCATTCTATCATTGAGTTGTCGTTTAACATTTTGTTTTTTATCAAAAATAGCAAAGAACATGTACTTACCATTTCAGATATTACAGACATGGAAACAAAAGCTTGTTATATATTTAAAATAATTCCTGAGAGGACAGTAGTTTAAATTCTTGTACATAATGATATATATCCCCATTTATATAGTGATATCCCCATTTAAAAATGTAATACAGTTTAGATATCTATCAGTTTAAAATAGTTGTGATCAATAACTATCACATTGTGGCAAATGGATCATTTATATGCTAAAAGTCTTTCATAACAGGGCCATAATTCACATCTCTCTGCTGGGTGGTTTGAACCACCAATGGTAAATACACGACTATCCCATGTATAACTGTGCACCACGAGTGGTACAAACCAGTGGGACAGTCATTGGGTGTCACCGGTGGTTCAAGCTGGTGAGAAGGTGTCAAAACTAAGAATAATAATAAAAAGGCACTCTATTGTTTTAATTGTTTGTAACTATACACTAAAAAGCATCTAAGACATCATTTTATATAAATATTATCTCAGATATTTGATTCTATTAAGAGAAGTAGTAGGGTAATATGAACAAGCAGTTATATAAATCTTTTGAGTATAGACATTCAGGAACAAATTAGCACTGAGATTTATCATAAAATAGCCTACCAGGTGATAAAATGAATTTTTAAACACGGATTTTGAAGTAAAACATTATGTTTTTAAAACGAAGCATGCCTAACATTAAACTGCTTTATAACTTAAGAATTTTCTATTTCTTAGAGAATGATCAGGCCATTGAAGATTACTACAGTGCTAGTAATCTGATTATTTTCTGGAGAAAGTTATAAGGCTAAATCAGTGTGATGATATTTTGATATAACTAAGCATCTTCATAGGAACAAAAATACAGTTGTAGCCTGTGGATTTTTTTATATACAGTTAGCCACTATATGTTATTTTAAATTGTTATAAACGTGTACCTAGTAATATTTTATAACATACATATTTTATTACATTTTGTTGGAGAAATAAATGTCAACTGTATAGATTTTCTTCATTGTGTATGTTTTATATTTGAATCCACCATGACAGAAAATGAGTTTCATGAAATAGTTCTGAGATTAAGGGAAGGTGTGTAAAAAGAGGAAGTTCTCCGAAGGAATATCACTTCTTTCTTGTTCCCGCTGTGGACATAGATAATGCACCACATCATGCCTCACCTCTGTTCCGTCCCGATTCCCCAAGCCTTTGCCCTAACCAGTCAGCAGCAGTCACATTTCAAAGTAGGATGACACAGATTCTGTATTCATTGTAAAGTTATTCACAAACCAGAAATGATTGGCATAGCTTCTCATAATGACTTAATAGTTCATAATTATCTATAATTTTTTCCTTTTTGAAAAAATGAGTAACCCGTTTATATCCATGGTCTGCATATTCAACCAGTTGCCAATTGCAAATATTCAGGGCAAAAGAAGCACATTGTAGTAGAAGCTGTTTTTCTTGTTATTATCCCTTAAACAGTACAGTACAGTACAGTGCAGCAGCTACTGATGTAGTATTTACATTGTACTAGGTATTATACATAATTCAGAGTTGATCTTAATATATACAGGAGGATGTGCAAAGGTTATATGCAAACGTTATGTCATTTTATATAAGGAATTTGAGCATTTGCAGACCTTGTTATCCACCTACTGCAGGAACCGATCTCCCACCAATACCAAAGGACTGCTGTGTTAGGAAACTTTTTCTAATAATTTTGTTCTTAAGGAAGACAGCTTTCAGAGTCTTTCTCAGGTATTCAAAACAATTGCCTTTACCTTTGACTTCTAACAGTTTAGATAATATTGGTCACAAATAAAGAACAAACAATTGATTTCTCACTTTAAAAGTCTAAATGTGTGAGTTCAGTAAACTGTTAAAAGACAAAGTGGTATATAACATGCAACACAAGAATTGTAATGAATTTTTTGTAAGTTATTCATTTTTATTGTTTAATCATTATTAAAAATGACTCCTTTGTTAGTTACATGGAGTAATTTTCATCTAACAAAAGCCTACATAAAGTATTGTATCTTAGATATTAAAATCTCTTTATGAAACGTTTTAATTTCTTGTTAATAGATGAAAAGCAGCATTTAGTCAGCATTCTTTATGTATTTTCTGTAGTGAAATTTGCAGCTTTTACACAGTACTTATCTTTATAATTGTATACATTTTAATTTGGTGAAGTTTTGTTATGTATACAGTAGACATACATTCCAAGTTTAGTTTTTTTGTAATTTGGGTGATGTTTCCCCCTTTTCTCTGCTCTAAGTGTATACATCTGTTAGCTCTGACATCTAAAAACTAATCTCTAAATACAACAGAGTCACAAGCCACCAAGACCCTACCAAGTTCATAATTACTCACTTTTTAAAACTGATCATAATTATTCAGTTTAACATGACTCCTCCTAAACTATGATACCTATAAAAACAGTCCTTAAAAATATGGGTCAAAATTTTGTAGCCATTGTAAATCAGATTGCTTTCTTGATTAGAAATTCTAATTTTTGTACATTAATATACCTTAGAACTTTGCTGAATTCATTTATTCTAATAGTTTTTTGGTGGGCCGGGTGGAGTTTTCTATATATGAGACCAGTCATTGCAAGCAGTGACATTTGACTTCCTCCTTTCCAGTCTGGATGCCCATCATTTCTTTCTCTTGCCTGATTGCTCTGGCTGGGGCTTCCTGTACAATGTTGAATAAAAGTAAGGAGATTTTGAATTACAATCAAACTTTCTCACTTCCTATAGAAAAACAGTATTTAATGAGAGCAAAATTTGTTATTAATACAAATATTTACTGTTTCAAAATGAAAAATTGACTTGGCTAAAGCAAAATATTTTTTATTGTTCAAAGCAAGTTTTTAAAATGTCCTACAAAGTAAATGTAATGTTACTTTGTTACATAACCACTTAGACTAAACGTTTTTATAAGCTTAGGGTGATGTTTTTACCCTTAGGAATTCAGGTTTCCTTTGGTTTAATTACTTTACAGGGACTCCTTCCCCCTTCGTCAAGTCAGGAATGAGTGCCAATTCTATTCTCCTCAGCTGTCACTGAAAGGAGGAGAATTTTTCAGCATGATTGGTGTTTTTGTTGTGTAGTCACTATTTAATCTGTGGTATCAAAAGATAAAGTTAAGGTTAATAAACAGATAACCATAGATCTGAATTTTCCTAAACTAAAAAAGTGGCACATTTATAATGGATGTTCTCGATTTTATTTAAATCTCATATGTTTTAAATTTTAAGTTTCACATATCACATACAATTAACTATAAATTTAACCACAAAGTTTTTAAAATGTTAGAAATTACCCCAGTGAAATAAATATTCTACACCAGAAAACTGTTCCACCATAATACTGCATACAATTGTGGTATTCAGTGGTACATGCAACTAATGGTATATTATGCTTTTGTGGGGCATGGATTGTGTGTGAGTGTGTGTGTGTGTGTGTGTGTGTGTGTGTGTGTTGGTTTTGAAAAGAGTAAAAATCTGAGCAAAATCATTGTAAACAAGACAAAATGGGCATTATCAGCTATTGACTAATACTTGTTTTTCACATAACTATGCTTAGAAGTAATTTTGAATCAATGTTACCAAAAATCATTATCAAAGCACTGTATTACCATGTTAATTTGATATCAAGTCTTTCTGCTAACTTAAAAATACCATGTGCAATCAGATATGATGGTTCATGGCTGTGTTCCCAGCTACTTGGGAGGCTGAGGCAGGAACATTGCAGGTTTTAGGCCAGCTTGGGCAGTTTTGGAATATCCTGCCTCAAAGTAAAATAAAATGAGCTAAGAATACAGTTAGTAGTAGAGTACACGACTAGAAAGTGTGAGACCCTGGATTCAATTCGCAGTACTTGAGGGGGAAATGCCAAATGCAAAAAAGAAATCCATACAGAAAAAACCAGTAAAGTGACTTTGGAATAAACTTAGGGTTGAAGAGTAGTACATTTTTCACTTTTATATTTAAATTATTACTTAGAAGAGTAGGGTGCCACAACTTGTTAAAGACAGTATATTAGGGTGAATCATTCTTTTAAAATTCTGTCTCCCTTAGAAATTAGAAAACAAATTAAAAGAAATACTTGCAAATGCTGAAAAATGAAGAGAGTGTCAAATGTGTTTTTCTCATTTAAACCTAATGAAATTGTATGGGTTAGTTGTAATTAAATTTATTCTCTGGATTGAAAGGGTTATCTAACAGTAGAAAGGTGATTATGCTAACAGGGTAAAGGTAAAACTTCATGGGAAAGGGTTAAAATTCATTATTCCTACATATTTACTGTTGATAAATTAGAAACAAAAAAGATTGCTTTAAATTGAAAAACCATATCTATGCGAAATCCTACAGGAAACACAATGGTAAAACTTGAAATTTTTAGCCCCTCCAAATTCAAAGACCCAATCCAAAAATGGGCAGTGGAGATGAATACACACTTCTCAGACAAGGAGATACAAATGGCAGATAAATATATGAGAAAATGTTCAACATCATTAGTCATTCGAGAAATGCAAATTAAAACAACACTGAGATTCCACCTTACCCCAGTAAGAATGGCTAGCATCAAGAAATCAACCAATAACAAGTGCTGGCGAGGTTGTGGAGAAGTAGGAACCCTTCTCCACTGCTGGTGGGAGTGTAGACTGGTGAAACCATTGTGGAAATCAGTTTGGAGATTCCTCTGAAAACTAGGTCTAGAGGTCCCATTCAACCCAGCTA
>NW_004955411.1:21767573-21820149 GCF_000276665.1 Chinchilla lanigera
TAGAGACCATACTCATAAGTGAAATAAATCAAACATACATGTGCAAGCACTGCATTGTTTCACTAGTGTAAATCTTGAAAGAGTTAATTTAAACTCGGAGGGATGATAGACACTGTGAAATGATAGGAAACCGCTCAAGAGTAAAGGGCAACTGGGATGTGGGAAAAGAGAAGGGAAAGAAGGAGAAATTTTGTATGTGTGTATATAAAGGATAGTTAACATGGTTGTTCTTCTATCTGCTGTTTCTATGCTGAAAGAAACTGTCAATGAGTCTTTGGTTGACCAGTATTGCATGTCTATATCTGTTTTCATGAGAAGCCACTTTGAAGATATCAATATGTAATACAACAACCATTGTTAATTCCCTACCACTTTGTTTGTAACTCCGTATTATCTGTACTGTTCTTTTGCTATGCTGTAAAATGTTGTCTGTTTGTTAATGTTTTCCTCCTTTTATTTTTAAAATTAAAAAAAAAAAAACTTGAAATTTTCCCTTAGACATAGGAAACATCACAAGGTTGGATTAGTGATTCTAGCCAATATTTTATTGTTTATGATTGCTAGTTACAGACCCTATGGGAAAATTAGTTTTAAAAGTTGCATAAAGTAACCTATGAAGTTAAAAATGAAGAGGAAGTCTATATCAAAAATATTTTTAGAATTCTAAATTAATGTTTATTAAATGTAGCTCTTCTATCACTTTTTTAATTCTTCAGATTTATATAAACCACGTGGCAGAATATTAAGCAAGTAAGAAGCAATCCACTCTTAAAATGTCAACTACAAATCTGCTTGCAAAATTCTCACTTGAAAATTTGCTTTGTTACAACATATATTTAATTAAAATACTGAAAATTACTCTTTTTAGGTATCTTACAAGAAAAATATTTACTGACAGTCATATGAACAGTATCATATGAACAGTAGCCAAGATCAAATTCTACTACATTTTTCCACGTGAGTTCTCTGTTTGTGGTGAAAACACAATCCCTGAATAAAGTGTACTGTTAATGCAATGTCATTTCATTTTTTTATTTGATTTATTCTTAAAGCATGGGCAGTTCTTCCAATTAGAATACATGTGATCTAACTCTGTAGAAAGGATTTGAAGTATTTTTCCACCAAAGGTAAATATAATAAAATTAATATATAAGTAATTAAGGGGCCAGGGATATTGCTCAGTGGCGTGGTGCCTGCTTGGTAAGCAAGAGGTCCTGAGTTCGATTACTGGTACCAAAAAAAGAATAGAACTTTTAAAAAGAATGACCATGTACGTAATGCTTGTATGTATAGTTGGGTAGATACATATAATTAAGCCTCCTGGTAGTTTAGGCAAAAGGCTTCATGGTTTTTACTACCAGAAGAGAAGGGTCAAAAATACAAATGCCTACAGGCACCTGTCAGTTTATAAAATAAATTCATCAGGTTTAAGAACCTAGAGAATTCTAGAATTGTGAGCAGCTCTTAGCTAATAATATTTGCTCATCAGTTCCTGTCACAATTGTCCTTTGTTACTGTGGGTCACATAAATGAGGAATTATGTCTAATTATGTTTGTATGCATTTTTCTAATTACGACATGTTGACAAATGTTGCACATTATTTTTTAAATGTATGTTGGTTGAATCCAGCACATAGATCACTAGTTTGTGACTATTGATACAAATAATGTATTTATGTTACCATAAATCCCTTCCACATTTTGTAACGCTCAGGAATTTCATGACTCCCTACACATTGTAAAATTATATATATATATATACACACATATATGTATATATACACATATATACATGCATATATATGTGTATATAATGTATAAATGTATATACATATATATAATGTATTTGTTTTATAGTTGAGGATATCTATAGTAACTTGTGAGTGTCCCACATGTGAAAAGGGGTGTATCTGCACAACTCTATTCCATTATAGGCTATTTCTGTGCACCAACACACTGGTAGCAAAAACTCTCCAGCTATTCCTTTAAAGTAACTTTTCATCAGTCATTTATTTTAATAGTATGATGTTTAAGATAGTCATAGCCTCTGATCTATTTGTATAATCCCTGTGCTCTTTCCACTAAATGTTTTGGTAAATTTAATAGTTATTAAAACAGAACATGTACCAGAATTTTAAAACAGTAAATATATTGACACGCTTTTCAATCACTATTACAATTTAGAAAACCATGTGTTGAATACTAACTTCATTTCTACCTTAATCATCATTCCTCATAGACCAATAAATGTTAAAAAGGGCGGTAGACTCAATCCTTTTGTACTACTTACAACAAAATCCTGCAAATGACACTGAGAAAAGTTCAGTAATTGACTAAGGTATAAGAATTGGTGTGGATAAGTAGTTATCCTAGAAAACTGCATGTTGAAAGAGACAAATTTGAAAGAGCTTGTTTACTGTCAAAAGGTGTGCCCATTCTTAGATGCTGCTATATTCATCCTTTTCCCCATTTCCTAAAATGTTTACTACCTTCTACACTACCCTCTTTCACAGCTGGTGTTTGCTTTAATAGAGATAGCAAAGGTGTGAAAGAACTTTTGAGTAATTGAACTCCCTAATCAGTAGATTTAATCTAAAGATGGATAATCCTGGGTGAGCTGAGATGACCCCTCTGAAGAAGTCTAAAGGTTAAAGACAGGAAAAAAAAAAAAAAATCAAAACAACAACAAAAATCTAGTCTTTGGCGGGCCTTCAAGAAGCAAGCTACCATCTGCTGCTTCAGGAAAATGAATTCTTCCAACCACTACGTAGGCTTGGATGAGAACTGTGCTTCACATGTCTTCAGCCTTAATTGTAGCTATGTGAGATGCTCAGCAGAGGATGCAGTTAAGCTGTGCCTGGTATCGTGATTGTGGAAACTCAGTAAATAAAATTGTTTTAAGTTACTAAATTAGTGATAATTTGTTACACGGCCAGAAAAATGAATATAGTTAAAATCTTCATTAGTTCTGCCACTACATGCATCTCTTGCACCCGTATGTTCTAATGAGCTCTGCCAGCCCTCTTTTTCTATGAAAAATCTGACTTCTTTTATCTAAGTCCAGTTCTGCCCCCTAGGCTCTGAATCCTCTTTCCTTTTGTCTGCTCAAAGATGTTAGTATGATGTTGCTTCTCTCTCCTAGATCAATAATTCAGTCTCTCTAGTGAACAGTTATTGGCAAACAGGATGTTTCCTTCCAATTTTAAAAAACAATATGAAACAAAAAATTATCCCTGTATTGCATTACAAAACCAAACTAAACCAAACAAAAACCAGTAAAACAAACAAAAGGTCTTACAGTAAGCAACGTTCTGCAAAATACCTCTTTGCCAAATGTCTCTTAACATTTTCTGATTTCCTTTACATTTAATGAGCCGTAATGCCCTACAAAGAGATCCTGGGGAGTTATTAATCCTGTAGCTTTGGCTTGACATATGATTGATTTAGTCTGGTGATTTAATCCTCACTGCCTTTGCTATGGTGATTATTCCAGTTAAGTAACTTGTGCAAGTTTATGCCTGAATGTTAAAACCTTGTCAGCTTTTTTCCAGAAACAAGTGTTAAAATATATGTTTGAAATATTTGCCATTATATTCTAGAAATTAATTACACTAGGTCACAAGAATGTTGTCATTGGTTGAGTTTCCTATGAAGAGGTATAACTGAGGCCTTTAGCAGGAAAATAAAACTTTAGAGAGATTTAGGGTGATGTTTTCCAAATACTTTTGTTTTTGAGTAATACGTTATTTTTACAAAATACTATGTTAACTTCTATAAGAAAAATGGCAAATATTTTTGAAGATCCATGAATAATAAGAGCTGATGGTATCGAGAAAACTTTAGAATTCTGTTGTGTACTTATAAAATCTAATTTCTAACACAGGCTGATACAGATTTTTTTTCACAAGTATTCCTCTTACAGAATAAGGCATTCATTTTATTTAAATACCTGATTTCCTGCAGATGTGATTTTAGTATCACAGATTAACTTGTCATTGTTTAGCATTAATGAAGCACCCAAAACTTTTTGAATTAATGCATCTTTCACTAATTGACAGCTGTTCTTTTGTTGCTCAGCATTATGACACCAGACATTATTAAGATAGCTGAGAAAACATTGATTTTCTTTAATGACGCCGTACAACATTTTGGACTTTTTTCAAATTTTACCTTTGTGTTTGTACATTTAATAATTCATAAGCTGTGCTGGTTTTTTGCTATGCATAAATTTCCAAGAACTCTAGAGAAATATGTTTATTATTTAGAAGTGTCATGCCCTCTTATGGATAATTACTGTGCTTGAAGAAATAAAGTATTTTCAACTATGAATTTCAGAAACCTAGTTTATCTGACTGGCTTCAAGTGAGTTAAAAATTTATTAGTAACACTTCATTAAAAACTCAGTATGCACCGAGGAATAAATCTGTACATTATTTTCCAAATTTCTTTACAGATTCTATTTTTCTCTTACCAGCCTTTCTCCCTTCCTTGATTCCTGTCTTCGTGAATTTCTTCTCACTCCTTCCTTTCTTTACTTCCTTCTTCCTTGTTTCTGTTTTTTTTTTTTAATAAAGTCTGTTGTTACAAATAACATTTCTCCAATCATATTTTTTCAGGCAGATTGATTGCAATTCAAAGAAGACTGTCTTATCTTCAAATTCTTTATTCAATTTTTTTTTCTTCGGGTACCAGGAATCAAACTCACGACTTTGTGCTTGCCAGGCAGGCGCTGTGCTGCTGAGCTAAATCCCCAGCCCCTCTTTATTCAATTTTTAAGCATAAATACCAATTGTTGTTTTCTATTTTATAATGCACCTTGAACTTTGTGAGCTTAGTTGATGTGTTTATCACAAGTTTTCATAAATTAAAAACTTAAGATAGCTTTGAAATGATACCATTTGATTAGAACATGTGGGTTACATATGGTATAAATGATTGATCATACAAAAATGAAATTCCTGCTGTAATGAACCTACAGTCTGTGTTTTAACTTTGTCTCATTAGTTTTTAAAACATCCTGATAGGTCAAGGGAGTTGTCTGTAGATCCATTTTTGTTTTCCTCTATGCAGTGCAAATCATAGTAACACTTACCTCATTGGAGTTATGTTCTGCTAGTAGAAGTAAGCGCTGCATGGTAGCCTACCTAAGGTGGCAGAGCTAAAAGTAATTATATCAGGATTTAACCCTAAACCTCTGAAACTGAGTGCTTAACTATTAGCTGTTGTGTGTGATGGCTTTCACGAAGCTACTGCTGCTAGAAAGACCATTTTCCCAAGCTCCTGCGCTACTAGGGTGAAAAGAGAGCGTGGCTTGTTCTCATTCATGACTATAGCTCCTCAACGTTCAATAATTTTAACTACAGTCCAAGAAGTCTGTAACAACCTTTAATCGTTCAATAATTTTAACTGCAGTCCAAGTCTGTAACAACCTTTAATCACCTAGCTTTCCATAAGATATCATGAAGGTAATAGCATTATCTGTCCCCCTAACAAAAAGTCCAAACCTTATATGCTTCCTCAACTTATCTCTAGTGACGTTGAACAACTCTTAATCTTACATTCTTTCCCCTTGGATGGCTCGAAAATAACTCCTAATTATTATTCAAGTTTTGTTATTCAGATTCTTATGTTTCTTCCCTTTGAGTGGGGTTAGGGGCTATGACTTCTTTCTAGCCAATGCAGTACTGCAAAGGTGACTGGATGTCACATCTGTGATTATGACACATTAGATTGGTCACGGTGCCTATTTTTCTGGAAAACTTTCTCCTTTGCTATTTTTGAAGAAGTAAACAATCTTGAAGAGGCTTACATGGTGAAGAAGTGAAGTTGACCTCTAGTTAATGGCAAGCGAGAAACTAAACTCCTCAGTGAACCATTCCCAAAGAGCTGAATCCTGTCAACAACCTCATCAGTTTGGAAGAGAATTCTCAAGTCTTGAATATATTATTCTACTGGTGTTTTGATCGCAGTCCTTCAGAGGACCAAATAAGCCTTGCCTGGACTCTTGACCCACAGAAATGGAAGATAATATGTGCTGTTTTAACGTAAGTTTGTGATAATATTGTTACACAGAAATATGGAACTCATATGCCCCTTCAAGACTGTCTTCTTGGAATCCTTGAGGTAGCAGAAGTCATAAGAAGAGAAAAACTACATTTTCATATTAGCAAAAACTCCAGTATCCCTGTATTATTTTTCTTGGCTATTCAGGTTTCTCTCTGTTACAATGAACTTCCTAAGACCACCTTTGAACTTGTGCATTTGATATCATTCCCCACCTCTTCAAAGACTACTCCTGGAATTATTGTTTCCTTAGCCATCGTTCTCACCATCAACTTTTCCCTATGAAGTATTTTCCACTGGTGTAAATATAGGTGTGATATTCCCATTATAGAATAAGGGTAAATTTTTTCCTTAACTGTATTACCCACCAGATATAGTGCTCTTTTTTGTATCTGTTAGCAAATACCTCAGAATTGATTTTGTTGTTTTATTTACTTCTCTTAGCATTCCTTTTGGATCCAATTAGATTGTCTTTCCTTCTTTTGACCTCCAAATTGCCAAATCCAAAAGAAATTTCTCAGTCTGTATCATACTCATATTCTCAGCAGGGCCCCATTTGATCACATCTTCCCTAAAGCACTTTCTTTCCTGAGTTTGTAACAGTCACCTAGTTTTCCTTTCAACAGAGGCTCCTCGTCTTTAGTCTCCTCTTGTATTTCATACCCATTGGATGTCGCATTGCTATAGGGTCCTGTTCTACATCTGTTCGGGCTTCACATTCCTTTTCTAGAAGGAATTATTTCTGTAGCTTTAACCATCGCGTACATTCATCTAGGTTCTAACATGACATCTGTAGCCCTCACTTTTCTCCTGCAACCCAGGTTCATGTATCTAATCTGCACTTGGATTTTTAATAGGTAACTCAAATTTAGTTTTAAATATTAAACTGTTACTTTCCCTATACACATTTGCTTTCCAAGGAAGTGGCATCAGTATACTTTCTGTTCCTTAGGTCTAAATCCTTGGAATCAACCTAAATTCTCTTTATTTCACATCCCATTTCCATTCCTTTGTTCGAAGTTTTCTGGTGTACTTTCAAAATGTGTTCCCAGTACGAACCTTTGTCACTGTACTGATGAAGACTGCTTTGGTTCTAGTCAACATCTCTTCCCTGGCTTCTTAGTATAAGCTTCGCAATTTGTTCCTATGTTTTTAGACACATAAAATCTATCCACCACTCAGTAGCTGTGTAATTTTTTTAAAGGGTTAACTAATATCATGATCTTTCACTTCTTAAGACTATTGACTCCACTCAACACTATGAATAGTGTCCAAAGTATTCACAGTAGGCAGTCAGGCCCACACAGTTCTTTTTTTGTTTTTTGTTTTGTTTTGTTTTTTTCCTGTACCAGGAACCAAACTCACGACCTTGCTCTTGCCAGGCAGGCGCTGTGCCGCTGAGCTAAATCCCCAGCCCCCAGGCCCACAGAGTTCTAACCAATGTTTCTTTCATGTTTGCCTTGTCCACTCCATTTAGCTGCCTAGACTTCTTTGGTATTCTTAGAGCACTCTGTGCAAGTGTGTATTTGATCTCCCTTGTACTTCCTACTTCTTAAAGTCTTCTTCCCCAAGATACTTGCAAGTTTTACTGCTTCTTCATTTCTTTTAGGTCTGTCTCCGAAAGCTTTAGATTTTCTTCTCCAAATATAAAATGTAAAGAAGCACTTTGTACTCTAATTTCTTGCATGGCTTCACTCTTCTTCAAGGTCCTTCTCACCAAAATGCAGTATTACATAGCCAAGTTTTTGGAGTCTGTCCTACACCCTAGAAACTTAGCTCCATGTCCTGCTGGGTCCTTTGATTCTCACTGTTGTATGAATATGCAGACCAGTTCATGGGGGTTAGGTGAAAGATGAGCAGAGAAGCAAATTAGTAGAAACATCAGAATATTGGCATAGAAATGTTTTCCATTTAATCTTTATAGATCGATGAAGAATTTACTATTATGCATTAGATCCATCATGCAGGTCTCTCAGTTTATTCATAACTGCCGTTTCAGTGATCTTACTACATGTCTGATAGTTGTGTATTTTTTTCCTTCAAGAAAGTAGGAGGCTTTGCTTCCATTTGTTGCTTCCTGACTGTCATGATTCACTAAAAATAACACCCCTCGTGTAACTCAGGAAACTAGCGCAGCAGTACATACCCAAACAATGTAAAAAAATGCATCTTTAGTCCTTTTGTACTCCTGGATTTTTGCTGAGGAAAATTGATTGGATAGGAACTTGTAAAGTGCGTTACTTAATCAGCATCCTCTAGTTAGCTTCTTCTCAGATGGTGAAAACATTTTAAAAATCTTTTGAAACTTAACTTTTCTTTGTGCAAGCTGGCAGCACCACCTCCTACTTCAACTTTTATTTTAAATGTACCAACTTCCAATGCATGTTTTTGAGACCACCATAAAGGTTTCACCACTTCTTGCTTTTCATTTTAACAATCACATTAAGAAAGAATCCTCATCATTCATCGTGTGTCTTTATTCTCACATACCTGCTGTTTTCATGGTAACTTGTTCACACGTAGCCAGTTTATTATTTAGTGCCTAGAAATGGTGTTATTCTTTCATGACAATGAATCTTGTACAAATTTCCACAACCCATTATGCATAATATGAACACAAAAATTGTCTCTTTGTAATAGTCTCACTTTTAAATGGTTTTCTCAGATTCTCTCTAAAAATGAAGACAAGAGCCTCATTAAAAATGTTTCATATTCAGTGTGCCTTTCAAAATTGAAGACGCTATTTATAAGCTATATACTGGTACATAAAAGATATATAATTTGGGGAAAAGCTTTAAATTTGAAGAAGACAACACTCTGTGCCTTCCAATTAGCATTTCCTCCAGTACCCCATTCTTCTTCATTTAGAAAGTACAATTCTGTGTTTCTTACATTTGAGATTAAAATCTGGCCCTAAGAGTTGTTCTTGTAACTGCAAGTGGTTTCCATGGAAACATGCTCAGGCTTCTCAGATGTCAGTTTTCACAAACTAGCACTTGCAGTTTATGAAGGATTCTTCATTGGAGTGTGACAGTCTTTTCCTCTTCTGTATACTAAGTAGAAAATGTTGGCTCAAGAAGATACATCAGGGCCAAACTATATAGTTAAATATCACTTCAGCACCTAAAAATATGTGATAAAAATTTAATCAATTAAAATCGGTGTTTTAAGGAAGAATAATTACCCTCCTGCATACTAATCAAGAAGCAGTGTCAGGGAAACTAACACAGAAAACAAATTGATTTCCTTTCCCACAAAATATATTAAAGGAAATTTCTCAAGCTTCTTCTACCACTTTCAAGTTGACCTCACAAAGTAGAGCCATCTGGTCTACCTAGAGTCTTGTGGACCTGGAGTAACCACACAGAAAATAACCATTGCAAAAATGGATAAGGATGTGAGCAATCAGGCCTGAGGATGTGGACACATTGCTCAGAGCCCTATGTTGAAAGAAGGATCAAAAGTGGTAAGTTGGACCTGTTTGTGCCCTCTTATCATGACCATCAGAGGGAAGAGGCTCAAGCACAGGGCTGTCGAGAGTTAAGAAAAGGGGGATGACTTGTTTCCCACCCTGTATACATAGGTTTCTTTTCACGAGCACAGATAAATGCTTCCTGCTATCATCTCAGACCATGGAATGAATCTCCGCCCATTTCTCCTTGCTCCCTGATGATTGTGCTGGTGTCCGTGAGAGTCCTTGCTAACTTCACACACTCCCTTATAATAGGATTCTGCAAATGGCAAGGAGTAATTCAGTGGTTCCTCCGAAAGAATTGTGGATCTAAATCAGGCATTACACCTGAAGATCTTTCAGAGGATTTCTAGAGCGATACAAGGATTGTTTGAGGCATTCCTGTCAATCTCAAATCAAGTAAACTCTGCATTTATTTCCCCACATCCAAGATTCTGCTAGTAAAAGTGAGCAGAAAATTAAAGCTTGTACTCCAAATAGCAGAGACTAAAGGAGGGTGTAGGACAAATGTTCATTATGAAATTTCGTTGAACATTCCTTAAACCTGGTTTACCTTTCTAATTATTTTGTTTATTGACTTCTTCATATTACAAACATGAAATAACTTTCAGATCTTTTCATGGCAAAGAAATTTTCTTTGGGGCCCATTGTTTGATTGAAAGTTGCCTCATTTTAGCACAATCATAACCCAGAGAGTAGCCCTGTTCTTTCTCCATATCCTCTTTTTCTCCCTTATTTTTTTATCCATTTCTTCCCATTTCTTTGCCTCTTTTTCCTTTTCCCCTTTTCCTTCTCTTTTCCATTCCACTATCTGCATTTCAGTCTCATCTTTCTAAATATTTTTGGTAATATTGTCACTTCCCTTTTTTCAATTTTAGTTTTACTTTGCTTTTTTATATGTAAAGGTCAAGCATGGGGGTGACTTAATCAGTCTATACAGTGTCTTGTGCAAAATTTTCTTTCCATTCTACCCAATTTCCTATATACTATGAGCAACCACTTTTAACTCTTCTAGTAAATTCTCTCTGAATCTACTTCCACTGCTGTAGTACTATTTGCTAATTTTACCAGCTCTAGGCATTATGAGTTGATTTTTATTATGAAAAATACTTTAACTCTCATTCTCCATTTTTTTGCTCTCTTATGTGTGCAACCTATTGATTAAAATTTTGCCTCAACATGGATTTCTTAGTTGCAAATCTTGTTTCTTTTTCAACAGAACTTTGAAAAATACTGCTTTTCTTCTAGTTTCCATTGTTAATACTGGAATGCCCAGTTCTATTTTAACTCTTCTATGAAATCTGTTTTGGTATTGTTTTGATGTATTGTTACTGTTGTTGCTGTTCAAGTTTTATTCCTCTTTTACAAGCTTGTTATTTTCTTTATCCCTAGTGTTTTGAAGTCTCGCAATCATGTGTCCATTTATTTTGCTACACTTTCTGTGATCCATTTGAAAAGGAAATTGCATGTCCTTAGTTCTGTAATTGTTGATTTAGTTTTTGAATTTTTTTCTTTTCTGTTTTTGTTTATATAGTAGATTCTGTTTCCCTTCTTTGCTCTCTTTGTGGAAATCTTATTATCTAGATTTTGAAACTGTGCTGTCTTATTTTCATATTTCTTGCCTCTGATTGTGTTCTCATAGCCCTTTCTCCAAGATCTTCATACGTACTTTGAAATTTATTCTTCCATTGAAATTTTGTCTTCTTCAAGATAATTTTTAATTTTTAAGAATTATTTTCCCTCCTAACCTTCATTTTTATAGCTTTCTCTACTTTTTCATAGATTATTGTCTCTTTGAAAAGATTAAATCTATCATTTTATTGGGCTTTTTAATTGTATCAAGACAAATTCCTTTATGATATTCTGTTGTTAGTGTTTGTTTTGGGCTTTGTCTTTCATTTTATTTTTATTTATTTATCTGTGTATTTTGTAGTGCTGGGGATCGAACCCAGGGCCTTGTGCATGCAAAACAAGAACTCTACTACTGAGCCACAACCCCAGTCCCTGTCTTTCATTTTAAATACATTTCTCAAGCAACAAGTTATTCTTGCAAGAATTGAAGATCCATTCATTATCCTGTCTGGTTGGTAGCATTCTTTGTGCCCAGTGAGAAAAAGAGTTTAGCAATTCAGGAATCAGTGTGTATCCTTCACTTCTTTTTTTTTTTTTTTTTTTTTTTTTTTTATGGATTCCAAGTACAACATGGCTTGCTTTCCCTTAGTGTAGAAACTCTTAGTTTGAAAAAAATCTGAAACTTAGAATTTTAATCACTGTTGAAAGAGCAAGAGCATTTACTCAGCTGCAGGAGTGAGAAGGGTATATGACAGTTCACCTAAACCTCAGAGAGATTGCCAGTCAACCTAGTACAGTCCTACATTTAGCCCTACTTCTTAGGGTAACTAATATACTCAATTCTGGAGCTTTGTGAAATGACTGTATTGTAAATATGATTGTGTTAGTCACTGTTGGCCTAGGGTCCAGTATTCTTCAGTGTACCATGTTAATTGCTTCTGTCACTTTTGTTTCCCAGCTTCACATTCTGTTGCTAATGTATGTTCTCCCATTCTTTTGGTTTATGTTGTTTTTTGTCTTGTAAATTTTCTTTTGTTGTTAATAACATTTTAGGAAATAGCAGAATATAATGTATGTCATAGTCAGGGTTTGCAAGGTAATAGATTTAATACAGGACACATAATTTATAGGATTATTTTATAATATTCACCCAAAAAATCGATAGCAGAAGAGTGCAGATCTGTGCATACACTAGAGACTCAAAGAATACAGCTGAGGGCCTGAGTCCCACAGCAGTGTCCTTCATAAGTCCAGCTGAAGGCATAGAGCCCATGGCAAGGTCCTCCATAATTCCAGCCTGGAGACCTAGACACCATAACAATGCCTCATGCAAGGCTATTTCAAGGATCTGCACTGGGAAGGCCCAACCAAAGGTCAGTGGTAGAAGCTAGAAAGCCTGTGCCAGCAGGATGAAGGATCTGTGCCAGCAGGCTGAGGGATTTGCACTGGAGCCAGGATGCAGTTCTCAAGGTAAAGACCAGAGCTTTCTGGAAAACAACCATAGTCATCCTCAGCAACAGCAAGGACCAGAGTTCCTCCAACGAGAACAGGCAAGTTCTTATCAGGAAAGCCAGTATGACAAGCTTTTCCAGGAGCATCAACAGCACACCATCTTTCCCTCCAGCTCTCATTTTTTGTGCTGTTGGCAACAACCCTCAGGTGGGCCTTCCATACCTAGAACTATGCTGATTCAGTTCAGCTGGCTGTTACAAGTTGACCATAAGTTAACTCACCACAATGTACATATGCAACATGCCATCATTATATTTTATTCTTTATGTTCGTGTGGCTAAAATGTGAATCTACATAAAATCCTTTAATTTTACATGCAGAAAAGCTTATGAAAGTCACATACTCATTTTCTTTCTCCCTTCCATTTCACAGATGAGAAATCTAACCTCAAGAATGTTAACTTGCCCATTCACAGAGTTAATCAGAATGTTTGAAATTTAGACATAGGCCTTGTAACATTGAAATTTCTAGCCTTCAAACCTCAGAATTTTAAAACAATACAGGGCACTCTGTATAAGCCCATCAAAACTCAGAATATGAACTGAATGTCAGAGAAGAAAAGAGAATTATTCATGGTCAGACTGCCATATAGGAATTAGGTGTTTGACAACCAATCCATGTTCTCATTAACGGTGTTAGGGTATTTCCTTAAAAGGTAGAAAAGCTAGATTTAGAACTGAGAGTGGACAAGGTTTGTGTTTTGGAAAATGATGTTTTTATACCAGAGTTCTTATTGCTTCTCGGCCTTTTGGCTAAGATCAAGTGTATACTGGAGTTCTTGAATCTATCAAAATTATTATGATTGGTCAATCAATTTTAGTGTTGCTGTTTAGCAAAGTAATAGTTCTATTTCTGTTGCAGAAATGGAGGACTCATTATGAGATGGGATAGTCAGAGCCCACACAAATCACAAATGGTAGAGTTGATTTAACATGACACATTTTGATGTTAAAAATGTTGCTTCTGATATAGGTTGTGAACTACTTTTAATGAAGTTGAAGCATCTGTTAAAATGTTCAGTAATTATAAAACTATACTAAACTTCAACTTCATGCTAAGAAATTTTAAAAACACAAACTTTTCTAATCTTACCATCTCAATACTTGGAAGCACAGGCACATACACACGCTCACAGACACATTGAGAAATAAACATATTTCAGTATTAAAAATGCAATGTAAATAATTAGGTAGGTTAATGTTAGCTTCAGAGAACATTTACCGTCATGCTATAAAGTTTAGACAATAGGATTTTGTAATGAAGTGCTAACTTTAATTATAGTGAAGGGAATAACAGTATAATAATTAACATGTAAGACATGCAAATAGACTATTATTAGGTATAAGTCAAGCTGAGGTTCAGTGCTAAAAATCTGTATGATTAGTGGAAACAAATAAAAAAATATGATTAAGTCATTAGACCTGCAGGCTAGCTTCTGATAATATTCAGGGTTGTAGAAACTGCAGGAATGGGTTTAGTCCTGATAATTTGTTTTAGTAAAAGGAACTTGCTTAGGGATATGGACATGTAAATTTAATCTAATCTAACCTAGCAAATAGAAAATGACTTCCCAGTTTGATTAAACCTTTAAATAGAAAATGACTTCCCAGTTTGATTAAACCTTTAAATGGGAATTAGTTTTTTTAACTGCACTTTTTCTTCTGGTTAATAACATTAGTCAACAGTCTTTTGAGAACTACCCCTGTATATTAAATCATTTGCCTTATTTATGAGTGACTCAGAAATCATTTGCTCTGAAAGAAAATGTGGTAAGAAAACATGGTAGAGGTCACCTACATGATTTCTGCCTTTGACTTGCAACCATTGGAAACGTAGAGACAGATGCATGCACCAGAGAGAGAGGAACACTCAAGGTGAAGATTGATGTGAGAGAGATACGAGTTGCCTATGTTGCTGTTTATTAAACAACTTTCCATTGGTAAAATATATGTTGGTTCCAGAATAAAACTCATGTTTTTCCTGGATCTAAGATCAGAGTGCTGTTATTGAATGTGAAATTTATGCTAGTCATAGGAAGCGTTCAGAAAAATTCTGAGTGTTCTTGTTTTATCCCTTCTTGCACACCTTTTGTTCTCTTTATTGTTGATTGGGTGCTTTCAAATGATCAAGATTTTTTCCTTATCTCATTCACTAGCTAGACATTTTCAATATTAATATTTTCTGAATAAGGAAAAATATCTGGCTTATAGCAGTGGCAAATATTAAGTAGTAGCATAAATCTGTTGAATTTTGCTACGTGCCAGTCATTGGGCTTTGGATATTGTACATATCTAAATATTGTGGAATTGAGATAGGAGATTAGGGCATGGCACAACCTGGTTGGGAAAATGGACGTGACTGTTTAATTACAAGACCCCAGATACATGCAGAACAGTTCTCAAAGGCCTGAACGTGTACTTCTCATGAGGAGTTGAGCAGGTTTTCAATAGGATGCCATAGAGTTGACATCAGCCTGAGGTGTGGGATCTCAGCACTGCCTCTCAAGACCAGTATGTAGAAGTTCTCCCAGGTTTCCTCCAGATTTGGACAGCATGAAGGGACACGTTGATGCCATGCAGGTGTTGTTTTCACAACTTTCTATGACAGCCCCTGCTGTTTTCCCGATATGTAGAGTGGCCTTTTATCTTTGTTCTTACTCTATTTACACAGTCCACGCTTGCTCTGTAAAGCCAGTTCCTCTCCCAACTTCATTTTTACTTTCTTGAAAAAACTTTGCCTCTGCTTTTTGCTTATTTTATTCAGTTCTTTGAGGTGAAAAGCACTTTGAGGTGAATCCAACTGCAGAAGGAGAGGAGAACTATCCACAACTGGTAATCAGTTGGCAAACCACTTTTCAGAAAAAGCTTCCCAATAACAAAATGATATATTGAAGTATTAATTATTTCTCTAATTTTTTTGTGTCTTTTTTGAGACAAGGTCTCACAATACAGTTCAGGCTGGCTTTGAGCTCACTTTATAGCCCAGGCTGGCCTCAAACTTGCAAAGATCCTCCTGCCTCAGACTCCCAGGTGCTAGCATTACAAGCTTGCACCACCACCCTTGGCTTGTTTTCTCTAATTTTCTAACTTTCTTTTCCCACACTTGTAACTCAAGGGATCTTTTCTTCCTCCCATTTTACAGTGAAAGAAAAAGAAAAACTGAAAGAAGCTGATAGTCTATGAGGAAGAAGAATTTACTCACAGACAGACCTTTCTGTAGATACAACAGCTGAGGAAATGATAAAACAAAAATATGATACTTAAAGCCCACAAAAGAGACAGGATGATGTACAGCAACCCCAAGATGAAACTTGGGTGGGTTGTGGATCCCGTCACCCAAACTATCAGTGGCAAACAGCCCGATCTTCAACAGTACTTAACCCTTGCGAGCTCCTCCTAAAAGGATGATGGGAATTTGGATATTCTTTCAAATAGGCTTGAAAGGAAAACTTCACCCCTTCTACAGCAGCACCAAATTACACCTGTAACATATGTCCCTGTGATAAGAAGCAGCATTAAACCTACTACTTTTATAAATAAACTAGGAAAACAAGGCAAGGAAGATAAAGTACAAGGTCAGTGATCCAAGCATTTTGGAGCTGGAATACAAGTCTACAATCTCGTCAGAGCTCTCCATCATAGTATTTGTCTTAGTTACTTTTCTCATTGCTGAGATAAAATACCCAACACCCAAAGTTAAAGGAGGAAAGGTTTATGTGGCTTATAGTCTGTGGAGGTTTCCGTTTATAATCAGCTGGCTCCAAGGCAGGGTGGCACTGCAGAGGGGACCCACAGCGGAGAAACAGTTCATGGCAAGCAGAAAATAGCAAAACTAGCAAATGACTAGCAATCAGTGACCCTTCTCTATCCTTTTGATTTTACCCAGGCTACTCACCCGAAGGGCAGGCAGCATTCACCCTCACAGTAAGGCACCCTTAATCCTGCTCAGAACTATGCCAAACCAATCAGTGGAATAATTCAGTAATCACATGCTCATGATCCCAGTATCACACACTCCAGATCCAGCTACCTCTGAAATGCCCTGTCTGTTACCATACGAGGCTTTGGGGAGCCATCTAGATGCAAACCATAATGGCATACTACCGCTTTCAGCTAGCCCTTGCAAAATATCTAGGATAAAGAGTTATTAATATGGTGATACACTTTTGTCTCTAGAAATTTAAGATGGAAAATTTTTAGAGGGTAGGCTTCATTTTGTCTCTTGTATACTTACTTTCCCTGAAGAGAAATCTGGATCAAGGACATATCTGACAATAAAAAGAACTCACCAGTTCTATGCAACCTATGTCAATATCACTGTGCAATCTATGTCAATACCGCTTGCAGGTGTTCACATGTTAGATTTATGGGAAATGTAATACAATTAAGGTAAATGGGTTTTTAATTAACAAAAGCTGAATTCCAATCCCAGGGAGAGTACTTCAGCCTTAAAGTTGACTGTATGATAAATCTAGTTTTTAAAATGTCAGGTCTGCCCACCCACTTGCATTTCTGATAACTGCACTATGGTTTCCAAAGAGTCATCCATCAGTCTGGCTTCTTGGAATCAATTGCTGAAGTAAGATTTACACAACAACAAAGCAACTGCAGTCTATATAACCAAGCTAAGTCACTTAATAAAGGGCATGAAATTTGAGAAAAATATGTCATAGCGTTGATTTGAAAATATGATAGCTAAGAATTTGCAACTATATATTTATATAAGCAACCTCCACCTTGTGCTCTTTTAAATGATGAATTCTCACAGATCAGCATATGCTTATGGGAGCCTTTACATTCACTTCAGACCCAGATTTATCCATAATTTAAGACATGGGATTAAGTAACAGACAGGAACTCCAAGGTGTTCAACATCACGATGAGGCTTAGTCCTGGTAGGTACCAGCTTTGTGTCAAGGAGAGTTATGATTTTCTCCAACTTAGCCTATCCCAGACCAGAAGGAAGCTTATCTCCGTGTTAGCTGAGTCCATGGGGGCTGAGCAGTTGGCAAATAAAGTCTTTGGACAACAGACTAATCTCATTAATAACAGCAACAAAAATGCATTGATGTAAATGATATAAAAAACGTGTCCTAAACATAAAATGAAAAGGCATTTTTGAAAGGAAATATGAGAAAATCTGCTTGGCCTTGAGCTTAGTAGTTAATTTTTAGATGCAACACTAAAAGAACTGTTAGTAAAAGAAAAAGAATTAATGATGTACTTTGTTAAATTTAAAAATTTCTGTGTGAAAAAATTCAAAAAATGAAAAACAGATCATAGACTGGAGAAAATAGTTACAGAACACATATTTGAAAAAGGACTCATAACAAAGTGTTCACAGAACTCTTACAACTAAAAATAAATTATTAAATTGTGGACAAAAGTGTAGAGATAACAGATATATACATGAAAATATATTCAATATCTTTAGTGAAATCTCAACATCAACATCATTAAGACAATTGGAATTATAATAGTAAGGTCCTGTACACACATAACAGAGTGGCTAAAATCCAGAAAACAAAACCCCTGACCCATTCAAACAGTAGTGAGGAGAAAGAGCAGTAGAAATTTTCATCCATTACTGGTGGGCATGCACAGTAGTAGAGCCATATTGGAAAACAGATGCACAGTTTCTATAAAGCCGAATATAATTTGAATACATGATTGAGCAATCTAGCTCCTAGATATTTAACTAAGTGATTTGAAAACATATGTCCACACAAAAGCTATATACAAATTTACTTATAATAACCAGATATTGGAGCACCAAGATATTTTTAGAACGATGAGTGGATAAGCAAACTATGTTATGTCCATAAAATGGGATAAGTTGTAGCTATTAAAAAAAAGAGCTATCAAACTACACAAAGATGACAAATGCATATTACTAATAGAAAGAAACCACCCTGAAAAGATAGCTTTATGTATTGACCTGATTAATTGATGTCTACAATAAACCATTTAGATATTAAGCTTTTAATATTGTCAGAGTTTGATGCTTGTGAGGAAGGGTTGAATCCAAGTAATGAGGATGGAAATTTTTAGAAAAGTGCACCTATTCTGTTTGCTACTATATGATGAATTCATAAAGGTATCCATTCATCAGAATCCATAGCCTTGTATCATAAAGTTTATCTGTGAGAATTAAAAAGTACATATAAAAGGAAATCGTAAGATGTAGGACAGAATATGACAAAATGATCCCACTGTATTACTAACACATGAAATATCCTCAGTGGGGAGGGTGAGGTGAGTCTCACATACTAATTTTGGAAATGATTGTAGTCTATAAAACTAAAGGCAAAGAGACTGCCCATCAGCACTTTACTGAAGTTAAAATTATTTCATATAGCAGATTAGGTTAATCATTCTGATAATTCTTTGCAAGCATACTACACATGAACAATTAGATTAAAGGCTGCCAAGGGAGATAGATTTGTTTTAGCAGGAAGGTTATAGATAAACGAAACGAGGAATCTAAAGGATACACATGCTAATAGTTTAGAGTTTAAGACATCAAAATCTATGTAAATTTATATTTAGATTATTAGAGACACAGTGATATATACAAATATTTGTAGATACTTGTACATACATTGGTTAGCATAGACAAACACACACATACACAATTTCTTGTTCTGTTGGCTTAGAGGACCAAGAACCAATGACACATTTGTAGCAGCAATTACACTTAGTACCCAAATTTGGTTTCTAAGAAAACTTTTTAATAGAAAGTACTAATTGACATAGAGAGCACTATAACAACAAAGGACAAACTCCTGCTAGGTCCTTAACATGACAGTCATTAAGAGCAGTATTCTTCTGAGGCAAGTGCTCCTGAGGCAAAGCTTATGTTTTCTTCTGAGGCAATCAGAAATCACTTAAAAGTGATTTTGCTAAAATCTATGACCTTTTCCTCAGGCCTCAAATTGCCAAAGAGGTAACTAAAAGTAGAACAAAACTTCACCTTCATTTTATAACCTTTATCTAAAACTTTGTATATAGGTATGCTAATTATTTTGAAAAATAATGGTCAGCAGAACAGTTTGTTAGCCCTAAATTTACCTAGCTTATCTCATCCCTTAAAGATGGAAGACACCATGATAAGATAACAAAAATGATTTTCAAGATTCCCAGGGATGTACAGTTACTTTTACAACATCCAGTTCCAGACCCCTATGAGGACATTGGCCAGAAGTATGTATTAAATGGATATACAAAGGGAGCTACACACCCAAAACCTCCTGGAATGCATAGTTAGAGATTAATAGGCCACAGGGCCACAAGTCCAAGTAGGCTTAAAATACATTGCCCTGAGGAATAGGTACTCTGGCCTGGCCCTCCCCATACTCCAATTTATTACTTAGATTGGCCCTAAGGTATGTCACGTAACAGACCATCTGACCTTACCCCGTCCTTCCCCATTCCCCCACATGAATTTCTGCACTGAGGTTCTTTCTTTGTCTTTTATCCTTGATTCCTGGTTCTATCAATAATAAGCCTCAGACTCTTCAGTTTAGGGCTCTCTATAAGACTCTGATGCTGAGTAATCTCAACTAAGGGCAGTCCCTCTGGGCCCTCTCAGAGTTTGAATTGGATACTGACTCTGAGTAATATCTAATCCTTTGCATCATGCCATGGTTGTGAACTGGAAGAAACCCCTTGCCTGGAGGGATGCTTATTAGTTTCTAAACATTGTCTTAAATCTGTGATCACCTGCATTCCAGGTGAAACAGAGCTTCTTATGCCTGAAGCTGCCACAAAGACAAAGACATTTCATAGGAACAGTTATAGTCAGTATTTGCAAGAGAAACAGTTTTGATGCAGGACACAGAAATTTACAAGATTAGCTGACAATACCTGCCCACAGAGCTAGATGTAGAAGAGTGCAAAAGATCTGTCCTCATGCTGGAGATGGAAAGAATCCAGCCAAAGGCCTCGAGCCAACAGCAACGTCTCATGCAGGTTTATATCAGGAGTCAGAAATGAAGGCTCTGTGCTGCAAAGCCCAAGGGCCAGGGCTGGCACGCTGAAAGGCTGGTGCTTAACAATTTATGCCTAAAATCAGGAGATGATGCTTAATGGGAAGACAGAGACCAGAGCTCCTCCCAGGGGAACAGCAGGTCTCCTTGGCAAAGGCAAAAACTGAAGGAAGCTCAGCTGAAGAGAACAGCCGAAGCTTCTCTAAAGAAAAGCAACTGAAATGAAAAGCAGCTGGAGTGAAAATCGGCAGCAACAAAGCTTCTGTAAAGGAGCCCAGCATGAAATCTTTCCCTCCTGTTCTCCTTTTGTACTGTTCAGACAACAAGCCTTCTTCAATGGGTCTTCCCTGTGCAGAGCCATGCAGACTTAATTCAGCTCGGCGTTCCTCATTCAAGTTGACAGTCAGTCAGTTAACCACTACATCCCATAAACCGTGAAGATTCCTAAAGAGTAGAGAAAGCAGGACTGGGAAAATAATCAGCTAGAACCCAACCCACAACAGTACCCCATAAAAGTGGTCCCTGTTCTCTGTTCATAGGTCAGTCTGATCATCTTCATCATAGTGTACCCCATCCAGCTACTACCCATGCCGGAGTCTTTCTCCTGTCTTCTCCTTTACTTTCCAATGGAAATGTTTTTTCCCTGAAAATTTGTTCTTGGTTTTAATTTCCACTCTCACTAAAAAGCAAGGACTGAGGTTAGCTCACAAAACAGCTGCTTCTTTAGAAATAAGTGGATGTGTGGGTTCAAGGCATTACAAGATGAGCTTGCTGCACCATGTTGAAGTGCGGACTACATAGTATTTTCATTTTGTAGTCTGGAGTACAGAAAGTCTATAATGTGGATATGGTTTGTCTCTTAAAGTACTCTGTTGTGGAAATTTTATCCACAGTGTGGCAGGATTAAGATATGGTAGAATCTTCAAGAGGTAGAGCCTAATGGGAAGTGATTATCACTGGGGATATTGCCCTGGGAGGGGATTGAGTAGTTCTGCTAGTACTACAGTTAGGTCTTACAGGAGTGGATTATAACAAAAAGGCAGAACGAGCCCTTCTCTGCTCACTAGCCTTTTGTCTCACTATATAATTTTTCCATTTCTTATATGATCTTTCTGTGACATTATCAACCATTTTATTTATTTTTATTTTAAAGAGAGTAAAAAAGCAATAGCAACAATAAAAACCAAAACCCAGACAGCACAAAAACAATTAAAATGATATAGGATTTCAAAACAAAATGATAGGAATTAATAATGGTTGCTACATTGCATATTGTAATCTTCAATAAAGTTGCTCAGATTTCCAGATATAAGAATGCAAGATTGGTTGAACAATTAAACAGAATAAAAAGTAATTAAAAATAGAAGTGATACAGAGCTTTGCTAAGCAAGATGGTAGTAATTCAATAATAGTGGGAATGTGGACTGGTGAAACCACTGTGGAAATCAGTGTGGAGATTCCTCACAAAACTAGAGTTAGAGGTCCCACTTAACCCAGCTATTCCCTTTCTGGGTATTTTTCCTGAAAAACTGAAAACACCACACTACAGTGACATATGTGCACCCATGTTTATAGCAGTGCAATTTGTCGTAGCTAAATCTTGTAAGCAACCAAAATGCCCATCAGTGGAGGAATGGATAAAAGGGATGTGGTATTTTTATACAATGGAGTATTACTCATCTATAAAAAAGAGAAACCTTGAGACCTTTATAGGTAAATGGCTGCAACTAGAGACCGTACTTATAAGTGAAACTATTCATTGATGTAGTCAGTAGGTCCTCAGCAGTCAAGCAGATTCTAGCACCAAGCTCTTGTACCTTCAAAACTGTGGTCCAAATAAATCACTTCCCACCCCAAGACATAACTCAGCAGCATAGGGCTTACCTGGCCAGAACAAGGTCATGAGTTTGATTCCCGGTACAAAATAAATAATAAATAATAAAATAAATATATAAGCCACTTCTTGTTATAAAGTCTATATCACCAGATACTTTTTTATTACAGCAATGGAATAGGAGCTAAGGCAGAAATGGGTGGGGGAAAAAACCAATAAGTTTACTGTGGAAAAAGCCCAACAACCATGTCCTAGAGCAGGTGTCCAAGTGTAACATCCGTGGACTAATTATTAATATACACCATACTAATTCTAAATGTGGGACAATCCATGAAAATATCTGACCAATAGTCTTCAAAATCTTGAAGTCAAGAAAAATCTGAGAAACTACCATTGCCAAGAGGATCCCAAGAGGATATGATGTCTGCATGTAATATGGAATCCTGGATTGATACCTCCAAAAATAAGAGACTGTAACAAACCTGAGATGTTAATAACAAGGGAAACTTGTTATATATGAAAACTATTTGTGTTACCTTTATAATCTCTCTGTAAAGTACTTCCTTGGTAAAAATGAATTCACTTCACAATATATATGTCTTTAAAGATTGCTCAAAATTTTTTAAATGAGTGTGTGTCTGCACGTGTGCATGCATGCATGTGTATGTTTGTGTGATATTTCATTTTCTCTGTTGACTATAGCCTTAGGTTATGGTATACAAAGACAGTTGGTGAAATATTATACCTAAATGTACCTGTCACACTCTTTCTGGAAAAGATTAGCTTTTGAATAAAGATCCACTCTTACCAATGGGCGTTGGGCATCATTAATCTGTTAAGGGTTCAAATGGACCAAAAAGATGGAGTAATGGGCAAATTTGTAACTTCTTGGTCTGATCCATCTTCTGTTGTCTTTGAACACAGGATCACCTGGTTCTTTCTGGTCTTTGGGCTTACACCAGTGCTATCCTACTCTCCCCTCTCACATCTCCTTGCCTTCCAATGTGGACTGAGAATTATTGCATCAATTCTTATGGCTTTTAATCTTGAGATGTGGAATTAATTACATGTATTTTTCTGGTTCTCCATCTTACAAATGGCAGATAGTGAAACATCTTGTCTGACCAAATGTTTATAGTGCAGGCTTCACACAAGTGAAGTACTTACTGAGTTTTTCAGGCATGTATATGTATAGGTTATATCGGTTAAGTAATGTAAAATTTAATATTTTTATTCAATAAATGATTGAAAACCTACAATGTCGAGAATAGTTGGTAGATGTCACGACTATAAAGATGAATAGCACACAATTTCCAGCACAATGGAGCATTATTGGAGCATCATAAAATATCTACTATAATAAGCAAGGAAGAAATGAGTGCTTTACAGTGAGATCATCAGAAAGGTTGTTACAAAGTATCCATATGGACACAGAGGTTGTGATAATTGCTAGTAGGCATGCAGTTTATTTTCAGAAATAATATCAGGGAAAGGAAATGGTAAACCAGACATACTGAAACACAGATACAAGGAAAGCTAAATCTATAATTTTCACTATTGGTGGCAATACAACTTAATTCATCCTGGATGTTCTATTGGGCCATGAAGGTTATGTCCTAGTACTTCCTGTTTGAGAGACAAAAGAGCCCAACATTTACTAATAGCTATGCCTCACTGCTCAATAGTTAGCAACTTGGCCATTGTATGACTCATACTTCCTGGTTGCACATGGTTATAGCAGTTCTCTTACGTCAGAGAAGGTTGGGATAAAATGCAAAAGGTCACTGCGACAGCGAAGGGTGTGGCTGTCAGATGATGTCTCTATGAAGCTAGTTGTAATGTTGGTGGCTGAAATGAAAGGCTGAGCACACATGAGGGAATTAAAAGAGGGGTAGATGTTCTCAATATGGAAAACTTTAACAGAAGCAGGTATTGCATCTAAATCTCAGAAATGTATCAGGATTTTTATACACAGCATAAGGGAGAGGAGATAAGATTGGGAAATTAGAAATATATTTCAGGCAGAGAAAATCTAGTGAACAAATATGAGAATCTGAGACAGCATAATGCATCAAAGTGTAAATATTATTAGGAGAGAGTTTAGCATGGTGATAAAATTAATATAAAGGAATATATGTCAAATTGAGGAGTGAAAGTTTTTTTGACTTGAAACGAACCATCATTGCCACATGGAGGGCGGTCCTTCTCCTGATCTGAATATGTGCTAACCCCTGGGCCCATAAGAAGAATATGAAAATCATTTCTATTATTTTAATAGAAGACTAGTTCCCATATATAAAGTATAATTTTAAAATACATTCACTAATTCCTTGGCATTCTTCCCTTCAAAAGTTGTAGCTTAGTTCCACTTCCCTTTATGGTGCAATACATTTAATAACTTGTTTCTGACACACAGGCTATACTAAAGTGACTGAGAACAGTACCAAATTATAGTTCTGAGATTATGGGTCATAAAAATATGCAGCTTTCTCTGTAATCTCCCAGTGGTATGAGAGCACTCCATCTTTTGTTTGCCTTCTATGTTGAGAAATGGAGGTCTCTAGCAAGCAACTGGAAAGAAATTGAGGCTTCTTGATAAAAACTGTGTGAATAATGTTGAGGGCAGGTCTTCAAACTGCAGCAAAGTCCAAATGACTAGAATTCAGGATGCGATGATTTAACTTCATCTGTAACCTTGACCCAGGCCTATTCAATCATCTTCCCAATTCTTGGTACACAGAGTGGTCTGATAATAAATGTGTTTTAAGTACTAAACTTTTGAGTCATTTATTCATAGCTCTTTATAATTAATGCAGACAGGTTGCAGAGTAGACACAATGTGTGAGCTGCATAGGGTATAAGGATCTAATTAAGATGGAAGGGATGGACATAAAGAATATGGAGATGTTTGAGAGATCAGTGGAGTTGATGGTGTGAACAGAAGAAATCTGTCACAAAGGAACTGCAGACAATAGGGGAACACAGACAATAACAGAATCCTACTGTGCCACAAAACTGAGGGTTAAAATTTTATCTTGTCACCATTCAGTTAGCAGATCATTCATTCTAGAGTTATATGCTCAAGCATAAGCAAATATGAGCTGTGTATCACTTTACATAGTTCATGTTTGCCCTGGGGAAGTATATGTATAATACAACAAAAATAGGATGTGAACCTTGCTTTCCTGGGTCTCTTAGTTCAAAAAATTTTGTGGAAAGCTTGGAAGAAATGAGTAGATAACAGATTCTAAGTTCAAATCAGTCATTTCCTAATTCTGTAGTTTCCTATTTAAGTATAATCAGCCTAGTATTTTGGAATACATAAATGTGAATTTTTTCAGTGATGTGTTTGTGTCTGATAGCTAGAGACCAGACATTCTTTTCAGTTTGTATGTGGAGACTAGTGGTTGATGCCATAGGAATGCAAAGGAAACAAAAGAGTTAATATCTCCTTCAGGCTATATATTCTGCCCTGTCCTGTGCAGCTCTCAAAGTTCCCAGGGTGAGGACGGTGAGAAGATGGAGAAAAAAGGACAAGCATCAGAATAGACAACTGAAGCCAGATGGAGCCCTGTCGTGTGATGGGAGAAGGAAGGAAGAAGAAGAAGGAGGAGAAGGAGGAGAAGGAGGTGGAGGAGTGAGAACTCACTGCAGCCCTCTGAGACTGAACGTCACGTGAAGCCCCTCCACCTAATAGCTTATCATCCTGGCTTGCCTTGGGCGTCCAGCGTTCTTGACTAGAGCAGCCTATTCATGTGACTTGCCCCAGGCACTCTGTGTTCTTCAGGCTGGCCTTGCTCGGGCCCTGCACATGTGCTCAATCTCCAGCTTCAGCAGCTCCCCATGATATTCAAAAGAGGATTCTGCTGTAAAGTAATTATCTACATATCTTCAGTTACTTCAGAGACACAGATTCTCTAAAATCTTCCAGTATATTAAGAAATAAGCCTGAGAGACTCCAGTGATAGCTCATGTTTTCCATTCCAGAGAAGCTGTTTCATCTGCCTCTAATGATTAATGCATAAGTCATACTCTAGTCAAATAGAAAAGATAAAGGAGTTTCAGAAGCAATGCTCCGCTCTCTTCTTTCTACTTGCTGTTTCTTTCGCCCTCACTGGAACAAAATACCTGACACCTGCAACTCAACAGAGGAGATGTTGGTTTTGGCTCTTGGCTACAGTCTGTTCTCAGTTGCTTCCAAGGCAGGCAGAGCACACTGAAAGGGTCTGGCAGAGCAACCCTGCTCCGGTCATGGTGGCCAAGAATCAGTAAAAAGGGAAGAACCAGGAAGGGAGATGAGTTCTCCTGTGTCACACCTTCAGTCATCCTCCTCCTCCAAACAGGCCCCGCTCCTATCAGGAGGTCAGCTATACTGCTCCTGTTATCCGATCACCTTCCAAACACATGAGGCTTTGGGTGCCAGTTTAGATCCAAATCACAGCACTGATGTCCAAACTTTAATGTAAGAGTTTTCATAACATTCAGACTCACAAGTCAGCTCTTGGAACGTTGTGACAATTCGCCCGATTACCTGGGACTTATGTGATGGAGGTTACTCACCCATGCGTAAATGCTCTGGAGCACATGTGGTGGTGTGGCTGAAACTACTACTTCCTACAGGATGGAAAGACTTGAAGAAGTATGCATGTCCCTCTAGCCCTTACTTATGCTAAGGCAGTAGGAGTCCTGTTTATTCCATGTGGGGTGCGGTGGTGATGAAGACAATGGGCAGGCTGTCAAATTTGTATTTCATGGCTAAACTACTGGGGATAGGCACTCTAAAGCCTGGGGAAAACATCCATAGCCAGTTTCCAGAAGTGGTCTCCAGCACATGACACACTAGTGAAATGCATAGTCACACTTCTCTAAAGCAGAGAGTTCAGCAGTCCACTTCCCTCGATAACCAGGGTGATGCAGGACCATGGGGCCAGCAAATGGATGCACAGTGTGAGTCTTCCCTGCTGATAGGAGATTGTGTAAATCTCTGCCCCGTCTCAAAAGGGAAGTGGTAGAAATTGGGCAGAAAACTTTTTTATCTAAAGAGTCAATTACTTAAAAAGCAGTTTATTGTTATTGACTAAAACTACCATTCTAGCATTAGGTATATTCTATTTTCTTTCTTTCAGCCACTAAGTGGGATTAAGGTTTCTGAGGGAAACAGACAAAGGGTCTCTACAGTCTTTATTCCCCTGAAGAGGAAGTGAGTAAGTAACCTTGCTGAGTATGTTTATCTCATGGTGGGTGTGAGGTATGTGCTACATGTTACCAATTCCAAGAAACCTTAGATAAAATGTTTGTTATCTGTTTTACCTACATTGTTTTATAATAGAATGAGAATAGGTGAAGGGACACAGTATAGTTTTTAATGCCAGATTCTACTTCAATCATTATGTAGAAAGGACGTCCGAGGGTTTTCAGACTTGCTGACTGGGTTATGATTTCATACAGTTTGGTGTGTGTATATTACAAGAATATAATGACAGAGATCTATGAAATTTCTTAATGAGAGAAAGATCTATGAAAATTTTTGTTTTAAAATGTGTTCTTATGCATGAATAACATGATTTACCAGTTTTGGAATGCATGTTCACTAAGATAATTTATTTTTATGACAACAGTTTCCATGCATTGAAGCATTTTATACTATCACTTAGTGTTACATTTCCTCCTACAGAAAATGTATCAACTTTAATCTTTCTCACCTAGTTTTCTCTTAGTTTTTATGAAAGATAATAAAGTATTTCTTAGAAACAAATTAACTTTCCTAAGGCTGGACATAGTAAGCTTATTAAAATTTGGATCAAAGATCATAATGAAAACCGCTCAGATAATTCAAAGAGGAAGTATTTTTGTTACAAAATTAAAATAACCTTTTGTTCCTGATGAAGCATTACACTAAAAAAGACAGAAAATCTATATACATAGGTGATTACCATTGTAAATATTACTTGCCTGATCTAGTTTCCTTCCTGACCATTCCCCAGTGTAATTTAAAAATTTATCTTCAATTGCTGAAGCCTGGAAATCTATGGTATTAGTACTGTTATTTTCTATTTCTTATGTAGTGTTACACCAAACTCATCTGAATTGACAGATTTAAGTCTGAATTTTAAACTCAGCTCTATTTTCCCTTTATATCAACTTTTTATGTATCACTTTCCAAAATATCTATAGCAAATTAATTTCAATTTGAACTAAACATACAAAATTTATCATTTTTTCCATTATTACCTGTACAACTCTTCCTTTGTACTATACCAGAACTGTCTGTTCAGCAAATCCACAAATAGGCTAATCTGTCCACATTCAAGTCATTGCATATTTTTTGCATTGCATACTTTTCATATTGTGTCTGTTTCATCCATGTCCAACGTTCTGTTAATTGTTAAATATTTATAAATTAGTTGAAACTGGCCTTCAATTTATCCCTTTGGAGCACCTCTTTGTCCCTTTTCTTATTTTTCTATGTTGCCATTTCTTGATTTTAAGTCATGATTATTAAGGGAAAAGCTTTAATTTCCACCTAAATGCAAGTGAGTCTGCTGTATTCTACTCCCAAGAAAAATAAGCACTGACAGAGTTAAAGTTAAAAACATTATCAGGTCATGATGCTGAGTGATAAGAGCTTTTTCAGTGAATAGAGTGGTGTGGTGCTCTAACTTTATGGAACTATTCCTTTCCTCTGTGAATGTGTACATGTTTACTCTACTTTTGTTTATTCTCTGTCTCCCTGCCTCTGTCATTTCTTTCTGCATTCTTTCTTCCTTATTGCCTCTCTCCTCCCTCTCTTTTTCTTAATGCCCTTTTCAGTAGTTTACTGTCACCCCCTCACCAAACTTTAGAACACAAAATGGGAGCAATCAGGTGAAGATCCCTGAGAAGAAAAAATACCGTATAGCTTGCTCAGATTTATGTACTATGTGCTTTATGGGGTCTGTGTCAAAAGTCCATCTGGACAGTACTAAAGAATGATTGGTCTCTTCTCTTTTATTCTGTGTGTTTGTTTCCTCATTTAGCAGAAAGGCCAGCTCATTACAAGAAGTGGAAGACATAGAATCCTAATATCCTTCACTCACTGTGACTTACAGGGCAATCTTTGTACCCTCAGTTTGTGAAACTCATCATATTTGTGATCATTTTGTTGTTATTATTTCCTGCCAGAAAATAAACCTTGGAGGGAAAAATTTCATTTTAATTTTTACTTGCCTATCTCCTAGTGCTTATCATAGTGCAAGACTCAAAAAATATAATTAACATTAATTGAATAAATGAGTGGATGTATGGATGATTAACTGTTTTCTCATAGAGCTTAATATGATAACTACTATTCTTTTTAGCTGTTATGTCTCTGATAACCACTTGATCCATTTGCTAAAGCACTGCTTTTGTTACATTCTCACAGCTGAAAGGAAAGATCTTCATTCGCTATGCTAGTAAATATTTGGTACTTCCTGACTTTAACAATTCTTCATAACCCCATTTCCTCCCAGATTCCTGTACGTATTAACTTTTTTCTAAATTAGTTATCCTGTCTGTTCTCTCAATGAATCTACTTCCAACTTTCTCCCCTTTTTCACTGGTGTTCCTGCTGTCATTTGAAATCATCCCAGTCCTACGTAATCTTTTTCCACCATTACAGTCACTAAGAGATATTCATTAATCTGCTGAACAAGTAATGATGATTAACCCACAAATTCTAGCCACATTTTACTTATTTTCTTCTCATGAAATTTAGTATATGTTGCCCTACATTTTTGTTTTCTATTTTTTGAAATATTATAAGACATTTGTATGTGAATACGTATCTAGGAAAGAAATTCACATACAATGCATGCTCAATAAAAATGTCTTCTCTCCTGGAGTATAGAGTTGCAATGGTGTCATCTCTAGTGCCTTTATATTTCCTTTGAATAACTTTAGACCTAGAAAAACACTCAAATATGTAGTGACTGAATGAATTAATTTACAAAAAGCTTCAATATCACAAAATTTTACAAACTATTGGACTAAATTACTGAATTTTATTTTTTTCCTTTTTCATTTCCTCCAAGTCTCAGGAAATGCTACAAGTTGTTGCTTTTCAACCTGTCAAATCTTCTCTATTATTTCTTAAGACTTGGAAAGTTTGACTTTTGACTTAATCAAGTTGAGAAACATCTCATTCTCACTGATATTTTGATAAAATATATGATGGACATTATTTCTTTTTAGTGTGTTTTATTTCACTAGCCAGTATGTACATCTGGTTGATCATGTTAAGGTATTCTTTTTGATTTGTTAGGGAAGATTTTGAGTACATTTCACTCTAGGTTTAGTTTTACTACTAAATCATGACTTTTCTAGATTATCCACTGACTGTCACTGATGTTCACAAAATGTCTCTACTTCATCCAGTTTCAACTGCAATGTATTCTGTCACTTTTTAAGCTCTGGCAACTTTTTAGCTAATGACTTAAAAATTTTCCAATCTTCATAGTTATTCTTTGCATGGCTCTAGCCTCAGATGTGCATCCAGGCTGTTAGCAGGAACAATTACACCTCTCTGCATAGGGGCAAATAGTCTTCCCTGCCTATAGTTTAATGCCTCAAAACAATTGTTTCATATATGTTTTCCTTTGTATCTTGTTACTTATGCAAGAAGAAAGGTCTAGTGCATGTACCGTCATGACCAGAAATAGATTTCCTCAAATAAAACTTTTATTTCTCCTTTATAAATAAGAAAACGGAGGCACAGATAATTAAAGAAACGAGTGCTGCATCACATAGATATGAAAGGCAGTGCCAAAATTCAAACATTGCTCTGTGTGACACAAAACTTATTAATTCCTGATACTCTACCTATCTCATGGATAAATAGGACCTCTTAGATTTCTTTGGCACTACTGAACTCCAGTACTAACTGTAATAGCAGTACTGGTAGACTAGTAGTAGTGATGACAATCATAAGAAGAATAATATTTTTATACAGAAATCAATTTATAATTTGTAACTTATTTTAAAAGCAGTTTTATGTATTGTTCATTGATTTTCATAAGCCCAGATTTCCTTACTCTCTGGTTTTTATCAGTACTGTCCCACCTGTGTTGGGGAGAAGCTGCAGTTTGTGTACACTTCCACACGACTGTGCCACACACCTCAGTGCTTGTAGATGAGATGGGAGGGATGTGACTGACCTACAAAAGGGAATTTTCTTCCCCTCTTGTTTTTTGCTCTTCAAATTTTGTGTATTTATTTTTTATTAGTACACATTTGTAGCACACATTTACATTCCTTGTGGGGCATTAGTAAATGTACAGAATGCTTCTTAGCCCCTCTTTCATCCCTTCCCTCCCTCCTGCCTCCACCCTTCTCTTGGTCCGCTTCTGTTTTGTACATGTGCAGTACGTAATGCTTACACCCTTTGTGTAGAGTTGGGCCATGTACATGACAATCCCAATTCCTTTTTGTTGCTTTTCCCTCCCTTTCTTCCCCTCTCCATCTCTTGATCCCTTTCCCCTTTGAGAAAAATTTGTTTCCTACTTCTATAGCTATCTTATTTTGTTCTTTATTTACACTTTGAGTTTCTCATATAAGAGAAACCATATGATATTTAAACTTTCATGCCTGACTTATTTCACTGAATGTTATAATCTCAAGGTGCATTCATTTTCCTACAAATCATTAAGCTTATCTTTATGGGAGACCAGTATTCCATTATTTGTTAATGTCACATTTTCTTTATCCAGTCATCTGTGGATGAACATACAGGCCTCTTTCAAGATTTAGCTATTATGAATTGTGCTGCTGGAAACATGGGTATGAATGTATCACTATAATACATCTTTAACTCTTTGGAGGAGAAAACTACAAGGGGTATAGCTGGATCATATTGAATTGATAGTTTCAGATTCTTGAGGACTTTCCATCCTTCTCTGCTGGCAGAAATATAGCCTCTTGAATTTCTTGAGTGTAGGAACAGTCTATGTAAAAGCCATCTCATCTTAATTTCGAGGATCACCTCTGAAAGTCTGTCAATGGCATCTGAAAGCTTATCAATAGTCTAGTGGATTTTACAGGCTCATTATACAATATTGTTTTGAAACTCTGCTTATTTGCACATTTTTCTTAGTTCAGTATGCACATTCTTGAATTTAAAGAAAAACTAAATTCACATGAGGTAAAAAAGTTTCCAAGGCTTTGCCCATTTGAGATTATGCCTTCAAAATTCAACATTTTGAGCTTACAAGAGCCAGAATTCTTGATGAGAATTGTGCTAACTTGAAGTTTTAACTAATGTGAAAATTACTGCCTCATTAAGTGTCTTAAATTATGGCACATAAAAATTTCTCAGTCACATACATCATATTGTACAAATGTATTAGCATTTAAACCATTCTTTGAAGTTAGGGTTTCCCAAGGGGAACTACGAGAAAAAAATAATATTAAAATATCAGTAACAAAAATAGGGAAACAAAATATATTGCAGCAGTATACAGATAATGATTATTTTAAAATGCGTATTTTTGCAGGGAGAAAGTGTAATAAATTTAATCTTTTTTAAATACCACAATGATCTTGTTCTTTTATTCTTTGCTTACAGTGGGTTTATAATGTAATTTAGTCCCTTAACATCAACCTTATTCATAATCCTTTTATTTTTTTGTATTCAACTCTGTTTTCAAATTTCACAGCCACCAGCAAAGAATATGAAGCTTCTATTTTAAGTTCCTAAAGAGAATTCCATTTTTGAATGAAGTATTATTGTTTATTTTATGGAAAAAAAGTAAAACAAAATTTCATAACAAAATAATAAGAGAATAACAATAGTTGATACATCGTGTATTGTTATCTTTAAAGTAGTTACTCAGAGTATTGTTAGGATGTTGAGGGCTGGGAAAACCTTATCTGCTGTATGCCATATTTTCATGACTAAAACTCATAAAGACTTTCTATACAGTGTAATTTTATTGTTTATTTAAAGATGTCCATGCTCTGCAAAAAGGAAAAAAGAAATAAAAGGCTAAGCACTTGATTCTTATAGAAAGATTTGAGGTGATACAAAGTGAGTACATTTGGGAGTCACATTTATAAAAACAAATTTCTGACTTTCTCCCTTACTAGTTGTCAGAATGTGACCTTGATATTCTTTCTTACTTAAAATGGACATTATATTTCTTTAACTGAATAACTAATTTGAAGATAATAATATGTAATACAATATCTATTGTTAATTTTCTATCACCTTGTATGAAACTCTGCATTGCTTCTATTGTTTGGGTGTTGTTTTGTTTATGTCTGTTTGTTTGTTAATATGTTTTTGTTCTTTAAAAGTAAAAAATAAAAATTAAAAATTAAAAAGACATTAAGCCCCAGAGAAAAGGTGGGCTGCAGGTAACTGTTTAGTAGAAGGTCAACTTTTATGTACCCTACTAGTGAGATTTACCCGTCAGATACACGTGAAATTTTAGAACATGACCTGAAGTACCGGCTGCATTGGGCTCATCATGGAGCAAATGCAGATGTCAGGGGGAGCTGTACAGACTCAGGATAAGAATGAGGTTTCAGTGTAGTCAATTATTGTTTCAGTTTGTGTTAGTTTTGTTTTCCAACAGAGCTCTCCTGATCATCAGAAACCTTTGGAAGATTGTATGCCTTGTGCATTGTGGGAGGGGAATTCCTTCAATTTGATAGGGAAGTAGGACCACATCCTCCGTGTCTTGATGACAGCTTGCTTCTTTCAAGTAAGGGAAAATTAAACTGTTATCTCCTCCATTGTATGCCTGTACTTGGCCTTAAATTCGTATTTCTGATAACTGGTTGACTAATTTTAAATTGTCAACCTATAGGCTGCCAGAGGTTATTAATTTCAGTCTTAAAGGGCTGTCACTGCTCTTGTGAAGTCAGAAGGCCAAAGAGCTTCTTCCTGGAACTTTCAATTGGTTTTTAAAATGAAGAAAATAAAGTGACCTGAAAAAAAAATCAAGTTTAACAAATATAAATATTGGAATAGAGAAAAGGAATAATAAAACAATAATCCTACTTTATCATAGGTCTGATTTAGCAATAATGTAGCCCATACACTATCCCTGACGTTCTCATATTCCTACTCACTCTAGCTTTCTGTAGTTATTTTAGGTCATACTCCCTCCCCTTTCCTTTTGCTCCTGGGCCCATCACCCTTGTAAAATACCGTGATTGTACAAAACCAGTTGCCACATGGTTCACACATCATTTTCTGGGCAGGAAGAATGTGATATAAATATGACTGTTTCATTTTGGGGTTAAAAAAAAAACCTTTGAAATACAAGCATGAGTCACTAACCCTGTGACTAGTGGGCAAGTCTGCCTGCCTGTCACTGTCATACATCTTTTCATGCACTCTGAAAGGCCAGTATTGAGGAACTGTTTTGGAATGGAAAACCCTTCTTGTTTCATCCTAGATTGATGCAGAGAATACTGAATGAACTTTCCAGTGAACGATGCTGAGTTTTGTCTCGCATTTATTTCAGCTCAATTTGCCTGTAGCACTTTGGTTAAAGCAATAGAAAATAAAACCCATGCCAACTCCTACCTTTTCTGGAGTATGAACATTATTGAGCTGTTGAGAACACAATTTTTGAGTAAATAATATGTTGCAAAAAATAAAATTCTGAACAAAATTAAGGAAACTTGTCCTTTCATGATAAACTAGTTTAATATTTTTCAAAAGCATCATCCTAGGCCTAGTGAAATTGAAGAACATAATGCATTTACCTAATTCTTGACCCAGGTTAATGGTTTATTTAGCTACTGTCTAAACTTCATGCTATCAATTTTTGTTTGTAACCACATATGGAAGAATGATATTTAAATACAAGGGCTAAATTATTTGGCTGTGCAATATTAGTAATAATGAGTAAAGTAATGATGTCTTATTCTGCCTGGTTCTAGTGATATATGAAGGAATTATTCCAATGGCAAATTGTAGTTACATGGATGAGTGATATATTTCATTTTGTTTTCCTTATAAGTATTTGAGGATTTACTGTATTGAAATTCAGTTCTGATAAAACTGGCTATAATCAAATAACAGATTTATGCATTGTTCTTTGTGTATAATTATGTATTCAAGTATTCTGTCATTGTTCTGCAGGGTCTATTCCATAAGTCTTTTTCAATTAGCAGAAATGTCTACTATGGAGAAATCAGTAGCAATCATATATCTTTTCTTTGAGAAATTCAGAAATAATTCAGTTTCATGTGATTAAAGAGCTATGATAATTTGCTTTCATGGTATTGAATGTAACTTTATGTCACTGTTGGAAGAAATTCAGTCCATTATCTGCTAATAGAGAATTATATATTAAAATGGTTGTAGACATAAGTCACACATCTAAGTACTCATTTAAGAATGGGTTCATAAACCTGCTTTTATCCTGTCATCCATATTGATAAGCAAGCTTGTTTCTATGGAAACAAGATGATTTTTCTGAGTAGTTTAAAACAATGATGTGACTTAGAACAGAAATTTCAAGTGATAGTACCACAAAACTCAGAGTTCTTTCTTTTGATTTTCTATCAACAGACCTCAGCATAAACACTTGCTATCTTAGAACTCAAAAGTGGCTGGTAAAAAAATCAACATTTCTCTAAGTGTTAGAGTAGAAGGACAACACTTCACTTAAGAAGGGAGAAAGGTCATAAAGCTTGTGTCCTTTTCTCTTTACTTATATGAAAAAATAAAAACAAGTAATAATTAAGTGACTGATACTGTGCAAATTTTGAAATTAATGATTTAATTAATTGGCTTAGTAAACATTTTTAGAAACAGTTGGTTGGAATCTGTTAATCCAGGACCTACAAATGTAAATGTATTTTCAAGAGTTTACATATTAGTCCTACGAGACAGTCAAACACAAAATGCCAGTATAGTGCCGAGAGCGCTCAGTACTACAGTATGATAGAACTAAGAACAAAGTGATCTGGAAGCATATGGCAGAATCCCTGAGGTAGGCAAAAAGTGTGAGAAATGACTGTGGACTCACTAAATGAAATGGAGTTGTAAAATCAGAAAGGCTATCAACACTGAGAAAAGGCAATAAATATTTAGAAGAACTTTATTATTTTGGAAGGAAACAACATAGTTCTATGGGATAAAGAGCTGAAGAGTGGGAGTAGGAGCTATTTTAGGCCAGAAAATTCTCAAGGAGGTTATGTTCAGAACCAAAGACTGAGTGCTGAGAAAAAAATGATGAGATTGTATCATAGTTACTTGTTGCTGAGACAAAATACCCAACATCTGAAGTTAAAGGAGGAAAGGTTTACTGCAGCTCACATGTTGTAGAGGTTTCAGCTCATGTTTGGCTGGCTCTAAGGCAAGGGTGCCATGAAAGAGGGGTATCACAGAGGAGCAACAGTTCATGGATGGCAGAAGACAGCAAAAGCAAGCAAGCAAGTGACAAACTACAAGTAACTAACAGCAAGGCTCTTTCTGTCCCTTATATTATATCCAGCATACCCTTAATCCTAGCATTGCACCACAAATCAATCACATGCTCTAGATCCATCCACTTCTGATAAAGCACCACCTGTGACTGCATGAGACTTTGGGGGAACATCTGAACAAAAGTGATAACAGATGTGTAGGAAGAGGATGCTGGATAGATGTTGATAAGTGCTAGTGCAAATAGCTTGAGGCGGGAAAGAGCATGAGATATTGTTAAGAAAAAAAATAGAAGAATAGTAGATTTGATAGAATAGTGCCTAGATTTGAGTAATCTCAGGAGATCTTATTTTATTTAAGCATCATAGAGAAAGGGTCAGACAAATAAGAATTTGACATTATAAGCAATCTAAGAATGTTATCTTGACAATAATTACACCTTGAAATAATTATACTGATATGTAATTATAATACTTTTACACTAGAGAGTCAGTCCTATGAAATTTTTCACTTTTATGTCCTAGGAGTAGAAGGGCCATAAAGTAGGTACTCAATAAATATTTACTAAGTGAAAAAATGATTACTACAGCAGTGTTTGAAGATTTGTAATATTTTAATCACTGAAAAATCACTCAGATTCTTTTGCTATTATCATTGCATATGAAATGACATATTAAAAATAGTTTAAAATTTATTTTCTGTAATCATACTATGTACTTTATTATTTCTATTTTAAGTTTGAATGGTAATAGTGACTGTGGAGTTGCTCTAAAGAAGTATCTTCTCAAGAGATTATACACCTAAAAAACTTCTGATTGTTGGAATGGATAATACTTGGTGAAAATAATGAATCATTATTAAATTTTCATTTCTCAGGAAACTGAAGAACACGAAGATGAATCTGTTTCATCCTAACATAATATGCTCACAACAAAAAAGCATTCAGAAGACTCAAATCTGAAACTCTAATCCCTGCATGCTGTGCTGTTCAAAATTGAATTTCCTTGGAATCGTTCCATTGTATTTATGTCAAACAGGTAATATGTTTCTGGCCCACTAAACTAAATCTCATTTTAACTTTCATGGATATAAAAGAGAGCTTCCTTTTATCTGGAAAGGATATAACACACAGTGCTTGTGACTTATCCTCAGAGAAGCTTATTTTGTTGATACTGTGAGACCAATACATCAATTCCTCAAGGTTTTGGCTTGAAAATAACATGTAGATGTTCATCTTACCTATACTGACTGAGATTATGGATGGAATATTAATAAGTATAGTTACTTGGACTGAGAAAAATGAGAACTAACAGTGAGACAGAATGTATGACACAGAACATATAAGAAGTATATACTGTAAACATAAAATGTGTCTAAATTTTAAAAATTTATCACAGTAAATGACATATTGCCATTAAATCCCCTGAAAATACCACTTTAAACATTATCCCATTGTTCTTACCTACTTTTTGAAGTATCTCCGTTTTTTTTTTTTCTTCTGGTACCAGGAATTGAACTCACAACCTTCTGCTGGCCAGGCAGCACTTTGCCCCTGAGCTAAATCCCCAGCGCCTTGAAACTTCTCTGGAAGTTCTCTTTTATGAGTATCTTTACCAGAAATGATAAAAATGTGGTGAGTGCTTTTGCTTAGTGCCACCCACGAGAGAGGCAGGTTTGTGAAAATATTAAGGCATGTCCTCATCCATCTTATTCACTGAATCTGGCACGTTGTTACTTGTAGCCCCTTTTTAAAGTTGAAATAGATATGTTTCACATATGTACCTTGCCTCAAGACAATTGTCATCGTTATGTACTGCAAACATATACTAATAAAAATAAGAAATAATTATTTAGTTCAGGACACTGAGGCAACCATGACAGTGCAACTAAAGACGCACATGAGAGAAGATTTCCAGAACTGTTTCAGAAAGTGGCAAGAAGAACAGAACAAGTGCACTCAGAGGGAGGAGTGTTTTGAGGAGGACTGGTAGTCATGTTCCTCTTGCTGTAGTTTAAAAAATTTATACATTCACCATATTTTAAAATCATAGCTCATATATGTTTTCAGAATGATTATTTGAGATTTTAAAAGAGCGGTTTATAAAAGATACAAAATGGGACAAATAGGCAATAATAAATCTAAAGAAGTTCCAAAATATGCAAAAATAAACCTATTACAATAAAAAATATCGAGTTTTTGTTCTGTTCCAGATACTGAATACTTTATACATGTTCTTTACTGTAAACTATGGTAGATACTTTTTACTTTCTACTTTACTTATGAGGAGTCCGAGGCACAGAAAGGTCATGTACTTTTCTTACAACCCTCCTTAATTAAGTAGCAGGGGAGCAAGGTTTGAATGAGATGAGCAGTCTTATTATACATCCAGCCTGATGGGATGAGGGGTACCACTTGGATCTCTGTTCAGTAAAGAATCTGCGTTTTGACTGTTGGCAGACAGCATCCAAATGAAAGTCTAAACTTTTGAACAAAGACTGCACTCTTCTCAGACTTCAGCAATCATTGATGAACGTAGCTGCGGTGGTAGAGCCTGGCCATCTTTGCCCTTTGTGGGTCTACTTAAAGGGGCAATTTTACTCCAAAGCCTCTTTTCCTAGGTGAGACTTTTCCAGATTGCTCTCTTAATCTGAGACGCTCTTTTATTTCTGGGTTATGGTCTGAAGGCTTTTGCTGCACTATCTCAATAATAACATTATTTTCCTATTTCCAGCTGTGTTAGTTTCCCAGCCGCATAAGTGATACACAGCCGTTCTGTGAAGATTACTGCTGTATAAGTTGAGTTGAGGACTTCATAAGGAAATTAATGGTTTTTATGAAAATTACATGCCAAACACAGTGCTAGTGCTGTATACTTGAATGCCTTCTTAGTCCTTACCAAAAACCTCAAGTGATACAGTTTTCAGAATTATAGATAAAGAATATATATAGCTCCTCGAATTTAAGAAACTTGCCAAACTAAAGACTAAAACAAATTTAAGATTTACATTTATGCCTTCCTGAATCCACTAAATCACTCTATTTCTCTAGAAAACAGTTCATAAACTTTAAAATTATTTGTAAAGAATAAAAAAGAAAGAATAGATATCTTCTTAGTTGAAATGGTATTATTACAAATGATAAAAAGAAAAAAAATAATTTCTTCAGAGTCCATCTTTTCTAGCAATGAACATGACCTCAAAATAAAAATCTAGAGCAATGTAAAGAAGATATTATTGCATTGAGATAGTATATAAATGAGAGGAGGCATTTCCGAATTGCATGAAGTTAATCCACGTCCTCAGATTCTGGAGATTTATATTGTTGGGAATGACAGACACTTACAAAAGTGATTTGAAGGTCACTACTAAAAATAGCTCAGGAAGAGAGAAGTACGGGATAGTTAAGAAGAAGCAAATATCTCCATTAAAAAAAGAGGAATGTATGGCCACGTTAGATTTTGAGTCCTGAGGAAGAAAATTATCCCATGAATATAAAGTTGAGTGGATTGGCAGTATTTTTAAGAAAAGTTTAATAAAAACTAAGTAAAATATTAAGGCAATAAAATGATCATAGACAAGAAATATGCTATCACATATGTATACATATGTATATTCAGATACGTTAAAAGAGAAATTGCTTTCCTTTTAAACTGTTTTAAATTTGTCAAGTGATGAAAAATGAACCAGGCAGTTTCTCTCGCTCTCATTTTCTATTCATTGTGTCCATATTGACATTTTATGACACTGAACAGCTGAAAATAGGTCCTCCACTATCTCCAACTCAAAATCCTTAGATGCAGTGATCTCTAGTCATATGTAGATCAAAGAAACAAGTGAAATATTTTTGGTTAATTTTCAAAATAAATGATTCCAATTAACTTCTTATTTGTTTAAACAATAAACCTGAACTAAATGAAACAAAGGCTGTTTGTTTCATTTGTTTCATATCTCTCTAATCAGTAATGTGAGAAGTCACTTAATTGTGCTGGAACTAACATTTGTTATATTAAAAAGTATTTATCAAAGATTATTTGGAGATGGACATATGTCTACATATGTAAGAGATCTACTGCTGGGTATATTATTGTAGTGAGTAGAGATAGCTGTGAGTCAAAGTTCACCAAAATAATACAGAGAGAAGGAAGCCAGATATGAAAAAGCCCATACTTTAAAATCTATTTATATAATGTACATAAGCAGACAAAACTGGGTAGCATTGTGCCTTTGTATGAACAACCAAAAGGCAACTTTCCTTTGGACAATCAAGTCCTGAGCAGAACTCATGACTTTGTTTTTGGAAAGATCTGAGAATGGGCTTTTGCCAGGGCTCTTTATTGGTCATTCCCATCGATGAAGCAAATATATGAGGAGGTTCTGCATGCTCTTCCAGCTACCTGCATACAAGAAACTTTTCTGCAATAAGGAACACTGTTTTCCTTTCTCTATGAATGTCATTAATGTTTTTTTTTTCCTTTCTTTTGGTGCTTTAGTACTGCCTTCTTCATCCCAAAAAAGATACTTCACACTTAAGATAAAATGATTGCCTATACTCAGAATTTGTGTTGGCATATTGCAGTTGGACAACTGTCATTCCTTAAAGCAAGATGCTACAGGCAGAGAAGGATAACACATCATTGAAACTTTGGATCCAAGAATCAAAAGAGGAGATGACCATAAAAGGAGGATAAGAAGCAAGGATAATTATTACAAAAGAAGTAACTGTATCTCAGAAATTTAGGATTAGACTTTTTGAAAATCAACTTCCTGTCCAATCCATTTGCAAAGAGGGCTCAACAATCAGCCTAGAGAACAAGAAAAGCCAGAACAAAACAAAACAGAAGGAATATTTATTTTGTGTCACAAAATCGAACATGAAAAATCTCATCCTGTTTAACAATGAGGAAGAACAAAGAAAAAAACCATGGCAATTCCAAAGGATTTAAGTGACTGTTATTTTAATTTAATGATTATATCAGTGTTTTAGTCTGGGGTTTTGCAAGGGGAAACAATACAATACAGGACACTTAATTATAAGATGATCTTATAATAGTCACCCAAAGAATCATACTCAAAAAGAATGCAGGAAATCTGTCCACACACTAAAGACCAAAGAATCCAGCTGAGGGCCTGGATCCCACAGTAATGTCCTACATGACTCCAGCTAAAAACCTAGAGCCCATAATAATGTCTCCTATGAGTCCAACTAGAGCCCTAGAGCCCATAACAATGTCTCATGCAGTCCTGTTTCACAGATTTGCAATGGGAAGGCCCAAAAGTGGGTGGTGGAAGCTAGAAAGTCTATGCCAGTGGGATGAAGGATCTATGCTAGCAGGTTGAGGGATCTGAATTGCAGCCAGGAAGCGACCCTCAAAGTAAGAACCAGACTCCCCTGAAAAATACCAGAGCCATGCTCAGCAACAGCGAGGTCCCCAGCTCCTCTGATGATGAGGACAGCTAAGTTCCCATCAGGAAAGCCAATGCAACAAGCTTCTCCAGGAAACTGAGTAGTGAAACATCTTCCCCTCCATAGCCAGGAAGCAATGCTTAAAGTGAGACAGAGAGCTCCCCCAAAGTGAACGTTAGCCATTGTCAGTGACAACATGGTCCTGAGCACCTCTGTTGATGAGAGCAGCCAAGTTCATCAGGAAAGCCAGCATGACAAGCTCGTCCAAGAAAACTGACAGCTCCCAACAGCTTCCCTAACAGCTTCTGATAGCTTCTACCAGCTCCTAACAGTCGCTAAACTTCTTCCTCTCCACTACTGCCTCTTATGCTGCTGGCAACAACCCTCAGGTGGGCCTCCCACACCCAGCATTATGCTGGTTCAATTCAGCTGGGTGTTACAAGTTGACAACAGTTGTGAATCCACCCCAATCACACTTGGGTCGGGGGATGGAATGAAGAGGAAACAAACTAATTAAATCTGAAAATACACAGAGGAAAGAGTGTTTACAAGGAAATTAAACTTACTAGATCCAGGAAAAGTGTAATCAGTGTCACAGAACCCCGTGTCAGAAAAAGAAAGATATATTTCATCAGTTTTTCACATACTCAACGATGAGCAAAAGAATGGAACAGAGGTGATAAAACTTGAGTATAGACAAAAGAAAGGTGGATTTTGAAGCATATCTTATTGCTGTTTTTAGGCATTTGCTCCTGCCCTGTAAAAAGACCATGCATTTCCATTTATTGCCGTATAACTTTGTAATGCCTCTCTGTAAGTGCAACATGTTTCTTTATTTCCACGTGTGTTTAAAATATTATTTACGCCAAGGGGATATGATAGAAATGGTAGTATTTCACTTCCAAGAATAGTTCTTGCTAGTAATTCCATGTTTGTCCCTTGCTTTACTTCCTTTCGTTTTTTTTTTTTTTTTTTTTTTTTTTTTTTTTTTTTCTCCGGTATCGGGAACCGAACTCACGACGTTGCGCTTGCCAGGCAGGCGCTTTTGCCGCCGAGCTAAATCCCCAGCCCCGCTTTACTTCCTTTCATAAGTGTAACATACTCTAAAAGTAGTTGTTCTGCCAGCATGGATTGCAGAACAAAAAATATATAAAGTAAAATATAAGTGACATATAAGATAAACTAAATATAAGCGTGCATTTTCAAAGATACTGATCTTGGGGACCATTTTTTTTGTTTTACCACAATAAAACTAATGCAAAAGTAAATATTATTTTAGAAGGAAGATGTGGAAGTACTTCATTAGTACAAAATAGGCCAGGATAAAATAGAAAATTTCTTCAGGAAAGAATGGGACATGCAAGGAAGCATATTCAAGTTCCTACATGAACAAATCTAGAATTGATGTTAACTTCTCTTCAAGAAAGCTAAGAAGAAGAGAAGCATAGAATATGGACTTATAAGGAAACTGAGTAGTGACATAATATTGCACCTGGCTGAGTTGTTGTGTATCAGGGAAGGCTGCACAAGGCATCCTGTCATAGACACACTCAGGAAAATAATAATGGTGCTTCCCAGGGTTTCTTGTTTTTGTTGCAAGTGTCATAAAACAAGACATGAACTAAAACCTGTGTTAGTTCTCACAGTCCCAGGAATGCTTCATGAACCCACTTGCGACAGAGTAACGGTGTAACACAGAAGCAACTGAATCCCAGGAACTGAACCCTCCCACGGTGCCCGTTCCCCCAAATCCCTCTCTGCATTGCCTACTTTTCCAGTGCAGGGAATTGTACATCGTAATGAATAAGAAATTAACAGCTTAGAAAAACTTGCAAAAACTCTGGAGCACACACAGAAAAAGAGAAAATTATTTTAAATCTTGTAATTAAAATTGAAAATTTAAAAGATCTTCAAAAAAGAAATTATCTAGTGGTGAATAGCATGATATTATGTCATCTGGATTAAAAATACCAAACCATATCATTAAACATAAAGACCAGAGCTAGAGACAAGCCTGGTGATAAAAGTTTTCTAAACTCCTTGAATGAACAGAATAGAGCAGAAGCCGTGGGTAGAAAAAAAACAAAAAAAAACAAAACAAACAAACAAAAAAACAAAAAAACCCCCATAACTTATAAAAAATAATCTTGGAAAAAATATACTTTTATTTTAGTATTAAATGACAAACAGTGAAAATGCAATATTTGACTCACATAAGAGAATAGTAAGGTAAGCTGAAAAAATAAGATATTAGGGCTTATTAACATAAAATTAGCATTAATTATGATGGAAAAATACTTAATAATTGAATCCAAGACCTGATCTTTTTTTAAAAAGATGTAGACAGATGTCTGAGAAACATAGAGAAGTAAAATATTGTGCAGTATAAAATATCAAAAACGACAAGTAGAGAAGGCAGAAGATATTTGAAAACAATATACCCAATTTTTTATGAATACATTTAAATATTTCCAAGCAGTAATGAAATTTCCTGGAAAATATAAATTATCAAAATTGAGGAAAACAGATGAAGAAAACTCAAGAGAGACAAATAATGATGGAATAAATATAAAAAGGAAAGAAAATCATTAAAAGCCTGCAACCAAACAAAGCTAGTCCTGTAGAATTACATTTTGAGATATAAATGGTGGAGGTCATTTTTGTGTAGGCAGCACAATCAAATATGAAACCTAAAGTGTGTATCCTTATGTAAACACTCAGAATTTAATTTTAAGACAATAGATTTAAGTCTATATCACAAAATGTAAGAAACACTAACAGAACAAATGAATGCTCATTAAATATTAAGGTGAAATGGGCTTTGAAAACTTGACCTAATAAGACGAAACTATAGAGCACTGTCTGATTTTTCATTATATATATGAATAGCAATGCAAAGTAAATTACCTACCAGGAAGCATGTTGCAGAGCAGTATAAAAAATATTTTCAAATTACTTAACACATTCAGATAGAATAATCAGAAAACATCAATATTTGATGTAAAATAGAATTGTAGGGTAGGATATGAAAAAAACAATTCACAACATAAAATTCATTAATAACTAATGAAAAGTTGGAGATATATCCAAACGATTTTATTGAAAGAAATAAAAAGTAAAACTATATTGAAACACTATGGTTTTTATTTCTAAAATTGGCAGATCAATATAGTGTCAGAGAACGTCCTTCAAAAGTGTTTACTCATGCATTTTTGTCAAGAGTATATAATTGTACAATTTTTCTGGAGGGAAATTTGCTAATCTGTGTAGGAAATCATGAAAATCTATAATCATTTGTAAAAGCGAAGATACATTTAGCAATTAGTTTTAGAGATATAACCTTAGGTAGTCATTAAGCTTTATGGGTAAATGTTTTTTTGTATGGTTACTTTTAAAATGGAGATATTTAAATAATAGTGAAAACTGGAAGAGATCAAAATATCTTTTAATAAGGGACTAGTTAAATTATGAGATTCCACATGATAAAATATGTCACTAACATTAATAATAAAATATTTATTCACATTTATAGTTATATATTTACAAATAACTTTAGATTTTAAGTTATAAAATATTTCTGTACTAATACAATCACACTCTGAAAAATATAAGTATTATTCATAGCAAACAATAACCACTACTAACATTGGTAAGTAAGCTCACAGATTTTGGATGCATATTTATGTAACATTAACAGAGAATGGTTTTTCCACAAAGACTATTTTGGCATAAGCAAATGTTTGGCTTTTTAAAATTTGTGTAGATAAAAATGAATAGAAATGGGCATTGTGGTACACACATGCAGTCTGAGCACTTAGGAAGCTGAAGCAGGATAGTCATAAGTTTGAGGACAGCCTAGGCTATATAATGAATTTAAGATGAACCTGAACTACATGTAGAGACCCTGTCTCAAAAAAATGCATGGTAAACTTTGATGCTAATTCAAAGATGTTCGAACATTTACTCCCAAGAAGTACTGAATCAAACCTCTGTGTCATTCTCATCGACTAATGTATTTTCCTTTGTCCATTTAAACAATTTTATCACTGTGTTGAAACAGGTTCTTAGTACGCAAATGACACAAAATGGAGTGGTGCAAAATGTAAGAAAACAGAATGCTAGAGACTGCATAAAAGTGGACAGAGTAGGACTTCTGTGAACATTTTGTAATTTAGGTTTCATTCTTTTACACCCCATGTAGAACAAACCAAACTCATTATTAGTTCAAAGCTAGTCTACAAACTGTAAATTTCTTACCATTGTAGGGGAATATTTAAGTTCTTTCAAGCACACATGTGCCATTCATTTCAAAACTATTAATACATTTAATCTTTATAAGGGGGCTTTGAGGCAGGCAGTATTATTATTCTCTATTTAAGAGATGAGAACTCTGAGGCAGAGAGAGATTAATGATCTTGTCCATGTTCATGCCACTGGTAAATGGTGAAGCAAAGAACGGAACCTGTCGTCTGTCTCCAGATCTGATGCATGCTCTTAGCCCCGCGTTATCCACTTTACACCCTGTGCGAGCCATTGATCAGGAAAATGTGAGTGAAATGCAGGTTCTCACCTCAGGTCAAATCAGATAACCTGACATATAATAACGAGCAGGTATTATACAGTGTGGAATGGGTTATAGTGGAGGTATGTAAGATAGTATTGGTGGAGTTGGGAGTCATTTCTATCTCTTGCCGGCTAGTTTGTGATTTGTGGTCTTTCTCCAAATAATGACACTTCTTCCAGCCACTGAGGTCCTCTTGTACATGGACAGCAGAGCTCAGCAGTGCGCAGACACTCAGCATACAGGAATTGCAGACATAAGCACAGCTTGGTTCTATAGATACAAAGAGGAAGGAGGTGGTTTGTTCTTGATGCTACAGATGTTTATACGGCATTTTCTATCTCCATGTAGTAACATCTGATTGAGTTCTTAAATCTCTAGATTTTATTTAAATTATATGTGAGAACTAGTAGGCTGTCCTATAATCATGGCTATGTGATCATCTTGACCGGGACTACAAGCCTTGCTTGGGTAAAGTTAAATTGAACTACATATTGGAAAACAACTAGTTTAACACTTGGTTCCCCCATGTGTTGGATGGTAACAAGAAAAATCTTTATGCAATAGGTAGGCACTAGAAAGAAACCTAATTTTCTTCTATATTTGAAATAAATTAATGAATTCACATATATGTATTTGAGAATGAAAGCAAATCTAATATAATACTTAAAAAGTTGCAAATATTCTTTGTATTCTATGGAAAAAGCCCAAGGTACATAAAAGGGCATCTTAAAAAGAAAATATATTTAATTCCACTGTATTATCTAAAAGGAATTTTGTTTTATTCTATCCACAAGGCTGACCAAGCCTAAAGCCAAAAAATAGCCTATGGTTTCTCAAATAAATTGCACTGAGATCACTGGGCAGCTGATATTAGGAAACCAAGAACATTCTTGGGCTTTAAGTGAAATAAGGTTAAATCCATGCAAACAAGTGGTCATTTGTGAGGAAGAACCTTTCCCACATTGTTTCCCTAAAAGCTAATCCTAGGACCAGGAATGGTGATAAATCAACAGCCAACATCATACTAAATGGACACAATCTGAAAGCTTTCACTGCAAAATAAGGAACAAGACAAGGATGCCCACTATCACCACTCCTGTTTAGTATATTTCTGGAAATATTAGCAATTAGACAAGAGAGTACTTTCTTTCTTTCTTTCTTTTTTTTTTTTTTTTTTTTTTTTTTTTTCTCCAGTACCAGAAACCGAACTCACGACCTTGCGCTTGCCAGGCAGACGCTTTTGCCGCTGAGCTAAATCCCCAGCCCCGCAATTAGACAAGAGAAAGAAATAAAAGGAATATCAATAGCAAAGGAAAAGTTAAATTATCATTATTTGCAGATGACATTATAATCTACAGAGAAGAGCCTAACAACTCCACCAAAAGACTGTTAGTGTTAATAACCAAATCTGGTAGCATAGCAAGATACAAAGCCAACACTCAAAAAATAGCATTCCTATGAATATCAAACTCACTGAGAGTGAAATCAGGGAAACAACACCTTTCACAGTAGCGTAAAAGAAAATGATATACTTAGGAATCAGCCTAATGAAGGAGGTGAATGGCCTTTTTATATCTTGATCCAGCATCCTTCAATACCATTTACTACCTTATCATTAGAAAATATTTACCACAATACTAGATTTTGAAATATTTTCTAGAAATATGTCTTCTTTTAATTGTCTCAAAAGTATTTGCAAGGAAGGAATTATCAAAAAAAAATTGCAGGTGTAAATGAGAAGACAGCAACAATCAAAATCTTCTGTTATGTGTCTTCCTTCTTCCCTCCCTCCTTTCTCTCCTTCCTTCCTTCTTTCCTTCCTTCCTTCCTTCCTTCCTTCCTTCCTTCCTTCCTTCCTTCCTTCCTTCCTTCCTTCTTCCCTTCCTTCCTTCCTTGCTCCCTTACCTCTTTATCTCCCTGTGTGTCAGCTTTGCATAATTTTTATGGTAGATACATTGTGTCAACTTGGGGAGTCTAGAGGTTTGGCTAAATGACTCAGCAGGGAGCCAGGGTGCTTACTTGGAAGAGAAGGGCATAGAGATTATGTGAGAGCTACACGCCCCTTAGGTGGGGGTAGCCTGTTTCCAATGTAAGAGAGGGAAAGAGGCTGCTTGCCGCCATTCCCCCCTTTGCTCTTGTTGCTTTGTTGTCTTCTGCCTTGGAGCCAGCCAAGAATGAACTAAGCTAAATAAACCTTTCCTTCCTTCATTTTGGGCATTGGGTATTTTGTCTCAGCAACGAGAGAGAATTAACTAAGACAATAATTTTTCTTATATTTCCACTAATAATAGTTGCTACCAACACCATGAACTATGATTTCTACATATTGTTTTACTCCATTGTTTTTAAGGTTAAAATATTATAAAGGAATCTTGCTGGGACAAAAGGCTAGAATTTCTGATTTTGTAAGTCTGTGTTATTAGGAATTTGGGTAGCTACATTTTGTTCTTTAGTAGAACTAGAAAAATGTGCTCAAGCATAAAAACTTAGAAATAAGAACTCTGGTTCTGGTTTCACTAAATTTCATCATAAATATTCTTAGGTGGACCAAACCCTGTTTCAACCTTTTTGAGGCCATTTATCTCAAATTATATGTAAGAAATCTAATTTCTGAAGTACATCTCTTCAAAACCTATTTTCTTTCATCCTGAGGGTTATTGATTATCCCAAGTCCTTCACTGGCTTCTTTGCTTAAGGGACAAATTGGAACTTGGAATCTTTCAAGGGAGAAATGGACTGCAAAGTGGAATAGCACATTCTCTTTGTCAGCACACCAGACACAACAGACAGTGTGCCACTGTCTCCTTCTGCCTGCTGGTGGATAAAAATTATCTCCAAACTTTCTTCAGTGAAGCCAGAGTCCTAGAATGTATGATAAATGCTAAGGATGTTGCTAAATTTAACTGATATGACACGTGGATAGATGACAGATTGCTATTCAGTCTCTTGGCCTAAACTATGTGAGATCCAAGCCTTTAATTTTTAGTGTAATTAATTACTGTAGATGTATAATTGCTTGTCACTTAGTTTTCTGTTGTAAATGGGAATTGTTTTTTCTTCTGTGTAATTTCTCACTTGGGAGAGAATGTAATCTAATGAATTTATCAAAAAATTCCATTAACATTGTGTGAACATGGAATGATGAAATGATGTATAGAAAGTCCTTGTATATAACATTGTCATTATAATTTCATCTAGATGTTTAGTTTTTACTTACAGAGAAATTTAAAAGATGGAAATAAATGGTTTGCCAAAGGTTGCACAGTAGAAGACTTCACCTCTTGGTTAACCTCTTAACCTCATAAGAGCCTTAAGTGTAACTCCAGTACCTTTTCCCTCATCTCCCATGGCTTTAATATATTTTTTAATCTTATTTTTTTCTTTGTTTCTGTAAGGTCTTCCTTCTGAAATTATCTGCCAAGCCCCTGTGCTTGAATTTCCCTGTAGTGTTGTAGTGTTGGTTCTTGGATTTTCCCCAGGCCAATGTACAAAGGTTTACCCCCAGCCTGTGGTGCTACTGGGAAATGGTGAAGCCTTTAGTGAGCAGAGCATACTGGGAGGAAGTGACGTCCCTGTGGGTGTGTTCTTAAAGGGAAAAATGACTCCCAGCCCCTTCCTGTTTCTCTGTTTGCTTCCCCACAGGCACCCACCAAAATAGCTTTTCTCTTCCCCGGGCACACACCAAAAGCAAATGGGACAATAAATGATGGAAGGAAACCTTCAAAACTGTGAGTCAAAAGAAACCTTCTCTCCTCACAAGTGGATCATCTCAAATATTCCATCACAGTGGTAGGAAGGTAACTAGCAAATGTGGGCATCCGGGCCATCAGGGGAATGGCCTAGTATAGATCTAACTTGCTAAATTTGTCATTGCTTCAAGATTATTAGTTCCTTTCAGGTTTTTATGTGTACTGGCACATGAAGTTAACAAGGGGGGGATGAGTTTTCTTTCTTTCCTTTTCATTTACATCTCAGCTCATATATAATATTTCTCAATGTTTTGGTAACAGTTGTTGCTACCGCTACCATGAACTCCTTTACTCCATTGTTTAGTATTTGATGACAGAGTTCTATGGATGAAACAAGGTATGTTTCCTTTTTCATGTTTCATGAGGAATACACATTCCAGATGATGGGTTAGGACTACAGATGCCAGTCCAAGCTCCTTCCAGATATGACTGTCCTCTGCAGAGGTGTAGATTGTCCTAGTACTCGAATTACTGTCCATGGTGCTAAACGTAGCTGTGCTGCAAAATCTCCTTTCCAGCTGAGCAGTTTGGAATAGTATCTATCTGTTTTTGCAAGAGATTCTCAGAGTCTCAGAGGCAGCTGCATAAGACCTTAACCCTTCAAAATTGTAAAAGCTCACAAGGCTTTCTATTAATGTTTTTCTAACTGTAATTGAAATTAAAATATACAATTCATCACCAGGAAAACCAGATTTCAATTTAATTGTACCTATTCTACCTCCCCTAAAATAATATTCTCACATGCCTTTTAAAGGTAAAGGGCTTCTATGGTAGTATCTTTAGATATGTTTGCTACAAAAGTTAAAGTATTATAGTATGAAACAGTGTAACTATCAAAAAATAAAATTAGTCATAGCATATTAGATACAATGGACCTTGGAGAGATAGGAACATCGGGTTGGTGTTACAACTCATTGCCAAATTGGAATCTATGTGAAATGATCAAGAAGGAGCAGATCTGGAGAAAAAAAAGTGAATTCACCATCATGGTGTGAGTTGTACTATGTAGCATGGTGTGAGTTAGTGCTTGCGACCAGGACTGCAAAGTGCCATTGTGTCCCGCATCTCTCACAGATAAACAGTGTGCAGCATTCTTACTGGCATCCAAATCTGTTGACCTTCGCCTCAACTAGAGCTGTGTGATATTCTCTAAAATTTCTCTGAAATGTTAGCTGCTTGCTTAGTGGAAATATAAACCTCCATCTCATATATTTTATTTGCAGTAGTTCTCATCTCGTTCAGAATGGAAGGTTGTGTTAAGATTAAGTCCTAAGAAGGAGTTCTAAAATGTACACTGAGTACCGTGCTATTGTATAATGAATCTACTAACTCTTTCTCAGCTTTTTATTTGTTTTTTTTTTTTTTTTTCCTCTGGTACCGGGAACCGAACTCACGACCTTGCGCTTGCCAGGCAGGCGCTTTTGCCGCTTTCTCAGCTTTTTAAACTGCCTATAACGGGAAGGAAGATAACAAGTGAATATAGGGCAACAGCATCATTGCTGAAACAAAATACCTGACACCCCAAATTAAGGAAGAAAAGCTTTAATTAGCTCACATTTTTTTTTATTTTAAAGATAAAAGGAGGGGAAAACCCTCAGCCCCACGCGCCCTGCGCAGCGAGAGCCAGTGTTCCAGGAGCGGCTAGACACCTGGGCTCGAGTCTGTGCTCGCACACACCGCCAGGGTTCCCAGCTGAAACGCGCGGAGAGAGCCAGGTATTTCCCAGCTACTCCCTGAGGGCAGCACGGGCATCAGGACCCCGCCGCCCAAGCCCCAGGAACTTCTCTGGCTGCGGGCAGGGTGAACAAACCCTCAGCCCCACGCACCCTGCACAGCGAGAGCCAGTGTTCCAGGAGCGGCTAGATACCTGGGCTCGAGTCTGTGCTCGCCCACACTGCCAGGGGTCCCAGCTGAAACGCGCGGAGAGAGCCAGGTATTTCCCAGATACTCCCTGAGGGCAGAGCACGGGCATCAGGACCCCACCACCATTACAGACAGAGTCCTGGCCTCCCTGCTCC
>NW_004955411.1:21825874-21842242 GCF_000276665.1 Chinchilla lanigera
GTGCTTGTGATATGTTGTAAAATGTTGTATGTCTGTTAATGTTTCCCTCCTTTTATCTTTTTCATTTATTTATTTTTTTATTTTAAAGATAAAAAAACAGACATACAACATTTTACAACATATCGCAAGCACAATACAGACAATACAGAGTTACAAACAAAGTGGTAGGGAATTAACAATGGTGGTTGTATTATATATTGATATCTTCAAAGTGTAGTTAGCTCACATTTTGTGGAGGCTTCAGTCTGTAATCAGTTGGCTCCAAGGCAGAGTGGCATGCTGGAGGGCAAGAGTTGAAGGTGGCATAACAGCAAAAGCAACAAGATGAAAAGCAGGGAGCAGGCCTGTTCTCCTCTCTTATATTGTAAGCAGGCTACCCACTAACCCAGGAAGGATGTAGCACTCACACATCCCCATGCCCTCCTCTTGAACAGGATGAGGATGTTTACAAAGTGAGGATCCTGGCCCTTGCTCAGTCTTAAACTTCTAAATGTCTCAGGTTAACACAGTGTATCAACCATTACAGCAACTTAAAGCAAACAACAGCCATAAATGTTGCTACAATCTGTTCAATGTCTCTAACCACATTTTTTGTCAGGTATTTTTGAAGTTACTCTCTACAAGCTTCTCTTTCTACCATTTCTTCCACTTGGTCATGTTTTGCACATCCTGATACTTCCTAGGACGTGAGCATGTTTTGGTAAGTCTGGAGCAGCCACTGTTGATAGCATTACTAGTCATTTTTACCATTCTTGTTCTCCCTCAGCTATCTCCATTCCTGTCATGGAACATTTTCACATTAGAGTTAAAATCATCTTATTTGTTACTTTTGACCTCCTCATTAGCAGCTCTTCAGGGCAATTTTATTTCTTTAAGATTTTTTTTTTCTTTGAAAGGATTCTCTCACTTTCATTCAATGAAACTACACTAACGCCCTCCTGCCAATAGTACCTGCATAATCCTTAAATGTTAAGATTCCTCTACACTGTGCTGTCTTCTCTTATCACTCTATGTTTCCTAGGTGACTTTGTCCACTCTCAAGCTGGTCGTTATTCCTAATGCGCTGCTGATCTTCTCCAGCCGTTTCCCCTAAACTGGTCCCAGGTGATCAACTAGTTTTTAATGTTTCTACTTGACTATCTTGCTAGCTCTTGAAATGTAACATTTCCAAAATTGAACTCACATTCCTTTCATACATGCACACACATGTCCTTGTCACAGCAAATACTCACACACACACACACACACACACACACACACACACATTGTCACCTTAGTTTTTACCATGAATGAGACCAATATCCGCAGTTAGTTACGTCAAACTTCTGCTAGCCACCTTCATCCAATGCTCTCCTTCAACAACTACTCCCTCTTCATTATTTATACACATAAGTTCACTATTTCCTACCCATTCCAGCTGCTAAATAACTATTGGATCTGCTCACATTCCCCCACCTTTGAACCAGCATCAGCTCTCTCCTGTACAGCTGCAACAGCCCTGCTTCCGCTGCTGTCCAACATTACCCTCACCCATAATGTTCTCCGCAAATTCTGTCATCATATTATAAAACATATCTTACTATAAGGGAATTTAAACATCTCAAGGGCATTTCATTACAATTAAGGTGACATTAATTAATGATAAAGCTGATCTCTATTTCCTCTCTCATCTCTTTCCTAGTTGCCTCTGTGTTCTATTGTTCGATTGTATTAGTTTGTAAAATCCATGAAGTAGGCCATATTTTCCCTGGAGAGCTGATCACCACTTGCTCTTCTTTTTACATTGAAGTCTGAGCTGTCTTCCTTCCGAGTGGCTACTTCATGCTTTCCCTTTAGCTCTCAGGTTTTAAGTCACTTCCCCTGAGAAACTTGCTGTAGGTCTTTCTTACCTCTGCCCACCACAAAGGTTTAAATGCTCTACTCCCCTTGGACCTAGTGCATCACACTATATAATTTAGTATGAGCACTTCTTTCTTGCAGCCTCCTTTATAGTTAACACATTTCTCTGCACAGATGGACACCTGCTGTCCATTGAGAGAACAAAAGAATGAAAGTTAAATGTGATTTTTTATAGACTAAGTATTTACCTATGGAACTATGATTATGCAACCTTGCACTAGAAGAGTAACCACAGCCATGTATATATTTATTGTGTCTGCAGAGGAATATGGAGGGGAATGAAAGATTGGTTTCTCCAATAAAAAGCAGTTTTAGGCCTTCTGCAAAGCTTCAAGTAAAGTAAAATTGATAAAAGTTAAAAAAACTTTTAGACTTTTGCTTATCATGAAGAAACTGTTTACTTATTTTGAACTTCTGATTTTGCCCTTTTCAGCATTTTGGGTGTACTTACTTAAGAGTAGTGAAAGAATTAAAAAGACCAGACCTCGGCAGATTTCAAATGAATCCTTGCCAGAAAAAAAAATCAAAGAAAATTTTCATACTTTCCTTTTTATTTAATTTCAGTAGTAAGTAGATAAACTATAAAGGGCACCTTGGGGTACTCAAATACAAGATAATTTTAGAATCAATAATGTGACCTTTTATAAGGGTCAGAAAATTTGTGTTGCTAATTACAATTAGCCTAGGTGAAAACTAAAGAGAATTTACATTGCATTTACTCTTATCTGTAAGAAATACTCTGGGCAGTTTGAGAAACAATCATGGAATTAAAAATTGTAGTACTGAATCTATATGTAGAATAAGAACTTTTCAGATAACTAAAATTATTGCTATGTGACTTTAATTGTATGTCCATAATGTAAATGCTGAGAATTTTTGAAGTGAAATGTATTGCCTGTGTATGCAGTAGTTGACATGATAAAGTGTGAAATATCATGATAAGCTTAATTATATATTTTTGGCTCTTGCAATTTATTATTTTGTTTCTTTAAATGACAATAAAATGACAAAAATTATTTTTTCCACAGGAACAATGTATATACATATTCATGTCAACAAAGTCTTTTTATATGAGTGATATTTATATAAGAATTTTTTTTCTTTGCCTTTGCAAACACATTTGAGTGTTACGATTTTATTTTTAACCTCAATTTTATAAAGTGAGAGAGTGAAGTATAGGAGTCATTCAAAACTATATCTCTCAAAAGATTAGTCCAATTTATACTCAGAATTTTCCATTTTGTTCTTTTCCAAGTCCCCTGCAAAATGCTGATATAAGCAACCCAATTTTGAGGCTATAATTGAAAGTAAACCATGGAGTGAGAGCGACAGAATGCACATTTTTGTGTGGACATAAGTTTACAACTCTTTTGGATAAACACTATTAATATCTAAGGAAAGGGGGATGGAGGGGCTTGAATAAGAAGCTAGGCTGGTCATCTTCCTCTCTAGAATACTCTTCAAATAAGAAGTTAAAATAAATGCATCCCTTTCTTTTTAGTTTCTCTTTTAGTTTATTAGACTTTACTTTTTAGAGCAGCTTTATGATCATAGCAAAACTGAGACAGAGATATAGAGATTTCCCATGCAGCCTCTGCCACTATATGAATATCCCTCACATCAATTCCCAGTACTACAATGGCCATATTTTTACAATCCTGATGAGACTGCATTACCATATCATTACCACCCAAATCCTTAATTTACATTGAGATTATATGGCATATACATCTAATATGTTCAGGTAAATATAGGATGATAGATATACAATAAGTCCCTGATTTATGAACAACTTCTGTTCAAGGAGAATTGACCACAAGTCAGATTCCTTTGTAAACTGACAAAGTGAGTCTCATACAGTGCACCGCAACTCGAATGTTTGTAAGTCGGGGACTCACTTTTCGCGTATTTATCCCATTGTGCTCACATAGAGTAATTTCCACATTTGAGAACCCTCTGTGTTCCACCTTCTCTTCCCTCTCTCCGCCATAACTCCTGGCAACCACTGACCTCTTTGCTATTCCCATCGTTTTGCTGTTTCAGTCGTGTCATATAATTGGAATCGTGCAGTATGGAGCTGCTCTAGGCTGATTTGTTTCCCTTAGTAATAGGCATTTTACTTACCTCAGGTCCTTTAGGGCCTCATAGCTCATTTCTTTCATGTACTGAATAGTTGTTGTCAACCGTAACAGTTTATTTATTTATTCACTTGGTTGAAAAATAGCCGCTTCCAAGTTTTGGTAATTCTGGATAAGACTGCTATAAGAATTCACATAGAAGTTTTTGTGTGGACACAGCTTCCAAATCTTTTGGGTAAATACGAAGGAGTACAATTGATGGCTCATATGGTAACAGTATTTTTGATTTGCTAAGAAACAAGACAATAACAATCCAACTGTTTTCTATTTCCATAAATACTGAAGGAATGTTCCCTTCTCTCCACATCTCCAAAAGCAAGGATTCTGGCCATCCTAATCATATGTAGTATTCTCTCCTTGTCATTTTAATTTGACTTTCCCTCAATACATATGATACAGAGTAAGTTTTCATATTCATACTTGCCATATATGCATCTTGTTGGTGAGATGTCTATTAATATATTTGGTCTACTTATAATTAGGTTGTGTTTCCTTAAGGTTGAATGTGAAGAGTTCTTTGTATATTTTGAATAGCAGACCTTTACTAGTGTACTATTTGCGCCCACTTTCTGCCTGTTGGTAACATTACCTTGATAGTGTCTTTGAAGAGCAGACTTTAGTTCCACCATAGTCTAATTTATCAATTTTTTAAAATTATTGTGACTTTGGTGTTTTAATTATAAAGCCATTGCCAACCCAAGGTCGTCTATATTTCCACCTAGTATAGTTTCATAGCTTTGTTTTCGTTCTGGTACTAGGAATCAAACTCACAACCTTGAGCTTGCCAGGCAGGTGCTGTGCCACTGAGCTAAATCCCCAGCCCCAGTTTCATAACTTTGAATCCTACAATTAAGTTTGAGATATATTTTGCAAAGTGTGCAAGATCTATGTTTGGAATCATTGTTCTGCACATTATGTTCGGTAGTTCCAATTATCATTTGATGAAAGATTACCCTTGGTCTTTTATCAAAGATAGATTGACTGTATGTATTTATGTGGATTCATTGCTGATCTCCCCATTCTGTTCCATTCATCTAATTCTTGTATTCTTTCTCTAGCACTACAATGTGAATAACTATAGAATAGTAGTAGGTCTTGGAGTTAGATAGTTTCATTTCTACTTTGCTCAACTTCAATACTGTGTTGGGTATTTTAGCATTTTATTTTTCCATATTAAATATGGAATCAGATTTTTGATATACCTAAAATAACATGCTATTTTGATTGAAATGACAGTTAATATTAACCATGTTTTCATTAATTTATTTAATTTGTTGTAGACTATAAGTCAGATTGGAAATTCTTTGCCTTCTTGAATCTAGATACACTTGTTTGAACCGTTAATTATGCCATTTGAAAATGTCATTCTTTCTGGTTTTCTTCTCCTTGTTCTTTCTGTCTCCCTCCTTCTTTTATTCTCTCTCATCACCCTGCCCTGTGTGTGTGTGTGTGTGTGTAGGGGTGCAAGTAAATGAAGATTTAGCTCACATCTAATTTGGACACACTACTCAAAAGCAAGTGGAATTAGCTTAAATTAAGTATCTTAGTACCACTAAGATTGTATTTTTCCTGCTGCATTGTTTTAAAGCTGTCTTTCTGAAGTTCTATCAAATAAGCTACATTTATAAGGCACTTGTGTGCACTGCAAACTTGCATAAGTTTTTGGAAGATGAGAGAATATACGCAAGGCTCCAGGTTTTCATCATTTTGCTTCCTTCTTTTTTCTTCTTTCTCCACCTTTCTCCAAAACCTTGTTTTTCCTTTGCCACCATTTTTGGTTCAGAATCTCTTCTCCTGCAGCTATTAGGAATCTATCAAGACAGTTCTTTATGTAAAAACTACTCTTTTACTAAAGTACTCTGTCCTCAGCTTCTCAAATGTAGCAAAACCAAAAGAAATTTACCATATCACCATAAAACTCTATGTCATTAAAAAACCAATGATAGCTCTATTAACTTATAATGTCTGCCCTTTTTAATAAAATTACAGAGTTACACTGAGTTTCAATAATAACAGATGGAGAAAAGTACTAGCAGTAATAAGAGAAATGATATAATTAAATAAATGAAAAGTCTGAAATGAATTGATTAGTTTTGCATTTTACAATAGGGGAACTATACTTTGATATACAGTAGTTTGTATCATTTTAGAAGAATGTATATTAATAAGAAAACATTTATTGGATGACTGATCAACATTTTGTGGGACTGGAATGCTTGTTGTACTAAAATTATAATTACTTTAGAGAAATTACTCTAAGTAATACTTCACTGACTATTTAAGTATCTATTTATTTCTAAATATCTAATAGAGTTTCCTTTTTATTGTTTCAAAATGAATATTACTTTACCTGCTTGGAGTAATAATTCAGAATTAACATCACTTTACTGAATAAATTTGATAAGCTTGAGACAAAAACAATTATTAAATTCATGCTTTGGAACAACTGGGAAAGAAAATGCAATACTGCCCAGTTATCAATATAGCATAATTGATTATAAAAATATGTAAAAGGAGAAAAATTGATATCTGAATTGGGTAACTATTAAATAAAATTTAAATATATTTCCATTCTTTTATATTTTAAATATATTATTTGTATTAGACGATACCTCTTTAAGTTTTCTGTTTTTTATTTTTAGTACATCTTGTTCTTGACATACATTTGTAGTAAATAACGTTTACATTCTTTGTGTGCAGTTCTACATGTACATAACTTATCTTAATTCTTTTTTCCATCATTTTCCCTCCCCTCTCTTCTCCTTCCCTCCCTCTCTTGATCCTTTACATTTTTTTTTTTAAACTCTCATCTCTCAAGAGAAAAACAGGAAATTAGAGAAAAAAATCTGACTAAAGCAAAATGAGGAATCATTTACATTTCAGTTTGGAACATGAAATGTAAGCTTATTACCCTTTGAAGCACTTGTATTTTAGTCACTGAAGAAATCTTTTATATGAGAGGACTGGTGACTCATCCTTTCAATCAATAAATTTCCATTTTGGAGGTTGTGCTTGTGCCCACAGTTGACAAGCCCAGCTCCTGTCCATTTAGGTTCTTAAAAAGCAATTCAGCTTCACATGAAATGCTATACTTTAGGATTTCTAAGTGTAAAATAAAAGACATAAAATTCTTTCCATTGAATTGAATATAAAGTCCACAGCATTGCCTTTATTCTGTGAAAAGCTTTTAGAACAATTGGACTTAGTTAAACCTCATATTATTGCTCCTCTGTGTTCTGGGTTCCCACATGAAATAGACACAAAAGAATTCCACCTTGTTAGTCACCGAAACTGCAAGGATGCAAGATGTAACCAGACAATCAGAAGTACATTTCCAAAATAAATTGCTCAGACTGTTTGCACAATCCATTAAATATAATGCTAAGATTTTGGCCCACAGTATTTAATAGAAAACACTTATGTTGGAGGTACTTTGACTTCAGGAAATTATAAAAGTCATTCTAAAGTATCAAAGATCATAGAACTTCTGTCCATTGACTTTCCCCAGGTTCCAATCATTTTTTTGAGGCATGTTTTGTTGGTCAAATTTTCATTGCTGTGACAAAATATCTGAGACCATTTAAAAACAGAAAAGACTTATTTGGGTTCCTAATTTCAGAAGTTACAGTCCAAGGCCAGCTCAGAGCCTGTAATGAGGCAGAACATCATGGTGGGAAGCATGAGGCAGAGGAAAATTGCTCAACCCAACACAGCCAGGAAGTAGAGAGAGAGCTTGCTTTTATAACAGGCCCTTCTCTCAGACTTTTGAAGCTGGGAATGCATGAATGGGTTAATTTATTCATGATCTCAGTGCTGTCATGGTGCAATCCTCCCTAAGGGCCCCATCTCATTACTGATGCTTTGGGGACCAAGTCTTCAACACATGAGCTTTGCGGGGATATTTAAGACCCAAGTCATAACACAAGTGATAAAAGACTAAATATTAACTGTTTGGAAATTTAGAGCGAGACAGTGTACTAATATGAGAATAACTTTCATCTATCCATTAAAAATTCTTTCTTATATGCATATAAAACAATTCCATATACTTTAGAATCTATGTGTTTGTATCTGTACATCATATTTCTTTTTTTTTTTTGGTTTTGGTTTTTCTCCTGTACCGGGAACCGAACTCATGACCTTGCACTTGCCAGGCAGGTGCTTTTGCCGCTGAGCTAAGTCCCCAGCCCCTTGTACATCATATTTCTTAACCATATATTGAACCTTTTTTTTTTCCTTAATGGAGGATCTCCAATACAGAGAAAGTTTAACCTAAAAGAAAATCTATTATTTGTATGTGTATTTTTTTAAGACTAGGAATACATAGGTTTTTTCCCTCATTTTAATTTTTGGCTTTTGAAGTTTTCTACAACAGCTATCAAGATGAGCAATGATTCATATTAGTTGAGCAATAAAAACTCTTCTTGTTTTCTCTGGCTATGTTTTGGGAGGAAAGGTATGCTAAGACAAAATGTGATTTGACCTCACTTCTTCCAATGAATCTACAGTGGAATTTTAAAGTTTTGAGTTTTAACTTCATTTTTAGAAAATACGCACAACTTCAGGTGCCCTTGGTTGGGTGCTGGCCAGCACCTGCTGCTGCCCACATTAATCGGGCATCTTGCTTTTTCATTTGTAGGTGTCCTTGGCACTTGAGGCTTGAATCTTTGGTCCAGTACATCCTGTTGTCCCCTCCCTCTAGAAGCAGTCCTGGTGGGTGTCTCTAGGAAATGTGATTGTGCATAAGGTTATGCTCATATAATAAATGCATCTGAGATCTGGGTATGACTGGCATTGATCTCAGTCATGCTGGTTTCCTCTACAGCCTCTTTGTAGTACCATAGGAACATAGCAAGCCTTTCAGGTGTCTCTGACTCTATAACAAAACAAAAATATGTCTAGAGAAATAAAGCTCAAATGCTTCCCTCTGCTGGGTAGAGCACCACCACAAAGGTTGCTTTGATGAGTCTTTGTTGGACAACATACCATACCCTTAGGGTTCCAGGTGAATTGTGACCTGACTTGTGTTCCACCTTAACATAAATGCTTCTTTCTTGCAAAACACTTGGACAAAAGAATATGGAACATTTCTCTGTCTTTTGCATCTCATCCCTTACTCCTCTAAATTCCCTAGGGTCAGAAAAAGCCTGGCTTCCTTATTTGATTTTCCTATCTGAACCTGTAGGGTTCAGCCTGCACATTCTAGCAGCATGCTAAACAGAGAGATAAAGGAATTCGACAATCTTTCCCTGTGACAGTACTGTAGCTCTCAAGGTTATTGATTTGCTTCTGAATCATATTTTTAAATGTCAAAGCTGAATCTTTCCTTTGATTCTGTCTGTAACAACTTCTAATTTTCTTCAGGCAGAAGGACAGAGTAGGCAAAGAACTTGTGGTACAAAGAATGTTTCAAAGGTTAAAGGAAAAAACAAACACATTAATAACCTTATACCATCACATTTATTACTGAGGTTTTCTACTTTGTGCTTCTAAAAGTAGACCATGAATATAAAGATGAAATTCAAAAGGAAATGTTCCTGTAAGAATTTATCTTAGTCTCTTGATAGATAGATAGATGATAGAGGTACACACACAGAGACAGACAGAGAGACAGAAAAACAGAGAGAGAAAGAGAGAAAGAGAGAGAGAGAGAGAGAGAGAGAGAGAGAGAGAGAGAGAGAGAGAGAGAGAGAGAGAGAGAGAGAGAGAGAGAACACTCAATTTACAACAAGCCTGATAGATGAGCAACTTGGCAACTTTGGTTATCACCAGAATTTTAGTTTTAACTTAAGTCCTAAATCTTGAGCTATCACCTGAATTCTGGCCATTTGCACTTCCAGATGGTCTAAGACACAGATATAACTCTTAAAAAGTTCTGGAAGAAACATTACAACATCCTTCTCTGTATGGGATTAAGAAGTCCTGGGCTGATGTCTAAGGACACTGAGGTCTGCTTACAAAGAAGAGAGAAACTTTGAAGGCTGAATAGAGGAACCTGGGCCTTCAAGTGACAACTTAAGTTACAACCAGCCCCTGGGAACAAATTAAGTTCAAAACTCAAGGTTCCATTGTAGATAGATGATAGATGGATAGATAGATAGGTGATAGTTTAAAGCCTAAAATTTGTACATATTTATGTGGCAAAAAAATGGTCAAATGATTAAGAACCTACTGGAGAAAATTTATGTAGTTGAAGACCACTGATACCCCCAATACTTAAAAATCTCTTAAATAAGAAAAAAGCAGTCATCCTGTTCCTGAATAAGCAGTTTACAAAAACAGAGATACAAATAGCCAATTAGCATTAATATAAATGTGCAGCCTTTCGTGGTCATCAAAGTGGTGCAAATTATAATGAGATATCATTTCTCCTTATAGACTGACACAGATATAACAGAAGGTTAAAGAACCATAAGGGGAAATCCACAGAGACACTGACACATTTTCTTATTGTAGCATTAAAGGAATAATGTGGTTACATAGATTTTGGAAATCATATAAGCTATGGTTTGAAATTCCTACATTATTAGTTATTAACTTGGTAAACTTAACAAAGAATTGTCATTTTTGGCTTTTACCCTTCTAACTGGAGATGAAGCTGACTTAAACTGTACAAAGTTCTTGGGAGATCTACATGTGATATACTTGATGTGGTCTCAGTGAAGAGGCATTTTCACTACTAGAATGTAAATTGGTTAAACTTTTATGAACAGGAACTTGGCTTTAACATATGTTATACGAGTTAACATTTCTAGGCATTTTTAAAAGAGATGGTCAGATGTACACTCATGATATATGAAGAATAATTGAATCATAGTTAATTTATAACAGTGAGAGAATCTAAAAGTAAGGCTTTGTTGAAATCTTGGTCCACATGCTATTAAAATCCAACATTTGCTGAAATCACTTCAATTTCTGCTTTACTTGACCTTTGTTCCTGCAAGATCAGCAGGATATGTTTTAAAGCATCTTTTGTAATTTAATTTGCCACTTAGCTGAACCCGGACGTTTTTCTGCTGTTCTTAATTTATCATTTTACTTAACAAGAAATCTAGGCATATTCTTTGACATCAATATATTTTCACGACATATTTAAATTGAAAGATACAATCTTCACATATAATAATTATTTTCAATGTATAAACATAATATAAAGTAAAATATTAAAACACTCTCTTTAGTTAGATTACTAGCTAATGTGAGTATGCACCCATTTTCATGTTTGGAAAATAAAATAAATTATTTTCTTTGAATATTAATTGTAAAATTATAAATAATTCTTTAATAAACTATTTTTTGTAGTGTTAAAACTGAAAGACTTCCACATGATAAGTGGTCTACCATACAGCTGCCTCTCTGGCTCTATATTCTTTTTTGTATGTTAAAATCCATATACCTTTAAAAGAGAAAACATACAAGAAATTCAGCTTCATTTTCTTTAGTACATTCTCTATATGTGTAAATTGTTAGTTATCTTCCATTGCTATGGTATATGCTGCTTTGCTGCTTATTTATTTATTTTTTAATTGCTTAATTTTTAAATACCATCTTAAAACCTAAACACAATTAATTGTCCTGTCATTCAAAACCCAGATGATTCTGCCTTTGAACTATATTTTGAACTTATTTGCTGATTTATATAAGCTTTGCCAGGTGTCAAGCTGACCCCAGTCCTTGCAAGCATCCATCACCCTCTTCCATGCCTGCAGTAATTCCTCTATGTGTGGATTGCACCAAACCCACCCAAATCTCACTACATTGAAACATATTCATTATGAAAGGCCAATTGAAGTACTTCTTCCCCTTCTAAGTCTTCTACCTTTCTAATCATACCAGGGTGAAATAGTGTCTTTATGTTTGAATCAGCATACATTTCTAATTTATGCCTCTTAAAACACCAGGTGCATAGAAGATATACTGTAAGTTTTTGTGAACTCTCATATTCCCATTAGGTTAAATAGTCATATATACAATAATTACTCTGTATTTATATTTCTACCTATAGCATCAATCATAGTTTCTGACAAATAATAGGTGCTCTAGAATCATTTATTAAATGACCAATTTTTCCAAATTTGAGATTTTTGGAGACAAGCAAGAAAAATAGGACTTATAATTATATTCGGTGGGTTAAATATGAGCTATGAAAATCAGGCCCTAGATAATTTCTTAAAATAAAAAATTAAAATTGTATACATCAAGTCATTATCAACAGAGACAAAAGGCAACCCACCTAATGGGAAGATAGATATCTGATAAGATATTAATTTCCATTGCATGGAGAAAACTACAAAAACTCAACAACAATAACAAACATGCTAAGAATGAGTAATAATTAGAGAAAAGCAAATCTAAACTTAATGAGACACATCTCACACCCATTAAGATAATCACTGTACTTTATTTTATTAGTACAAGAAAATAAAATGTAAAACAAATTGAAAAACTGTCATAGGTGAGATTATACAGTACAGAATTTTGTCTAAATTTTCCATGACTTGTACTTGTTTTACTCTTCCATCAGATGAAGCCCACAAAGGCCAGTGACTGAGATTATGCCCTGCTTATTATAATAAAATAGAAATTAAGGTTTAAAAAGATAGTTACAATAAAAATAAAAAATAATAAGTGTTGGGAAAAAAGTAGAGAAATTGGAAACCTTGTGAACAGTTGGTGGGAATGTTAAATTATAGAGTTGCTGTGGAAAATATTAGGAACATTCCCCAAAAAACTTAAAAATAAAGAGGTAATAGTGTAGCTCAGTGTTAGTATGCATGCCTAACATGTGCAAGACCAGAAAAAATATATACATAATAAAAATAGAACTAACTGTTTCATTCAGCAATTCCATTTCTGGGTAAATGCTCAATAGATTAAAAACACAATTTTCATACTGCTATTTATAGCAGTGTTAGTCAAAATAAACAAAACATGGAAACAATCCAATCCAATTATCCCTGGAGGAGATATATTTCAATCTTCAAAAGGAAGGGCATTGTCATATATCTCACAGCATAGGTGAATTGAGTGGATTATGCTAAGTGAAATGATATAAGCACAAAAACAAATCTACATGGTTCCACTATAGTAGTAGTCAAAGTCATAGGGACAGAAAGCACAGAGGTGGTTGCTAAGGGCTGGGGAGAAAGAATTGCTTAATGGGTACAGAGCTGAGGTTTTAAAAGAGTAAAGTAGTTATGCAGGTGGGTGGTGGTGATGGCTGAGCAAAATTGTGTAAGAAGGTTTAAATGTTAGTTTATGTTTAATTAATGTATATTAATTGCCCATATTAATAGGATTCGGTATGATACTGCAATACAAGAACAGTGTGAACTCATCAAATCTAGCTTCCTTGGATCCTGTATCCCTCCCCTGATTCTAACCTCCAGGAATAACTATTTTGCATTCAGGTTGAATATGAATGTATTTTTTTATTATTATTGTATCTGAAAATAAAATAAAGTTTCATAACAAAATGATAAGAGAATAAGAATAGTTAATACACTGTGTAGCATCTTCAAAGTAGTTGTCAGAGTATAAGACATAGATATAAAAGATTCTCTCTTACAAAAAGAAACAGATAGTAGCACAAAACTTCGTATTTAATGAACTAAGATAAACTGAAGCTAGTGAATGATACATTTAAACAGTTAAGTGATAACGTTTATGTTATATGTATTTATCACAATAAAAATTTGGGAAATAAAGAGGCTACATTGAAGTGATATTTACCCTTGGAAGCCTCAGGAGCTTTTCTGTCATGGTTAAAGCCTGTTCCTGAGCACCAAGTCCTCTGCAGGATCCTGAATCTCTAAATTTGTTATCCCTTCCTAAGGCTTAAGATTTCCAAAGGGCAAATAATCTCTATTCATCATGACGTATAACTCCACGTGTTGCCACAAACAAATACAGAAATATTAGAATTGTGTTACATGCATCCCTTAACCATAGATGGGGGCATTGAGGAATGAACCATTGACTGTCCCACAAGGTGAATGTAGGAGTCATACACACAGGGCAGACACATTCACATTATATGCACCAGTACAACCACATCAATATTTAAAATAGTTGTGCCAGTGATCAAAAGCCACTTCAAGGGGCTGGGGATTTAGCTCAGCGGCACAGTGCCTGCCTGGCAAGCAAAAGGTCATGAGTTCGATTCCTGGTACCGGGAAAAAAAAACAAAAAAAAACCCCAAAAACCAAAAAGCCACTTTAGTGGGCATCTTGAGACTACATCTGCTGTTCTAGCAAAGCAGGACATTTCTTAGCCAAAAAGAGTTATGTAGGTGAATGGTGGTGTTACAAATGTAAGAACTAAGGAGAGAATGCAGGGCAGGTCCTGGCATGGGCTCTAACATACTGTACCCCAATAGTGTTCCCTCAGATTAGCAGGTTCCTAGAGCATAATCATTGTTAAATGCTTTAAATATCACCACGGAATGTAGGGTATGGAAATAATTGTCGAAAAAATGAGATTTTTTGAAATTGTTTACACTTTATAAAATACATAGATCTGATTGTTGTGCATTTAAGCTTAGACATACATATAACTCTGTATAAAATCTCTTTCATAACATTTAGGGATATTTCCCATACTTTGAAAAAGAAATCTTCTAAAATTACTAAGCACAATTCATGCTGCATATACTATATAAGGAAAAACACATATATTTTTAAGAAAAGTACAATTTTAATAGTAAATATAAATTTTAAAATACAGAAATAAAATAGGAATGTACAGTCTTATCAAGAAGGTCTTTACAAGATAAAATATATATTATATTATAAATACAAACTTTCATGGTGATTTAATTAAGACTGTAGATTAATGAGCCATTATAAAGAGCTTTTTAGGTTAAGTTTGAAGCACTTAAAAATTACAAATAAATAACACAGTATCTGAACATCATTCTTTGGAAAAGCCTGCAATGGTAATGTACTATTTGCAATGGCCATTAATTCAATGCCTGTGACACATCAATGAAACAAGGCTGTCATCATTACTGAGAAGTTTTTTATTAAATAACTAACAGTCTGCTAGTACCTTATAGAAATAAGTGCTTAAAAGTAATCATGAGCAACTTATTTATAGTGTACTTTAAAGGAGAAAGTACATAGAAAAGAACATGGAATCACATGAAAGATATTCTAATGAATTGGCTGAGGGAGTTACTATAATGTGAGAAGATTAGTTACTACTTATGCTACCTGGTAGAACAGAATACCCTTAATATGTAGTTCTAGGTGTACGGTAATATGAAGGTATTTCTTTAAAAAATTGTATGAAAGAAACATTCTCAACTTGTACATATAGGTGGAAAGTTTCTGTTATGTATAACTTAGTACCCTTGAAAGAAGGTGAATGTTAGAAAGCTCTGATTTTCTAGACCCTGTTAAAAATAAACCAACTATACAGAAAATTGCATTTTAAATTTTAGGCCATCCTAAAACTTCATATATCAACTGTATAGTTGATATTTCATATATCAATTGTATAGTTTATGTTTCATAAAGCAACTATACAGAAAGGTAAACCAGTGGAGTTGTGGATCACAGAGTGTTGCCACGTGAGAAATATCAAGTAAACTTTCTCAATAATTGAAAATATTTTGTTTTACACACTGAGGACCTGGATACTAGTTCTTTAAGGTGCTTAAGCAATAATATTTAATATGAAATTTTATTCACTTAAACATTGTCAGGCTTAATAATATATAGTATATGAACATATATGTCTGCATCTTTTTGAAAAATAATTATTTAGAGAAATAATTAGTTCTTGTAGTCAGAGAGAAATTTTATCTGTATAGTTCTGTACTTCAAAATGTTTTTGTTAGTTTTCAGTTTCTGATACAGTAGCTCACAGCACATGTCTGCAGTGAGAATTGTTTGGGGTGAAACGGTGGAAAGTGAATAGCTTTGGAATACAAGGTAGACACCAGAAAGAGCCAGAGATCATCACTGATGTTCACATAAGGTCTGCAAAGTTCAAGGTAAAATTTACACATCTGCCAAATTCTTGTACAGATTCTGCCTTGCCTTGTGTTCCCCAAATACATTCCCTGACTTTAAACCATTGTTGGAAGATGTTTTAGAGTACAACTAACCTCAGGATTCTCCATCTTTTAGGGAAAGACATATTTTACACAGCATTTTTCACTTAATGAATCAAACCGAGATATTATGAACTGAAGCATATTCATTTTTTTTTTATTTTAAGGATAAAAAGAGGGAAACATTAACAGACATACAACATTTTACAACATATCACAAGCACAATACAGACAATACAGAGTTACAAACAAAGTGGTAGGGAATTAACAATC
>NW_004955411.1:21843987-21859918 GCF_000276665.1 Chinchilla lanigera
CACACTCAACCACCTAATCTTTGATAAAGGGGCCAATCAAACTCACTGGAAGAATGATAGCCTCTTTAATAAATGGTGCTGGAAAAATTGGCTTAATACCTGCCAAAAACTGAACACAGATACATTTTGTAGGGCAATCCAGTCACGAATTTCAAGCAGCCTAGGTTGTGTTATTTTATAAGTTTGGTACATATTATGTATTTCCTGGAGTTATTATACATAGAGAACATGTAACTTGCAAAGTTAAGAGCAAAAACTGCAGCATTTTTCCTTATGAGACTGTTCAGTAGATCAAAGCAGAATACTATCCTTTTAAAATCCCTCTAAGCATTACATCATGTGATGTTGAATAACAGAAATATGTCACACAAAAACTACTTTTCATAATGTGAAAATGATGTTCTTATTATGCAGGAAGAAGACAAAATAAAATAGAAAAATATTTTAGAAATAATGTGCTTAAAATGTGCTTTTGCAGAAAATGCATATATACTACATAGCCATAGAAATAAATATAAAGGAATATTATGAATTTGATAAACTCATGACAGATATTCAAATAAGGGCTTCATGTAGTGAAGGTTCTCTCATAGGCATGATAAGATTTATTCTAATTGGGTTTAACTTGTCTATCAAGAAAACCTTTACTGAAAATAATCATGCAGTCTTAGGACTAGAATGTACCTTACCAATATTTGCTCTTCTATTTTCAGTTGAGGATTAAAGGTTTATTCAGGTTACAGTAGCCAAAATTAGGAATATAGAAGGAATATATAAGAATATAAGAATATAGGAATATAGGAATATAGAAGGAATGTAGAAGCTGTATACAAATATGGAAGCTGACTCTGGCTGCTCTAAGGAAAAAACTGTTACAAAAACACAGCAGACTTGGTGTGTGATTAGAGATCAGCTAACTTTGAGGGCAAAATCAAAAGAAGCCATTGAAAGGAGTACAGTGTCACTGTCTTAGTTAATTTTCTTTCATTGCTAGAACAAAATACCTGACACCCAAAGTTAAAAAGAGGAAAGGTTTATTTAGCTCACAGTTTGTGGAGGTTTCAGTCAATAATCAGCTGGCTCCAAGGCAGGATGGCCTGGCACAGGGACAACCGTTCAAGGTGACAGAAGACAGCAAAAGCAACAAGAGCAAAAAGGGGAGGGAGCAAGCCTCTTTCCTTCCCTTATATCATATGCAAGATACCCACCCCTTAGGGTGTGTGTGTGTAGCACTCACATGCCTTCCTCTTGTACATGCTCAGGATGTGTACAAAGGGCCATCGCTCCCTACTGAGTAGCCTAGGTAAACTTCTAAACTTCTCAAGTTGATACAGTGTATCAGCCATTACAGTCACATTAGCAAGCGTCAAACACTCACTTTTTAAAAATACACTTATTGCAGACAAGAAAGAAAATTTTATCATGGTATATTTCACCTTATCGATAAACCTTCCACACATAAAGTACGGGCTGTTTCTTAGGAAGCAATTATGGACCAGTTTCTGGTTCTAATTGTTCATGTTCTTATGTATCTAATGTGAGAACTGAAGCTGAAAATGTGTGAGTTTGTGTTTGTTTCTTAGTTGGCTATTGTGAGTTTTAGGATTACTTACCCAATACATAAAACAAAAATTTTACTATGTGTGCATGTTTAAGTGAGGTTAAACAAAGTCATATCTGGTATTATTTCTTCATACTGCAAATTCAATGTCATTTCTTCCAGGATATACAGTACATAATTTTCATCTGTTTTCATGTTGCCTGAGACATATACCTGAACTTCCTACTAACCATAACATGGTACCTATTTACCAAACTTTCCAAATTCCTCCCTTTTTCCTCTTTTCCTAAGCCTCTTGTAACCACCATTCTACTCTCAACTCTGAGGTCAACTTTCTAAATTTTCACATATAAGTGAGATCATTTTTCTGAGCATGGCAAAGTGACTGCTGAAGAATTTTTAAAAACATAATAAATTTTCTCATTTTTTTCTTTACATAGGTTACAATAAGGGAGATTTAAAATTATAATTATTTTAGTTTTAAGAATCATATTGTTAACTAACTTTCCAAAAAGATTGATACTAATTTTTGATTAGTATTTCTTTGGAATAGAGTGTTTGAACATTTTACCATTTATTTCATAACATTTCAATTTCTTTTCATTTTATTTTTAGCCATTTATCTACTGAATATTAGCATATTTAAGACATTCTTAAAGAAGAAAATAAATATTCAACCAAAATAACAGTTATGGTAGAAAAAGGACCTTCTAGGCTTCTGAAAGAATTTATGTAATTTTTAATATCCTTAAAGATCAGTTGAATTATACTATAGAAAATCCAGAGACACTGTTAGATTTCATAAAAGCAGATTCATATTATTCCATTGCTCAGACAAAACCATAAAAAATTTGGATTTAGTAATGTTGAATAGAGACACAATCATAAACAAGTAGAGGAAGATATTTTGGTCTCCAAAATTCTCTCAGAACCAATGTGAATTTTACCCGTTCAGACAAGAATAATAGAGATGAGAAAATTAACTTATTTATAAGTAAGATTAATTGTTTTTAGCAATTTAAATTGCAGTGCACTCTAGCACAATATCTAGCACTACAAGTAACATTAGGACATTGGGGCAGATGCAGTGTTGCTGTGACTCTGTTACATGTACCATGGTTTATAATGATCCTCCAATAGTTTGATTGTGGTGAGGTGCTGTAGTTCAACAAGATGTCTTGTGATTTAATTCTGGGTCTGACAGATGAACTTTCTCAGGTACTTCCCTCTCTCAAATGGAAGAAGAAATCACACGTTTACACACCAGTTTTGTAATGGCAGCATAATGGTAATACAGAAGTGACAATGTAATCGTGAAATCAAAAAAGTAATTTAACAGTTGGTCTTTAACCATGCTAGATATTCTTCAAGTTGTAAGATTTTATATCAGTTGTCTAACTTTCAATAAAAATCCTGTCCTCTGGTTTCAGACTTTGCACACACTAATGCATTCATTCACTTAAAGTGGACATTGAGCCGTTATTCTTTGCCAGCCACTGTGCTGGTGAATATTAGAATTTTCTTTAGGTGGAAAAGCCAATTTTGTTTTTTATTTAATGAATTACAATAAATGTGAATTTTTTACAAAAGGAGCTATGAGAGTCTGCACAAAAACTATTGCTTGAGCCAAGAAGGTCCTCCTGGAAGTAACAATGTTAACATATAGTGAAGAAAATTGAACTAACAAGGAAAATAAATCTTGAAAGGTCTTCAAGACAGTTTATTTTCCTTATCTCACACTAAAGTTCACATCGTATTGTTAAACTTTTATTTCATTTTTGAGAAAGGCAAATCATAAAAAATGTACAGTTATTAAATATTTTTGATTTGCCTAATAATTAATGCAAATCACTGTTATAAAATAATGATTTTAGATTTATAGGCAAGACAGGTTTTATGCATATAAGACAGAAACACCAAGAAAGCTTTTCCTAAATTCTTTCTAAGGATTATTTATAGCTGGACTTAGAAAATGGAATTATGAAAGTAAAGCATAAAGCTATTCTTGACGGCCTATGTTGGCTTTACTGTCATTCTCATTTAATGGGGTGTTTAAATTGAAACCATGACCAAACACAAACAGATAATTCTGCTACATATCAAAGGAGGGTGTAATAAGGTTTAGTCAAAGAAGGAGGTGGAAAGTAGGTTACAAATTGTTGTTCTCATTCTTGGTTCTCCAATTCAGACAGCAATGACTTAAGAGCTAAGATATAAAGAAAAATTAGAAAATAAAAAGAAAGGAATTGTCAGTAAGTCTTTCACAGAAAACTGACACTTTATATGATTTTCATCATCTTCCTTCATGTCTGGCAAAAATATTGGGGAGGATATGTTTCTTTTAAGTCAGTTACAGACAGACACATTTTGAAGGCCATTTTCAGGGAGCTTAGATTATATCCATTGTAATTTGGAAATAATAATATCTAGGCGGCAGAAGTGTGTTGCAGCTCTGCTTAAGACAGGAACTATGAGTATTTCTAGTAAGGAGCAGGACTGCTTTTCAGTGTTAGGTCAAAAATGTCTGTAAATTCATGGATCTGTTTCAGGCAACTCAAACTACCAGAAAAATCAACAGAGAATTCAGCTGCTGATCAAAACTAAGGGCCAGCAGAGTGTGGGAAGTACTGAGATCTGCTGTGCTCAAGAAATAGGATCTAGAAGAAAATTTGTTGCCTATTTCTTTTTTTTTTTCTTTTTGCCTACAAGTTAGGTAACTTGCCATGTATTTGCTTCTTTCCAACTTCTCACCTATATTTGCCTTCTCCCAAAGAATTATTCATTGGGCACTTCTGCATTATTTCACCATGAAATATTTCATCCAGTAAGTATTCATACCCTCATTTTACTTTCAAGGAAGCTGGCACACTTGTATTATAGAATGAAAGGATTTTGCAGTGCAGGGTTAGTGCTTACTTGAAATGTTTTTAAAGGCCTTTCTTTCTTTCTACTCTACTTCTTTGATTCAACAGTCAGGCTCTTGTGTCAATGCTGTATTTTAGTTTCAAAACAATCACTGATGTTTATTGCACAAAATAGAAATTTCGTACTATGTTACAGTAGAGGAGGAAGTTTACATAAAACAGAATAAAAGTTAAAAAAATATGTATGACAGCTAACCTTGGGAAGCAAGTAGATAACACAGAAGGAAGTGCAAACCTGTAATTTTTTAAAGCTTTACTCAGAAGAAATTACTAGATAGTGTGTTAAGACAGGAGGATGTGAAGAGTGGGTTACGGTGAAAACATATATATGAAAATGGACTGAAGAGAAAGCCTGCAGCTGTAGAGGAAGTACTGCTGATGGAGGACTGTGACAGGATGGTGCACTAGGAACAACCAGTTATCTGTCTTCTCGTCTGGGCTGTGATTGTATATGTCTCGGTTACTTTTCTCTTGTTGCTGAGACAAAATACCCAACACCCAAAATGAAGGAAGGAAAGGTTTATTGAGCTCACAGTCTGTGGAGGTTTCAGTCCATACTTGGCTGGCTCCGAGGCAGAAAGGCACATGGCAGAGGGCTACTGTTTATGGCGGCAGAAAACAGCAAAGCAACAAAATCGAAAGGGAGGAATGGCAGCAAGCAGCCTCTTTCTCTCCCTTACATTGTAAACAGGCTACCCCCACCATGGGGGCGGCACTCACATAATCTCCATGCCCTCCTCTTGCACAAGCTCAGGATGAATACAAAGTAAGCACCTGGTTCCCTGCGGAATTACATATTAACCTTCTAAACTTCTCACATTGACACAATGAACAACATCCTAGAGCAGGAAAGGCATGTCCTTTTCACCCCAAGATGTAGGACTGCTGAGTCACTTAGCCAAACCTCTAGACTCCCCACGTTGACACAATGTATCAACCATAACAGTATAGATAGAATAATTTGGACCTGTGTAGTTTGGACTCTCATCTCTATTGAAGGCTTCCAACTTTCACAGGAATACTTGAATCGTAAACTGTGCTTGATTTTGGCTAACCACAGCTCCTAGCAGAGTGCACTTACACGTCCACCAGCCCAATGGCAGTCGTACTTTTGTCCCTAGAGTGGCATGTACACAACCTGCAAAACCCGAATGGGCAAAAAGATAATTTTCTAAACATCAGATATCTGTTGTGATCAGTGATTGCTGCTTCTGAGGACAGAGATGCAGAGGAACAGGGGGCGCCCATCGCCGAATCTTCTACATTGCTGTAAGTTCCTCTTACCCATGCCCAACTGACTTCAGGGGCTTAAAGAGCAATGGGCCTGGGCCAGGGATATCGCTCAGTAGCACAGCGCCTGCCCGGCAAGCGCGAGGTCCTGAGTTTGATTCGTGATCTCCACACACACACACACAAATAAATAAAAAGCAGTGCCCACTTGTTTTTCCCTAATTTTGTTTTTCTCCCACTTTTGGAGCCAGATGTTAAAGAATAGAATACTTCAAGACAATTACATACATGAGGAAAATCAGAAAATGCCTGTACACGCTCAAGGAGTTTCTGGTTTGGTAAGTCCCTCCACGCCCCCGAGAAAACCCTCAAATTTACACTCAGAGCTGAGCCTTGGTACAGAGGAAACTTACAAAAATATATATATATATTTGTTTTAAACCTCAGAGAATCTTCTGGGAAGAGGTTTATGATTCTTAAAATTATCATATAGTTAGCTTCAAATACCCAAGTCTCAGCAACAAAAAAGAAAACTCACAAATCATACAAAGAAATATCAAAATAAATAAAAACAAACTTTCTCAGGAAGTCCTACTGGCATATATATGGGAGAAAAATTTTAAAATAACTGCATCAAGGGTGCTCAAAAACTACAGGAGAATGAGGAGAAAGATTAAAAAATATGATACACAAACAAAATGATGATACCACCAAGGAGGATCCTACAATAAATTTTATACACTTTTGAAGCATAAAATGACAATAATTTATGCAAACAGTTCACCAGCATGATACAAAGATCGCTTTGAGCAGGTAGAGGGACGAGCAGGCTGCACTCAAGTGCAGTCCTGGATGGTGAAGTGAATGGACAGTAAGCATTAAGATGTTATGTAAAGGGGGGCTGGGGATTTAGCTCAGCGGCAAAGCGCCTGCCTGGCAAGTGCAAGGTCGTGAGTTTGGTTCTCGGTACCAGAGAAAAACCAAAAAAAAAAAAAAAAAAGATGTTATGTAAAGGAATGAAGATCTCAAAAAGAGTGAACACGTGGACAGTTATAAAAGTCAGAATTAGTACCACAATCGTTATTAACTCTGCTTTTTGTTTTCTATGATTCATAATAATGTATTAATCTAAAAGCTGTTATTACATTGTTTCATAACTTCCACAATTCATTTTGTACAACAGCTAAGATACTAAATGCTTTTTTAAAAAACATTGGTTTTTAAAAGCATGTTTGGAGACAGATAATATATAATGATGTAATTTGGTGGTTAGAACTGTAAGAAAATGAGTTTATATGTTGTTGAAATTAAACTACTGTAATTTTAAACTAGACTATTCAAATTAGAGTGTTAAATATACTCCCCATTGCATCCACAAAGAAAATAGCTATAAAATGTATCCCAAAGAATATGAAAAAGAAATTCAAACTTACCAGTGCAAAAATTTACATATGATAGGAGACAGCAATACAGAATATGAAGAAAAAAACATAGTATCTGACATGTACAAAACAAATGGCATCACAGAATTACATGAGTCATCATTAATTACTTTAAATGTAAATGGATTCAACACTTTAATCAAAAGTCAACCATTGATAAAATGGGTAAGTGTGAATGACCCAATTATATTCTGTGTACAGGAGACTTTCTATTGAGGCAAAAATAGAATAAAATTTGAAAGGATGAAGAAGAGAGATCTATTCAAATAATAAATAAAAGAGGTCTGGGATGGCTATAGTAATATCAGACAAAATATACTGTAAGGGCAAAACTATTGCCGGAGGCAATTAAGGACATTATATTGTTATGGCAGAAATTCCCATTTGTCCCAAACATTCCACAAGAGATGCCAATTGCCAGTGAGAACAAAATCAGAGTTTAATTTGAGGCTAGCCACCCTCACTTCCTTTGCCAATCTGGAAGCGGGCCCATGGCTAACTTTGTTTCCCCTTATATACATTTTGGTTTCCATTGACAACAGATTGGGGTGTTACATTCTGTGACCCCAGTGGGCATATGGTGTTTCTCTCATCCTGTTGGACCCCAGGTCAGTTGCAGGTCACATGGCAAACCGTGATAGATGTTTTCCCCCATTATCTCCTTTTTTACAACCTATGCATTCCTTTAGGGTTACAATGTTTTTTTTAATGCTAAATAGTAGTTTTTAAATGTAAGACCACAAAAATAAAGTCTTAGAATTCAAGTAGTAGGTTCTGCCAAAATTGGCTAGGTTTTACAGTTAAAATATATCCTAGTGTCCATTTGTTTTTGGAATTATCACTGGAGTTATCATTTAGTGATTCAGGGTCCAGTAACATGAGGTAATGTCTCCACTCAAAGGGATACTGAACATATGCCAAGAGCACCTGTCACACTTACTGTCTGCTGGGCTAATCCAACCACAGATAATGGGGTTATTGATTTTTGGGGAGAATGCAGGGTGTTATCAGTTAGCCTGGACTAAATACAAATATGGCTGCTCCACAGTATCAACACGGTATTGGTTCCAGGCCCCCAATAGATGCTAAAAATCCATGGATATGCCAGTCTTTTATATAAAATGATGTGGTGTTTGCATAAAACCTGTGCACATTCTTACGTATACTTTATAATGTTTTTTAAAAAGTTTATTGGTAAAATTAGATATATGTAGTGATCATCATCATCGTAAGGAATTTGTAATAGGAACTACGAAGGGGGAGGGAGAAAGGAAGGCAGGGAAAAGAAAAAGGAATAAAGAAGGATGAAATAGAAATGCAGCTTTGTAAGTAAGGGGAAGAGGGCTGGAAGTGAGGGGAGGGGACTGAGGGAAAAAGAGATGGCAGGACCTGTTAAATCAAACACGTTTAACACTGTTGTGGCCTTCATTTTTCCCACGTTTTTTCTTCCCTTCCTGTCCTTATCATACCCATAACCTCACTGTAAGAGGATTATAATTCCTTGCCTCTTACCTCAGTAATGCTGAGTTTAACTGCAGCAGTGTGTGTGGGCAGCAGAATGTTAGTACAGGAAAAAAACGTCTTTAACTATGTGCTTCTTTAACTATGTGCTTCCAGGGTTTGTTTTGATCTCTTGAATTTATGCTTTAACTATGTGCTTCCAGGGTTTGTTTTGATCTCTTGAATTTATGCTATTCATCTGTAGGGAAAGATGCCCTGGGCAGTATCTGGTTGAGTAATGATAAAGACAAATGAGAAAAACTTCAGTGAATATTGGATCCGGGTGAATCACTAAGATGAGGAGAAGTCAGTAGAACTATAGATGCTTCATACACCTGAGATGAAAGATATTTATATGCTTTGGAAGCCTCTGACACTCTGGATTTATTTTAAATACACTAAAGAATGACTATTGGAGCCAGGCGTGGTGGTGCACGCCTGCAATCCCAGCACTCGGGAGGCTGAGGCAGGAGGATCCTTGAGAGTTTCAGGCCAACCTGGCCTACAAAGTGAGCTCAAGGCCAGCCTGAACTGCATAGTGAGACCATATCTCAGACCAAAAAATAAATAAATAAATAAAAGAATGACTACTGAAAACATTCGATTAGGACAGAGAGTGGGTCATTTTTATTTCTTGGGTTTCTATTATAAATTTAATATGACAACAGAATACATGCATTATTTATTTGTCTTGCCTTGAACTCACTTTGCTGCCTAGGCTGGTCTTGAATTCACAATGATCCTCCTGCCTCAGCCTCTCAAGTACTGGGATTACAGGCAAGCACCACCATGTCTGGCCCAGAATATTTTATTTTCTAAAAGTATTTTTTTAAAGTTAAAAAACAAGGGGGCTGGGGATTTAGCTCAGCGGCAAAAAGCGCCTGCCTGGCAAGCGCAAGGTCGTGAGTTCAGTTCCCGGTACCGGAGAAAAACCAAAAAAAAAACCCAAACAAACAAACAAACAAAAAATAAAGTTAAAAAACAAGACAAAGATTGAGATTATTTATTTATTTTTAATTTTTTATTTTAAAGAAAATAAAAAATAATAAAAAATATTAGAGATGATACAGAATTTCACAAAACAAAATTACAGTAATTCAGCACTGGTTGTTATATTGCATACTGCTGTCTTCAAATTAGTTGTTCAGATTACCAGATAAAAGCATGCAAAATGGTCAAAAAATTTAAGCATTAACTGTTCCTTTCATAAATCTTTATAAGGGTAAAAGAGAACATTTTTCAATATGTTTTAAAACTACAAAAGGAAATAAAAATTGAGACGTATAACAATGAATACAATGATTTACACTTGTCTTTCAAACTTTTTAAAAGTTTTGGACTCACTGGTATTTCCCCATTGAAATGTATAAACATAAATAGTACATGCAGCCAAAAATTTTTGTTTTATGTGCTTTGGCATCAAACCAATAGTTAATGAACACACAAATTAAAAAGAGAGTGCTGTTTCAAATTTGCAGTGACTAGAACTAACTCTGTGTGTGTGAAAACACTTTTTCGAGCTCACTGCTTCCTAATGCTGTGCATTAAGCAACTAATAATAACATATTTATGAATAAAAGATTAATTGAATTTAGCTCACATATTTGGACAGTGCTTGAAATTTATCATGAAGAATTTATGAAAGTTATGATCCAAGAATGAGCACTAGGATATTCTTACAGCATGTAAAGTAAACATCTTCATTGTGTACATTATTTTCTGGGTTACAGTATTACCATGCCACAGTGTGTTAAGTTAATGCAGCTTCCCATGTGATCAGTGGAACCATAACCTCTCTTTTAAATAGCATAGAACAAAAAATATCTATAAATAGTTTCATCAGATCAGTGTGAGCCCAGTCCCATTCCTATAAGATAATAAGGGGATGTTAATCTTTTGATTTCTTTCTCTCTCTCTAGAAGAGAACACCCTATTTCAAATCAAACACAAAATCTTACAGTGCACATAGTTAGAAGTGAAATTTCTCTAAAGCACCTTTGTCTCTAGAAGAACCTTTTCACCTTCTGTGATGTGCTGGGATGTATCTAATCTAATGATCAGCTGCCCTAAGTAATTGAATATCCCAGAGTCTGAATTGCTAGGGATCCTAGACATTTCACTCCTCTTATTTCTTGCTCTAAATAAAATGGAACTACATGGCCTAGATAGCTATTTTTAATGAGAAGCTGTTCATATTTTTAGTGTTCATTCCCTAGGTTTGAAGTTGTATATTGAAACACAGAGGTAGTACTGGGAAATACTCATCAGAATGAATATATATGGGATTTAAAGGGAATTTTGAAGTAAATGTAGAAATTTGAATTTCACACCTTCAAAATTGTAGCGTCCTCACTTACTATGAAGCACAAATCTTTTTTTTTTTATAAACACATATTATGTACACTAAAGTGGTGAATATGCTAAAACTTTCCCTTTGGGAAATGAAGTGAAAATTTTCATAGGCAATGAAATTGAGAAGTTTCATCATTTTTTTTTTTTTTTTTTTTTTTTTTTTTTGCTATTTTGTAGTGCTGGTATTAGACCCAAAGTCCTTACCTCTGTTAAACACATGAATAAGAGCTCACTTTTTAAAAAGATGATTATTTTTGCTATATGTTAACTCTCAACAACAGAATATTGCATTTTTCTTACCCCACCACATAAAAATAACTGTAAGAAAAAAAAGCTAGAATTGCTCATTCTAAGCAGAACACAGATCACTTAATGGGGAGATTTTTTTGATATACAAACCTTATGTAGCTTGAAAACAGACCCTCTTATAAACTCAGATCTCCTTTATCTTATCTATGCATTTTGTGAGGATTTATAGCTGATATACAATATTTTTATTTCCTGGCAATTAGCAGAGCTGCTGTGTAAAAGTTCCCAAGAGAAAAACAATCCCATCTCGAAAGACAGCTTTGGAGAATTATGGTAGCAATGCATGCTTTTTTTTTTAATCTCTAGCACCATTCGATAGCTAAATGAGAAAATTTGTGGTTTAAAATATCTAGTTTCCAACACATAAACTTGCTGACAGTAGCTAAGCTCTTAATTATATCAGAGTCTTGGCACAAAATGTGAGGAAAGTTATTTCTACAGAGGAGATGTTAATATAACCCTTCACATATTCAATTTCAGATAATAACCAGGTGGTTCGAAAATTCTATGCAGAATTGGTTTGAAGAGGTGCACTGGAACTATCCCGAGTATTAAACTCCAGCAATGCACAATGCCGCTCAGCCCATATTTTAAGCAGGCAACCAGAGGAAAACTATAGAGTAATCTTCATCAAGGCCATTTGAGTAGATGCGGCTCTCCCTATGGGATTATCTATATATACAAGAATGAAAGAGTGACCTATTTGCCTGTTATCCCTCCGTGATAATTCTTTTCTCCCTCAATGTCATTTCCAGTCTCATTTTTCATGGCTGCCTTAGTCTGAGTTATTGCTTCAGATTATGTTACCACTTGCCCTCCTAAACCACTCATCTTTGGGTCACACAAGACTGAAGAAGTAGTTCTTCTGCTTACAGGTGAGTCCTCCTGATCTTTGAACATTGAAGTTCCTCCTTCCTGTCTTTTCCACCACTATTCACATATTCTTTAGTAATTTAATTACCCATATACATGGCCCTTCAATTGTCCATAGTTCTAGTTCTCTTGGCTTCTTTCACTTCTATTCCTACTTTATTCTCCATCAATATTGACTTTGCACTCCATGCTTATGACCTGAAGTTTTTCATTATTAACAAACTCAACTGCTCCAAATCTCATTTTGATGCAACTGCTCTCTAATGATGGCTTCCTATCCTTATCTCACAAGTTCAGTACTGCAACTCATCCATTCCTTCATGCACATTAGCACCTAGAATCTGTTGATCCATCACTTAACATATCTCAGCATACCCAAAGCATTATTTTACTCTACTTCTGCTTTGAGTTCACACTTTAAAGTTATTCCCTTGTATATACTGGCAAATTTCCTGATACCCATATTTTATAATCAGTTAGCTAAATTCCACCCTGCTTAAATTCAACTCCTGTCCTCTCTCTCTCTCTCTTTTTTTCTTTGGTACTGGGAATTGAACTGAGGACCTCGCTTGCCAGTCAGGCAAGTGCTATGCCACCGAGCTAAATCCTCAGCCCACCTTTCCTTATTCTAAGTACATGTAACTAAACATGGTCAGAGATTATCATGCAACTATGTTGTTTCTATTTTACATTCAAGGTTATTATCAACTAGTACACAATCTACAATGCTGACATCATCACACTGCATTTTCTTCATCTATTTATTTTGGTCACGTTTGGTTTGTGATTGCTACTATGTTACTGAGAAAAATTTATAAGCCGAGAACTTCTGTAACATTCCAAAATCGCCTCTCTGTGTATAGCTTATCTTCTTTTCTTTATTATGACTGAAATATTTATTCCTTTGAGTAAAACCATGTTAATTGAAACCCCCTTACATTTTAAAGAACATCATCTTTATTAATCTTCCACTTTTTCTCATCTCTATTTACTGGGAGTCCAACCTAAGCCATAACTATGTCTCCCTAAGGTGATTAAAGTGATTTTTGAACTTGTCCTTCTGTTCTCTGCTTATGTTTCCAATGTAGGTCAGATCATGCTACCTTTTTTCCATAAACCCTTGCATGGTTTAAGAGAACAGCTAGATCCTCATGATAACTTACAAGCTATATTTTCTTTGCCTGCCCTTTTCTCCCCAACCCCATGTCTCTGTTAGTTCCTCCCAGATTACTGAACTGCTTGGTCTTCTTCGAACACTCCACTGAAGCTTTTGTCTTGGAATTTTGCATTTGCTCTTGCTCTCACACTCAGTGGCCTTCCTCCACTTAGTTAATATTTGGGGCTAACATTACACTTGGCCCTTCTTTATCCCATTATCTTTATTATCTTAGATCTTCTGGTCATTAAGTGAGTTATTAATGGCTTTTAAAACCTGGTAAATAATATGATACTAATGTGCTACAAAGTCAGAAACCACTGTCATCCAGGCTCAGATCAGGATGTGATACGCATGTCTTTCACAGAGTCAGGGAATGTGCATTAGGAGCCTCCGAATAGTCCTAAACCCCAAGTTTTAGGAATAGGTTATACAAAATTTGAAAGGAAAAAACATTGAAATGGTAGTACATTATGGTCCCTTGTACTCAATTAATAATCATATAAAGTTGAAATGAACCAGACTTTCCCTCAGTAGTGCATTGTTAAAAAATATATTCAGACACTTGGTAACTAATTCTTTGAAACAATTATTCAAACTTAATAATTAAGTTTGCTATGATATTTCATGCTGAAAGAATAGAAGAATGATGTGAGTAGAAATTTTATATTTTAAGGATTGGTGAACACATAAACTTGCCTCAAATGACTAAAGGTCTGGTTGTACATATATCAAAATACTCAGATGTATTTTGAGGTGAAAGTCTAGTTGATTTAAATTTAATTTAAAAATTTTTGCTTCTCTGTATTTACTAATTTTGTGCATTTAAGCTCATTATAAAAGTGTAAAGAAAGATCACCATGGCTACAGGGTGTGAAAACCAGCCATCGTGAAATTGAAGTGACCTAGGACAGGGTTGATAAGAGCTGGGCATTTGAGAGAAATTCCATTTCAAATGACATTAAGAAGACATATATAAAAGGATCTGACTATCCCAAAATTGGATTTTATCATCTTTTAGATTCTGTTTCCTTGGTAAAAGAGATAAAAATACATTTGTCTCCTCTGATTCTAGAGGTTTCAAATGGAGATGCAGAAATTGTCATTTCTTAAAAATTATTTTAAAATATAATTTATCTGAATTGTTTACCTAGGTTCTTCTAATTAAACAAAGAAACCTACATTTATGATTCACTTCATTCATGCAGTCTATCACTGCACCAGGAACCTTTTAAAGATTTCTATATTCATTAGTCACACAATTTAAGGAACACACACAAAAATATAATATTTATGTTTATATCAAATTTTTAATAATACAATAAAACCTTACATAATTTTGGGTCAGTGAAGGATGATTTTGACACAACCATTGGGATAATTCATCAACCCCACCATTTCCCTCTTCTCATGTCTAAATCACCATCTTATAGCATAAGAGATTAGTGTTGTGGTTTTAAAATACTCACATGGGTGCTTCATTACTTCCAAAACAAAACTTATTATTAATTCTTCCATATCACTTAAAGGATTTGTATGATGATTTTGGCAAATACACCAAACACTCCACTGAGAGCTGCCAGTTCATCTACCAGCACCCACCATAACAGCTTTCTGACGTTTGAGGGCATACATATTCTAATCCTTTGAGCCTAACATTTGTGATACTAAGTACATTGAAGTTCAACCACAGAAGTTGAAAACACCAGCAATATTATTAATTGAAAATAACTCACAAGTTAGAAAAGAATATGTCTTCTTTAAGTGTATATGTGTGTGAATAAAGTCCATAAATATTGAATGATAAGACAAAGAGCTAAGAGTTTGCCTTAAATCTCAAAGGAGACTTGGGACTTGGTCTTTTCAGCAGTGCTGAAACTGTTAGGAATTTGGCAAGTCATAGAGACGGACTAAATGCCTTTTGCATAAAGGAATGTACATGAGTCTTTGGGAGGGAAAGGGCATAATGTTATGGTTGGTGTCTAGATGTTCCTCCAAAGCCTCATGTGGTCAAAGTGGGGCTTTTTCAAGGATGGCTGAATCTACATGTGTGACTGATTCATAGTGCAAGGCTAGGATTAAAGATGCTAGGACTAACAGTGGGTAATTGCTAAATCAGTCCACTTATTGCATCTGCACTGCCCCAATCTTGGTAGATTGCACAGAACATAAGGGGCAGAAAGGTTGTCTTCCATTTCCCTTGTTGCTTTTGTTGTCTTCTGGCTTTCCCCTGGGAACCATCCTAGCTTGGAGCCAGCTGAGGATGGACTAAAGCCTCTACAAACTGTGAGCTAAATCATTGCTTCCCCTTTAACTTTGGGTGTGGGGTATTTTGTCTCAGCAATAAGAGAAGTAGATAAGACATAGTCTTATATTAGTAGTGTTTTTGGATGATTTTTTAAATGAATGCAATAGATTGACATTGACAAGTATGTCACATAATGAAGTTACAAAATTATGTACTTAGTTCACTGTCAGGTAGTAATTTAAATCCTGTATAAATCTAAAAAATAGATGCATCTTATAGATTTCATCAATTCATTTGAGAAATATATATATACATATATATGTATATATATTCAGA
>NW_004955411.1:21860018-21888491 GCF_000276665.1 Chinchilla lanigera
ATATAATTTTTTTGAAACAATGTCTTGCTCTGTAATTCAGGCTGGCCTTGAACTCATTCTGTAGCCCAGGCTGGCCTCAAACTCATAGTGATTCTCCTGCCATAGCTTCCTGAGTGTTGGGATTATACGTGTGCACCACCATGCCTGAAGAGATTTATAATTTTAATTGTCTGTTATACTTTCTCTTTCTGTCACCAGTTAGAGTTCTTGCTTCAGCAGCACACATACAGCTAGAGAATTATAAAAATGCATAAAATAATCCCTTGGATCTTAAATACTACCAGATACCTTATGTAATAAATAATTTTTAAATGTTAATCTTTCATTTATACAAGAGATCAATCAGAATTTATTGACCTAATGGTGTTTTGTTAAAGGGAAGAACGACTATATACTACTATTTTTAAATATAGTTTAATACAATAGCTTTTCCTATAAATATATCTCACTATAGAAAAAAGATATATAATAAAATATTCATAAGTAAATATGATTAATATGACAAGGTTTGTGGCATTAAATGCATTTAATTAAATGAATTCAAGTAGTTCATTCTGCTGAAAGTACATATTGATGATTATGATAGTGGAAAAAGACACTGATATTTATTGTGAGATATAGTGGCAGAGACGCTAATTCATCCCTGAATCTCAAAATATGCTACAGAACATTAGAGAACCAAGCCTATCATTTAACAGAATACAAATGTGAGAGGAAAGCTGAATAATTCACAGCTAAGGCTATTCAGTAACCCAGTGTTTGCTAAATGATGCAAACATCCTGATCAAGATATCAGACTATGGTTCCCATAGGCAGCTTTTAATCAGCCCAGTCTTCCCATAGTTTAACTGAATTGAGCCCATATAAAATTTCACTTTTCCTACATTGTATAAACTGTGTGTCACAGGAATTCAAATTTTGTTTTATACAATATTATATATTTATTTAAAAATTGTTACATGAAATATATGGATTCTTGTTGAAATTTATTTTTAAAATTCCTCTTTTGAGGTCTAAACTTCAGAGATAACATATAATCTTCAGTCTGAACTTGGGCCTGTCACACATTCAGACTGTGGACTGAGTTATCATCTTACATATAACTTATTAATGCACACAAGGAGCTTTTGTTTGCTTAATTAAAATTCTGAATGTTCTTTTTAAAATACAGGTCAGGATATGTATGAAGAGCCTCCACTCAAACAATAGTCAGTTTATTTACTCAACAAGTACTTAATGAAACCTCCGTTTCCAAGTACTTTTGGAAACCTCCGTTAGACCTGCATTCTCTCCCTTTCTTTAGGTTGAAAGTTCTAGGTTAATTAAAAAAAAACTGAAACAAACCCCTCATTGAAATGTATAGACTCTGCTTAATTATGAACACCAGGGCCTTTGTAAACCTCTTATGGATTTACATTTGAGTACCCATTAATGATTTTGTTCAACTTACTGAGCTGGGTGTCTAAATTTCTAAAAAGATGGCTTCATGTAAAGATTTGGAACAAATGGATGTTTCCCTGATGTCAAAATGTGAAGAAGGATTAAGGTGGAGTTGTCCAAATCAAGAAAAGAGTGGGAGGACAAATTGGATATGCAAAGCCGAGTGTTGGACTGATGTTGGCCTGTGGTAGAAGGGGGCTTGGAAGAGGCAAACAGCTGTCTGAGGGGAATTCTTCACAACCATTTTAAAGTCAGGCTCTGAGAGAAACTGTAACTATTTCTTAGATTCAGTAAAATAAATGGGACATTTCCTTATTTTAGGAAACAGATGCACACACTTCCCTGCTCTATTGGCCTTCTTGTTTTTTGCATCAGCAATTATTGTAATACTTGGAAATTATGAAAACTGTCCTTTAAATATGTAGGACAATCTTTTAAAAATGAAAGTATGTTTATTTTATGTTCATAAAGTATAATAACATATATTCATTCTTGCATAATCAACAAGAGGTAATCTTCCTTTTAAAGCTTGTGTGTGTTTGTGTGAATTTACATGTCTGTGCCCTTCCACTAAATGACACCAAATAAGATTCAGATTAAATAAATATTTGCTCTGCAGCATTATTTATGAAAAAACAGGCTTATAGCTCTAAAATTTAACAACGTTGGATCCCAAATGAATGAGTTCAGTTTAGAAGACTTCTCAATTTCGAGGCCATGAAGTATTTATATTAAAAACAATGAATCTATCAAGCCAACTTTATCCTCATGTCAATCAGGGCATATTTTTCCTTACTAGTAATCATTTCAGCTTCTAAAAGGGAGGAATTGAATGTGATACTTTCTGAAGGTCAGACACAATTTAAGTTCTTTCCAGGAATAAACTTTCGAGAATTGTATGTATCTGCACTCATATAAAACTGCCAGAATTCCTAAATTTCATACATGGTTCTATGAACTTTATTGTCTGCAATCTACTTTAACCTTCCTGAAAAATCATAGTTAGCAAAACTTGGAATAGCAGAGGCTCATAACTTCCAATACTGAATATTTAGAAGTAGACGCAAAGTTTGTGTGTATGGTCTGTCTTTAACATTTTTTGAGAAGACTGAATTTCATTATATTTTTTTTCATTTGACTCACTAATAAACTTTCAAAATCAAATGCAATATGAAGAGAGTCAGTACTAGGCCAGCTGAACTTTCAGTAGTAATGATTCTGCAGTAGAGGGTCAATGGAGAGAGAGAGAGACAGAGACAGAGACAGGGAGAAAGAGAGAGATCCTCCTTCATGACTTCCAAATTCTAAAAAAGAAATACCCAGAACATAGAAAAGAACACAAGTTCATATTAGTGCAAAGCAAAACATTTAATGTATTATTTGAAATGTTTGAGAAAATATGTCAGAAATTGTGAAAAAGTGGTTGAATATTAAGTCTGCTTGTGCTGCAGGCATTAATTTCTGGACCTCAGGTCTGGAAAATTAGCATCTGGCCAAGTATGATGATAACACAGGCTGTAGTTAGAAAATAGATTTCAAGAAGTTAAAAAAGAAAATTTTTCAATATGTACTTCACTACTATATGCTAAATATATAAACTTTACTTGCATATATACTTAAATACTTTCTAGCAAATCATGCTTAACAGTGCTTCTGTTTAGGTAAACCAAAGTCTAGATGGAGGAGAGTGAATGGATGATAGGCTAGGTGCAGAGACAACCTTGACCAAAATAAAATCAGAAATCTACTTCTTATGTATATTTCATTAAAAATGAGAGTAGCCTGGGCTGCAAGTAGAGTTTAATGCTAGAGTGTCTTGCTAGTCTTTGCAAGGTTCTAGGATCAATTCCTGCCACTAAAAAAAAGGAAAAGAAAAAAAGAAATAATTTGGATATTATATTCTACACAGAATTTTCTGTTTGTGGAATAAAAGAAAAATTTCATCAATGTTCGTAGAGTCTAAAGCTTATCAAGATCTGTTGAAAAGAAATGGAGCATTTAGATTGTTATCAAATTTTAAATGGCTATGCATGCTTAAAAACTGATTAGACATAATCCATTTATTTTTAGATAGTTTTAGAATCTCTCATGATTAGTCACAATCCTGGAAAGTCTTCCATCCACTAATAAACAGAGAAATTTAGACCTACAGAGATCAGAATTTTGATGTTCTGTCAATAAAACATAGTTCACAAAATTTTTTCCCTGAAGGAACCTGGTGATGTTTATGGCTTAATCTTCATCTATAAGTAATTCAGAAAGATGAGACCAATTGCTAGGATGTAGTGATAACGACCAGTTACATAGAATGACTATTATGATTGTAAAATACGTGTCGGGTTTTCCACAATACTTTTCCTATGGGTACTGTAGACAGTGAAGGTTCAAAATCATTTCCCTTGATATTTAAAAGTTGTGGCTCCAACAATGAACTGTTCCATTTTTCATCAGATTCAGCTGCAGTTAAATGCAATGCAGTAGTTCTATATTATCTTTGTACCTCATACAAAGCTTTTCAAATATGAAACAAATTATTTCATGGTTTCATTTACTGAGATGCTTGTGTCTGTAAAATCATATAGTGGACACAAGGCTACCCCAGCCTGACATGCTAGATGATAAAGGTTATGAAAATATACTAGATTATAATTTCAGATAACTGGATTCCAGGCTCAGCTTTGTGCTCACTATCAGTCATATAACTTTGGACATGCTTTTACATCTCTCAGATGACTGTTATATGAAAAACTATATATAGTACAAAGTAAAAGATAGATAAAAGGAAAAAAGAAAGAAAAAAACAGATATTGTAATTCAGTGCCGACAGTGTATCTAAAAGTGTACCTTGATTTAGTAGAGTTATCTTACATATTTTATGTGTTCCTTGGCCTGTTACTCTGGTTTTAACTCTGTGTATATGATAATTAACTTTATAATATAAGGTAAGCAAATGAAACTCAATCTCAAGCAACACAGCCAATGGAGATTTTCTCCGTTTCTCTTTAAACAATATTTCATCACTTCAGGTCTTTTTCTTACCTGACTCGTATTTTGTTTTCCTCTAGAGGGTGACAAAGAAAAAATGGTCTGGGGTCTCTGGGTGAAAGAATTTTGGACAGGGCACAGCATGTGTTCTGCAAGAGAAGCTTTTGGTAGGAGGGAGACATTAGAGTCCAGGGATTCAAGCCACAATAATACATTCAAGCAAAGAGCACTATGTATTTTAAAATGTAGGTCTTGGCATGTGGTAAGTGAAGGGCACAGCAGGTATCTGGAGCGTATGCAAGCTGCACATGAGCTTGAGGGTTGGTGGATGAACCCTGAATTTTTTATCATCCTATTTGTTACTGTAATTACCCAAAGAGGTATTTTTTGGGGGGTACCAGGAATTGAACTCAGGACCTTGTGCCTGCCAGGCAGGCACTGTGCTGCTGAGCTATATCCCCAGCCCCTCCCCAAGAGTTTTCATTTGGAGGAGTCATTCTGGAAATCTATACAACTTGGAACACAAGAATAGCCTCTCACTGAATTCATTGTGCTACGCAACTTCAAAATGTGGCTTCAACCAGGGAAAAACAAGTCTCTACCACCCCACTTGTTGCACTCTCTTAATGTTATTGTTTCTTGTAAACAAGATTTGTCATCTCTATCAAACTTGTTCCCTCTTAATCTCTCTCCCTAAATTTTCTATTTTATTTTGCTTTAAATAATCTAATTATTATGCATTAGTGTACATTTGGTTTTTGCTTGAAATCATTGCTTAATATTTTTATGAATATTTCAACTCACCTTCATCAGCAGGGTAACTCACTGAAACCAAAACTCAGTGTTCTATTGGGCCAGGCCAAAGAGTGACAGATCTGCATATATGATTCCAGATAAGCTTCTATGAGAACATTTTTGACAACTTTTTCTTTTTTTCAACTACATAATGGATTATCTATCCCCTAAAAACTCAAGTTTGGTACCCCGTGTAGCAAAAACTAACATAAAAAATGAAAGTATTTTTTCCTTAAAATTCATTAGTACTTTTTAAAACTTCATTTAGGAAAATGTATATAAGCTCTTGTCAATTTCTAGTCTCTGTGATTTAATTGCTATTTTGAAAATGTTGGTTTTAGCAATACATTTAAAATGCATAAACATATACATCCCTAAATTTAATTTTCTTAATGGCTTATATGTCTTCTTTCTCCAACATAGGGCAATCTTATTGCATCTGATTGCATAGTTCCTTATGAAATGAAAACTCCCGCTAGCTTTTGAATGTCTCTGATGTTCTGTTCATTTGTTTTCCAGTTAAATTAAGCAAATATATGCTGAGAAAACATTCTTGTGCTGAATTAACAAGATAAATTGCTGTTACACATCGGGGTGTATAATCTAGTATATTAGCTGCTAAACTTGAAAGTCATTTTGTCACTGTTATGGTTTGTGTCTAGATGTCCCCTCAAAGCCCCATGTGGTCATAGGTTGGGCTTTTTCAGAGGTGGCTGATCTCAAGTGTGTGATTCATTCCTGGTGCAATTCTAGGATAAAGGTAATTACTAAATTAGTCCACTGATTGGTTTGGTACCCCCCTTACCCTAGTAGCATCGATACAGTTATAAGGGACAGGAAGAGGCTTGTCTTTTCTCTTGTTTTGCTACCTTCTGCCCGCCATGAACTATTTCTCCTCTGTGATGCCTGTCCTCCATGCCACCGTGCATTGGAGCTAGCTAATTATAGACTGAAACCTCTTCAAATTGTCAGCTAAATAAACTTTTTCTCCCTTATCTTGTGAGTGTTGAGTATTTTGTCTCAGCAATGGGAGAAATAACTTAGACAGTCATTATCTAACATACTGTTTATACAAAATGTAGAACTTCGAACATGATCTAAGATGATTCCATGTAATAATGGACATACTGTGGATACAAAATTCTAAGGTGAGCTGAAAATTATATTTCATTCAATTTTATTTTTGTGGAATATAATTTCACCTATTGTTCTTTAAAATAATATAATAAAAATTCTTGTTTCATGAATTTTCTTTAATATATTACATATTATTTTGCCATAGAACTATGTATTCATAGTCCAAATTATCACATATGATTATAATAAAATAGTTTCCTGCATGAGTCTTGCTTTCCACTCTCATAAATATTTTTTCTTTTATTTGGAGCTCATTTCAAAATAATGTGCTTACAGTGTTACTTTTCCACTTATCAACTTTAAGAACTGTGTATTGCCTTCCTGTTTTATAGTGATTAAAAGATTAGCTTTATAAAACTAGTCACCCAATGCCTTCCACTTTTTTAAATGTAGGTACATCATGATTTTAATTTAATAATAATTATGTATTATAACTATATTGATAGTCTTCATTTTTTAATCAATTAGTAAAGTTTACCTTTCTCATTGCAGTAGTTTTTACCTGGCATTTACAACTGACATTCATTTTGGTTTACAGTATCTTACATAACCATAGTATGATATTAAAAGTGGGAAACTGACATGGATATAATCCATGCACCTTATTCATATTTCCCAAGTTTTTTTTTTTTTTTTTTTGGTTTTTCTCCGGTACCGGGAACCGAACTCACGACCTTGCGCTTGCCAGGCAGGCGCTTTTGCCACTGAGCTAAATCCCCAGCCCCTTTCCCAAGTTTTTAAATGTATGTATTTGTGTGTGTGTGTCTTTCTTTACAGTTGTTTCCTATATACCTCATACTATAGTTGTGTCACAAGCCTGTCCTCTCTGCTGTTTTCTCTGTAGTCTCTGGCTACACGAATTTGTTCTGTATACTTATACCATTTTAAGGATTTTCAAATTAGTTTTTATAAACTCATGTTTTTATTTCTGGGTTTTTGTTCACTATTAACTTTTTCATAGAATACAGAATTATTATACACTTTGTTGGATTTGGAATTTTTTTTCTCTTACATTTATTTTTTTCACTTGCCTCTTTTAAATGGTTTTCTCTTTTTTCTTCATATAACTCAAGTGACACCCTAATAAAGAAATTTAAAACATGTGAATATGTAGCCCTGACTGTTAGTCTTTTCTTTTGGAGATCCAACTATTCATATATACAAATATTAGGTTTTTTTTTTAACAACCTGATATCCTATTAACAACACACGTCAAATCAAATCATATACCTTAAAGTCTACTCACCACAGAACCCATTGCTAAGCTTCTTGACTTAAAAGTTTTTTACTTATAGCTCAAACTTCAGCCTGAACTTAGCCTGAAGTGCACCGGTTTCACTGTAAGTATATAAAGACAGAAAACTTAACCTACATCAATCCCAGTGATAACCAGATTGAAAGGGTACCCCAACCCTACCTGCTGCATGACACTACCCTGACTGAGCAGTACATCGCAAGGACAGTATCCATTTCCCGTGACTTCACTCTAGTCGTTAAAACCATGTCTCTGTAATATCCACTGGCTAAGATGCAGACAAATTGGACATGAAACATTTATTGCTCTTCTCCCTTTGAAATTAGGAATTCTGTTGTTTCCTGAGATTGTCTGTTTACCTTATGATATGGCATATTCCATTCTGTCTTGCAAAATGTACTGTTATGGTTGATACATTGTGACAGCTTGAGGAGTCTAGAAGCTTAAGCAACTCAGCAGTTCTATATCCTGGGGTGAAAAGGACATGCCTTTCCTGCTCTAGGATGCTGTTCACTGTGTCTCCTTGAAAAAAATTTAAAGTTCAACTTTAAACTTTAAAGTGATTCAGCAGGGAGCCAGGGTCCTTTCTTTGTGAACGTCCTCAGCTTGTGGAAAAGGGGAGGCACAGCGATAGTGTGGGCATGGGTGGATAGCTGATATACAACATAAGAAGGGAAGAGACGCTTACCTCCCCCTTCTTGCTCTTGGTGCCTTTGCTATCTTGTGCCACCTTGAACGGTTGCCCCTGTGCCCTGCCACCCTGCCTTGGAGCCAGTTGATTATTGACTGAAGCCTCCACAAACTGTGAGCTGAATAAACCTTTCCTTCCTTAATTTTGGGCACTGGGTATTTGTCTCAGCAATGAGAGGAAAGTAACCAAGATGCATACATTACAATAATCCCATGCCTAAAGGAAGATACAGGAGAGGGCATGAAAACCTGTGCCATTTAAAGACGAGTACATTGCTGCTTCTCCAAGGGAGAGCTACCTCACATCTGCCAGCCCCTGCCTGTCTGGGGCTACGACCACAACCTTCAGCGCTTAGTCCTCCTCTCTTCTCCAGCTTCCCAGCCTGACCTCCTGCCCTTTGTCTGCAACCTTGATCACCACCACCACCCCTTCCCCTTGGGCGTACACAAATGCCATTGATATTTACATCTGTTATAATAAGGTGTTGCTCATAATCTCCAACTACAGAACAGTTGCACCTGTCAAAATAGTCTGAGAATATTTAAATATATACTTAAACTTAAATCACATTATAGTACCACCAAGATATCAATAGAGTTCCCAGAAATTTCACATCTTTTTTTCTGGTTAATGCTATATCAATGGGAATCAGTTATACATGACCATAATGTGCTTTGTTTTTTCATATTTATTTTTTATTGGTACATGTTTGTCATACATAATGATAACATTTACTTCTATTAGTGTTTCTCCATTTTATTTTCATAATAAAATGTTTTATATACATATGGCAGCATAGACCCCATGCTCTACTATTCAGACTCTTCTAATATTTCAATAATGAAGCTTAAAATTGATATGTAAACATTAAGAGGTCAGGTGTAATACAATATCTTTTGATATGCTCTTGATTCAGTTTCAAGGTTTTGAAGACAGGATATTTGGTTTCTCTTTCTGAGCATTCCATTAAGTCCAGCCTGTAATCCCAACACTTGGGATCATGAGGCAGGAGAATCACTGTGATTTTGAGGCCAGCGTGGGCTACAAAGTGAGCCTGAACTGTATAGTGAAACCCTGTCTCAGAAAGACAAAAAGTTAAGTCCATACCCCAAATCTGCTACACTATTGTGTTGTCATGCCCTGTGACTCTATATATTAGCCCTAATCACTTTGCAGCAAGGTATCAGACAACCAAGGAAAGCCTTTTTGCCCCAGAACCACTAAAATTATTTAAAAGTGTCAATCTTAAACATTTTTGATGTTCCTTGCCTGTTCTTTCTCATGAAAGCACAATAGAGGCTCATTGTCATGGTTTCCCCCTCTCTCTTTGCTCCCAACCAACCCTGGCAGTTTCCACTGTGACCTCTTCTCTCTAATCTAATCCTCTCTAACCTGTGGCTTAGCATGTGCTTCTTCCCTTGAGATCTGAAAGCAAAAAAAATCATCTTTTCAATGTCAGTTGTCTCCTTATGTCTTGGCCTTACAATATGCAGACAATAATAAAACACATTTACACAACAGTTGGCTAAAATATACCATGTTTGGACAATTCATCAGTCTTTTATCCTATAGGCCCCAGATAATTGATCTTGAACACCTGCACATATAAATAATATTCTCTTTATACAGAATATGAACAGAGAACTAGGATGGTTTCTGTATAAGACACAACTTTTCAGGAGGATTTAGAAATTGCTAATAATTCTTTTTATTTTCTAAAATTAAGTAAGTAATAACAGTATAGCAGAACTGAAATAAGTACATTTTTGTTTTTAATGAGGGCATATATATCTGTATATATAATATATATATATAGAGAGAGAGAGAAAGAGAGACAGAGAGAGAGGGAGCGCATGTTCACATCTGATTTAAGGATAAGCAGTTCTTATATCTATAAAATGATTTATTTTTACATTCCTTCTTGTACCTTTAAGGAGATTTGTTTCTGGTGAGAGTCATTTTCCTCTTCTTTCTTTAAAACCCCACAGCACGTGGTTGGGGAGAGTTAGGCAGCACAGTGACTGGGTAAGAGAGGTTTATTTCCACTGGATTGTAACATATTGTATAATTACAACATAAATAGTGATAGCGATGGCAATTTTAATTAGTAATAATTGTGCCTCAGATGAACCGCATTGGCTATGATACTGCCACTGTGCAAAGCAGTGATGGCAATTTCAAAATTTTAAAATCCTGTGAAATCTTGAGACAATAAAAAGTGAGCACTAAATTCAACTACCACTGCATATTCTGCAAGCATCAAGAAAGCTCTGTTGTTCTGAGATAAATCAAACAAAGCTTTGTGTGGCTCAGGAGGGATTAATACTCTTTGAATTACTTTAATCCTTTAGGTTTCAAATAGTTGTTATACTGAATAAATACAAACCTCCAGGGAGTAGAATTTCTTAGCTTTTTTTTTATGAATTTGTATAATGAGGAATGTAAAACCAAATTGAAATCACTGACTGAAATCAAGTTAAATGATCTTCACCAGCAAACACACTCATCACATTCTTGTAGTTTCTTACGTGGTAAGACTTTTGTTTTCAACAGCCTTTGTGCCCTGGGGAATTCAGAAAGGATTTTAGGGAACTGTAAAGGACAGACTCTGTTTTATATAGTTAAGGCTCCTGTATGGCTGAATTAGTTTTAGCTCAAAACTAATGGATTTCAGACCCACAGGTATAAACATCATATTGTCTCCCTAGTGTAAGAACCTGAAAGAGTAAATAAAATCCAAAAGATACAATAGGTATTGTGAAAGGGAAAGAAATTGCTTCAAGGGAAGGAACAACTGGGATGAGGGAAAGGAGAAAAGATAGAAGGAAGGATACACACACACACACACACACACACACACACACGGGATAACTGCACTGCTGATGTCTGTTGGTTTATTGAAAGGAACAGTTAATGCTTAAAGTTTTTGACCAATTTTTCATGCTTATATCTGGTAATCTGAACAATTAATTTGAAGGCAACAATAGGCAGTATAACAAACATTGGTGAATTCCTACCATCTTGTTTAGTGAAGCTCTGTATCATTTCTAATGCTATTATTATTATCATTTTTTATTCTCTTTAATGGTTTGGTCAATCCTGCATTCTTACATCTGGTAATCTGAGCAACTTCCCTGAAGATAACAATATGTAATAAAACAACCAGTGTTAGTTCCTATCATTTTGCTTTGAAATCTTGTATCATTTTTATGTTGTTCTGTTCTTGTCTGTGTTGTTGTTATTTTTTTAAATTCTTTTTAAAATAAAAAAAGGAAAACCTTTCTGCTCCTCCTCACTGGCTCAGGTCTCTGTAAAGCCCCTTGCGTTGTCTTGCTTTGGTTTCGTTTTTTCTTCCACAATCAGCTCCCTTTGCCACTCCTCTATAAGGATTTGGATCAGGGCAGAATTCCTGTTCTTCTTTGGGGAATTTTTTAACCTGTGTATTACTTGGCTGTCAGTTGTGGCACAGGGGATTCATATCAATAGAACAGGAATAGTTTTTCCTTAGTGTTTACTGTTTTAGAATGCTCCGATCCCCTGGGTATGGCAATCTCTTTTCCTCCTTCCTATAGTTTTTATTTACTGCTTAACATGAAGGTGTTTTACAGTTTTCTTCCACACTTCATATTCTATTGCTCCGTTTTCTCTATTATTATCACACTTATAGCCACATGATTCACAGAATGAATGAAAAATTCCACACTAGCTGTGGATACAGCTCAGTGGCACAAGCCACTGGCAAGTTCAAGTTCCTGAGTCTGATTCCTGGTACAAAAAAAAAAAATCCACGCTATAGTAGAATTCGCTGTGAACACATGGTAATTGGTATCACTAATATCAAAGAATCCTATTTCATACACAGAGCATCAAATAATGTCCAAATAATTATGCTTGTAAAATACTGTGTCTATCTATATCAGAGGACAAGAAAACTATTGAATTTATATGTGCAGTTATCTGAATAATGTGCAGTCATTTTTGTGGCGAAATTTTATATGGCAAACTTTAGATCTGAGAACCATTGAGTGGCTTCTGCCAAGTCAGTAAAGAAAGTGACAGGTGATTTTAAGGGCTCATTATGTAGGTATAAAGTCATTACCAAAATAAAATCTCTTTCATGAGCAAATCTTTTACAGTAATATATAATAAACTTTTTGAACTCCCTGATGTTTTAAACTCAAAGATGCTACAACAAAACCTTTCAGCATTTTTCTGTTGGAAAAACTGCCTCAGTGAATATTTTCTTATCCATTATATGACTGTATAACAAAAGAATGGTGAAGTTACGTGATTATTTGGAAAATTTAAATGCACATGATGACTAAGCAAATAATTTAAGTATTATAAAACAATTTAGGATTTCCACTACTATAGCAGCTTAGTATGCCATTCTTATCAAATCTTTCATTGAGGAAAAATAATAAATCTGGAGGGAACAAAAGTTAATGAAAGGGGCCAGGGATATAGCTCAGTGGCACAAGTGCCTGCCTGGCAAGTGCAAGGTCCTGAGTCCAGTTCCTGGTACCAAAATAGGTAATGAGATATTAACAAAGGTTAATTTTCCAGCTACAATATATAAGGTGTGATAAAAATATACTATGAATGTTTAAATTTTAAACTTTATTGAAGTAAAAGATACATTGCATTAATCCTACTAAAAGTATTCCCTCTTCATTGGGATCCATTCCATAATTCTTGACATTTTCCTAAGCAATTCTGGAAGTCATCTTTCATGAATATTTTTAGAATGCATGGTCAAAAATGTAGTGAGTGTTGCTGCTGAGGGGCACCCAACAAATAGGTTCACGAAAACATGTGGGGAGTATCATCATTCACCTTATTCACCAGATCTAGCATTATGGGACTCTCGACTCATCTCCAAAATCAAACACCATGAAAAGTAAATATTTTGAATCAGTTCAGGATATCAGGCAGTCAGTCACAACACAGCTGAAGACATTCACAATAAAAGACTTCCACAGCTGCTTCACAGAGTGAAGAATGATGGGATACATTTGTTTGAAGCAAGGAGAATATTTTTTGAGAGCTACATGACAAACATGTCTTTTAGAGTAATGTTTTTAAAAACTTAAATATTACCTGTATCTTTATCCTATATAGACAAGTGGGGAAGCTCAGGAGTCTGTTACAACATGGAACTTGTTTGTACAGGGTTGAAAGGTATCAATAGTCCACACATGGACCTCATTAGGGTGCACCAGAAGTGAGGAAGAACTGTAAAGAGGAAGGCTGTCCTGTGGTTTTCCAGGGTACTACTATAATTGTAACAATGCTCCACTGCATCAAGAATTCCACCGAGCAAGTCCCCATGCACCCTAGCCAGAAACAAAGGAAAAATCATCTAAGGAAAAAGATAAATTCTTCTTGTACCTCTCAGGGCCAAGATTTGAGTGAAGTGAACAAGGCACTCACCTCAGATGCAAAGTATAGGTCTGTGTTTCTTCCCATCCTCCACAAATCCATTCACTGAGTTCCTCATCCCCACAGAATGTTATTAGGAGGAAGAGCTCTTGAAAAGGAGGGAGGTGCTCAGGGTGACACTGTCAGAAATGAATTGTTACCCTTATAAATGGTTTCAGCAAGCAATCTTCCCCCTTCTAGCCTATGAAGGAGCAAGGAAAAGACGGTTCTGTGATCCAGGAGTGGCATTTCAATGGATGCTGAGTTTTCCAGTGTCTTGATCTTGAATTTTCAGTTGCCACAAGTATGACAAATAAATGTATCTTATTTCAATCACTTTGATGTTGATATTTTTCTTACAGCAGCCTGGATGAGACAACTCAATATTTAAGTAGTGAAGATAACTTAATCAGTATTTAAAAATAAACTTTAAAAATATATAAATTGTACAAAATATAATAGTTTTTTAAAAAGCAATATCTCACTGGAGCAGGATTAAAGTTACAGAAGTAAAGTGGATCTTTCAAGTTTCAGGTCAAGTTCAAGGTTCTGTCTTTATTAAAATGCTGATGTTTATCTAAGCAACTGCTACACAGCAACTCTTTCTCCTAAGCATATATGAGTTGTTTCTATTTCTGTAACTAGACCTTAGATCATAACTCACCATTATGAGACTTGGAAATACGGATGGATATGGTTGCTTGAGACAGGAGTGTAGACTGAGAGGAAGAAGGATGTTTGCTCAGCTGTCAGCAAATCCATACTTAATATATTACATTTGGTGAGGATATGACCATGTAAATGTAAAGAGCAAGAAGGAAAAGAACTGAGCAAATGTTTTATTTCATGTAACTCAGTATCTATCCTGTGCCATGTAAAGTTTTAGACTATGGAGAGATGAGGTTGAATAGAAACAAGAAAAACTCATACCAGTGGAAAAAAGGGAGAGCAATCATTTTCTTGCTGCTGAAGAAAATTTACAATTGATAAGTTCACACTTAAGTTAGACTCTTAGATAGAGGGTACCATGTTTAGAGAACAGAAAAGTCCAAAGAAAAGACGCATATTCTCCACTGACCTGCTTGGAAAAGCCCATTGGAATTCAAAGATCCAAAAATAATATAACATGACTAAAGGCTTACATGGTGTGGATTAAACAGTAAATACATCTTCATTCTCAACTACTTGAATGATTCTATAATAGGCTCAGAAGATTATAGGAGTAAAGAAATAGGACTAAAATTATTTTCTTCATTCCTATGAAAAACCTCAAGTGATTCTAATATCTTCTTTATTTTAAAGAGACTAGAAATTAAAAAAATGGAAATGATACAGAATTTCAAAACAAGATGATAGGAAATCAACAATGGTTATTAGATTGCATTTTGTTATCTTCAAAATAGTTGTTCAGATTACCAGATATAGGCAAGCAAACTTAATCAAACAGTTAAGCATTAACTGCTCCTTTCAATAAACCAATAAAAATTAGTAGTTCAGTTATCTTAGCTCTCTTGTGTATATGCATTTTTTCTTTTTTCCCCTTCTTTCTTTCTTTTCTCCTTTCCTCCATCCCAGTTGTTCTTTCCTTTTGTGCAGTTTCTTTCCTTTTCACAATATTTCTTGTATATTTTGGGTTTTATTTACTCTTTCAGTTTCTTATACTAGGGAGACAATATGATGCTTACACATGCAGGTCTGGCTTATTTCACTTGTGAAGATGGTCTCTAGTTGTATTAATATGGTTTTTATAGAGCAGTTTTTGAACTCCTACTATTTAGCTCTCAGGCATGCCTCTACCACATACTATCTATGTGACCTTGTTCCCAGCTCCTTGTGGACTTCATAATTAAATGATCAAGCGTGCAGTTTGCTTAGCATATACACCAGATATGATCAAGATATATAGCATATATTTAAATTTAAACAATCTTATTGTGGTGAAAGTGACATTGCCATAGATTTCTCTCTAAATGCTCCTCCTCACATAGAGTACATTAATCCCATCAGGCACATTAATGCTACTTTCTGGAAGCAGTTCTGGAAGTCCTCTTTCATGTGTGTCTTGATATGATTGGCTCCTGAACTGATTCAAAATATTTACCTTCATGGTCATTTTGACTTTGGGGAAGGGTGAGAAGTCACATGGTGCCAGGTCCTGTGGATGAGGACTCATCATAATGTCCTTAGAAGCCTGCCTCTCCATATCACTTGGCAGCACAGTCACCGTATATATATTTTTAAATCACAATTTGTAAAGGCAGTGAGAGAAAAGGACTTCCAGAACCACTTTAGAAAGTGGCAAAATCTACGGGATACTTGTTTTTGAAGTATGGAGAGTATTTTGAGGAGGGTTAATGGCAATGGATCCTTTGCTATAATAGTTTAAAAACTTTAAACAGACCTTGGCTGCTGTCATTACTACAACACTGATTTTAGAATTACTAGTTTTATCAAGGGCCACTTGTCAGTGTGCTGGTGAATCTGCTCTTAAAAAAAAACAAAGAAGCTCTGATGTGTAGTGTTTATTTGTAGTGTTAAGTGGACACTAACAGAAGAATTATTGGGTCTTCAAGAGATTGGGGATGAACCTCTTTGATTTAATAAAATAGGCAATTTAACTTTAGGCAGGTAATAACTTCTCAAGGTAAACAATAATGTCTAAATGTATTTTTGACAGAATATAGAAAACCAGGAATAAGTGAGTGCATTGTATATTGTTTATACTCATTTGTGCCCTCAATGCAGAAATACTTTCATAAACTTATATACGCTGTATAGTGTGAAAAAGGGAAAGTTTTCAAAATCCCAAGGTTTGGCTATTATTATAAGGCTTGAGTTATCAGGATAACTGCATTGAAAATAAGGAAATAATAGATCTTAAAACTGTCTGAGCTAATAGAATTCAAAGTGTCACAAAACTTCAGTTGTTTACAGATGAATAGGACAATAAAAATTTAGCAATGAGTTTTCATGTACCTTTCATGAATTATGATACTTTCTCAAACAATAACACTTTTGAATTTGTACTAACTTAGACTCACAGTCATATAAACAGGCTAGGAAATGAGCCCTCACATGGTAAAGAAATAAAATTAATTCTAAGCCCTACTCCAAAACAGACATGACCATTCACATTAAAGTGTATATGTATACATGACATTTCAAGAGTTACAAATTTTTCTAAGACTGTTATACAAGAATGATTTTCGGTATGAAAAAGGCTAACATGTTAACTCACTACTGAATATTTAAGAGACAGCCTCATTTAATTTAAATTTTAGACGTTTTCAGAGGTTTTTTATACTAGTGCATGTTAATACAACAACCTTGTCAGGAATTTAAATTCCAAATTTGAAAGAGTATTTCTGGGTATGAAAAAATAAAGAAAAATCTTAATGGCACTTTGGTTTACAGAAGCAAAAATATTTCACTCATTTTTATAGAATCTTCTAGGCCATAGAAAAACTGAACAACTCCTTAAAGGCAAGTGTACAAGAATCTCTGAATCTGCTCCCCTGGGCTAGTTCATACATTCACATACTCAATCATTGACTAGTTTGAAATGTTTTTGTATTTTTATCACTGGCACACATTATTATACAGAATCCTAGGATACATGGTGCTATTTTCATACATGTATACAATTTACTTTGATCATATTCCTCTCACTGTGACCCTCCCTCCTCTCTGTGTTTCCTTTCCACAGATCCCCTTCCTCTGGTCTAACAGTATTCCTTCTACTTTTATGTCATTTTTCTTATCTCCTAGATTCCACATAAGAGAGAAAACATGCAATGCTAGTCTTTCTGAGTCTGGTTTATTTCACTTAACATGATGATCTCGAATTCCATACATTTTCCTACAAATCATGATTTCATTCTTCTTCTAGCAGCATAACATTCCATTAATTATTTATATATATTCAATATATGCATTATGGATCTTTTTTATTTAAAAGAGCAACAGAAGGACAACATAGCAATAGGGGGATTCACCAAATTACAGACAAACTGGTAGGACATTATCAATGGCTGTTATTTTACCTATTGGTATCTTCAAGATAGTTTCTCAGGAAAACAAATAGACAAATAATAGTGAGTTACAGACAAAAATGGAAATTATCAGTGGTTGTTGTACTGTACTTTGATTTCTTCAAAGTGATTTCAAAGGAAAACAAATAGAGCTATATATGAGTGATCAATTAAATAATCATTGACTATTCTCAGTGGTTGTTGTTGAAAACACACAGCAATAAACATACATCCATTTACAAAATAGCATAGGAACAATAGAAACATTACAGAGTTATGGACAGATTGGTAGGAAATTATCAATGGCTGCTGTAATACATGTAATACATGTAATACATTCAAAGTGGTTCCTCGGGAAAACAAAGATAAGCAAGAAAGATCTAGCAGGTAGTTATAGCCCAAGGATTGTGAAAAATAGTGGATTACCTCCTCATCAGTGACTCCCCTCACTGAGCTGTGATGGCTGGAAGTAAGGCCAGGACTGAAAAGAAGGACAGAGAGACCAGCACCAGTGTCCAGCAATAGGCCATTTACTTTCTCCTCTATAGTCATGATTATGCGGGGCTCCTCCTTGAAGATAACAGTCTGGCCAGAGGGAGAAGGCAGAATATGCCTGGGGCCCCTTCATTCCTGTTGGACCAGCTGGTTAGGAGGGGTCTGAGCTCTGGGGCCTTCACTTCAAAGGGCAGTCCAACCTCTAGTGGTCACCTTCACAGTCAAGGCATGGCCCGGGGGCTTCTTAGGGCAGTCCCTCTTGAGGGGGCCTGGCTTTTGACAGCAGTAGCAGATGAATGTAGTCGACGAGTTCTTCTTGGGGCCCCGAGAATCAGACTTAGGGTCTGTCTCTCTTAGCACTGCAACAAAGGCACCTGTTTTTTCTTGGTCTCTTTGTTTTGTCTCCTTGGTCTCCTCCCCCTCATGGCTATAAAATACTGAGGAGACAATTCTTACTAACATCTCAAGTGAGCTATCTGGGGCAAAAGCCATTTTTTGTAGCTTTTTTCTACTATTTGGGGCTGACTGAGTCATGAACTTATCTTTAAGAATAGTTTGTCCCTCTACTAAACTGAGATCCAGGGAAGTATGCTTTATCAGTGCCTCTTGTCTAAGGAAGCAGAGGGGTGTTCTCTCTAGCCTCCCAGCGCATTGGGATCCTGCAACCACTTAGTGTCAACACAGGCGGCAGGAGCATGTGGTTGAAGTCCTCGCCCAGCTAGTCAGTCTCAGCACCATCAGGTGCAGTGTTCCAGGCAGGTAACATAGACACGTACCTTCTCCATTAAGGCAGTTCTTCAAAATCTGAATATTGGGCACCCATATAATCCGTGAAGTCTCGGTGCAGACCTCTCCAGAGCTCCACTCGCTCCTCCACCACAGCCCACACAGGCAGGGGAAGAATGGCCTCCAGGGTGTCTCCCCAGGTATTGCACAAGGCCTTCCTCGCTTCCAGCTCCCAAATGGCTCCCGCCTTCCCAGTCAGCCTGACCTCTGAGTCGTCGGGTGTCGGTACTCTTGTGTACTCCAAGTCCTTGTTCATCAGCTGCTCCTCCGCTGACTCCGGACCTTTCTGGCTCTCAAGGGCAGGGCCAAGAGCAACCCTCTGTGTGGCATGTTTTCCCAGAGGTTTCTCCATGTCGGGATGGTTCGCGCACATCTCCGGGGGTGCCTATTGTGTCAGTGCTTCTCTCTGGCATGGCCTTTCTTGACTGTGTGGTAGCGACAGGCCTGAGGGCCGGTGCATGTCTTCACAACGCTTCCTGGGCGCCTGCTGCCTGCCCTTCCAGGCATGCGCGTGGCCTCTCAGAGTGCGAGCCTTTGGCCTGCCTGCCTCCCCGTGCGCCTCGCATTATGTATTTACCTATGTGTCTATTGATGAGCACCTAGGCTGGCTCCACAACTTAACTGTTGTACATGGTGTTGCAATCTACATGGTGTTGCAGTCTCTATGGGTATGCAGGCATCTTTATAGTTTACTGACTTTAATTCTACTGGATATATTCTGAAGAGTGGGAGAGCAGTATCAAACGGCATTTCTATTGTCAGTTTTATGAGGAACCTCCATACTGTCTCTGTAGTGGCTGTAGTCATTTTCATTCCTATGAACTGCTGTAGAAGAGTTCCTTTTTCCTCACATCCTTGTCAATGTTCATAATTTTGTTTTCATGGTGATAGCCATAGTTGGATAGTGCCAAATGAGTATAGTTTCAGCATGTTTTGAAAGGCAGTGCTTGACTAGTGTATCTGTTTGCATAATTTTCTACTTAATTTATGTTTTCAGGCTTACTTTGTATTTGTTGTATTTTAAACGTATTTGCATATTTTTCAATTGATAAAAACTTTTAAAAATGCAAAAATAATTATTTTCTGTGATAAAAGCACCATTTTTTTATTCCATTGTTGAAAAAGATAACTGATATCTTCAAGCCACAACCTAAAACATTCATTTGTTTCAGTTTGCATATGAAAAATCGTAATTTCTACATCATTTAACTGTGGAAATGTTAGAATAAAATGAGATATGAGAGGCCAAAACTCTTGGAAAATGCTGAAGTATTTTACAAGTGAAAAAATTGTCATTGAAAGATAAATGGCCCAGATCCTTTTTACTTCCACTTTATGCTAGTGTATCACCTCCTGTCTTTTCACCACAAAGCTGTATACAGTAAGAAAATCATAAAATATACTGATTGAGCAAAACAATATCTAAATGAGAATCATTTGTGACTTAATTTATTATCAAATAGTCTATTACTGAAATAAGAGTGTTAGTGACCTTGAAACATATGCCTTTAATTTTACTTACATTTATATTTAGATTAAGTTTTCCTGCATGCATCTTCCTTGCATTTTCTTCTTATAAGTAAATACTATTTTATTCCCTTAAAATCTATATTATTTTATGTATGCATCCTTTCATTCTTTTATGTCATCATTGCTTATTCACCTGACATGTAAGAAACTTTGTTCATTTAAAGTTTAATGACTGTACTTTAAATGCTGAAATTGGTCTTATTTATTTTCTATCTTACACAATAGAGAAGTCCTTATTCTTAGAGACATTTAGTGAATAAAATTTGAAATAAAGAGTATCATAACCATAATTATAAATTCTATTGCCTTTTTACAATTTCCCTCAATTTTATAATAAAAATAACAAAAAGATAAAATCAAAACTGCAATACATGAGGACAAGTCAATTAATAATTGTTAATGTTCTTTCAAATATATTTCTTTTTTCTCTTTTCTCTACATACATTTACACGTATGTATTTATATATAATGAATCATTTAAAGTTGTAGCCAGCATGATGCTTTACTACTCAATCCTTTAAGATACAGAGAATGATAATAGAAAATCTTACTCACAGTAAGATTGACAACTATTTCTTAGTATCATCTATCATCTGGATCTCATTCCAGTCTTCCCAATTTCCCCCAGACACTTTATTGCCATCTTTCAAAGCTAGAAAACAATAAAAAATTTTCCATTGCTTTTAAATCTGTATTTGTAATATCTTAGTCTAGTACAGTACTCCTATTTGTTTTTATCTTCTTCACAATATTGGATGTTTTAAGAGATCAAGCCAGTTTTACAGAGTATAAACACATACTACTTTCTACTGGATTTCTTGTGGTATCACATAAGGAGTTTTTCTCTCATATATTTCCTGAAAACTGGAAATTACATCCAATCTCTTGATAGAGTCAACATTTCTTTCCACAAATACTGCAGAGTTGATACTGACTACTTCATATTGAGTGAAATTACATCCCACAAGATACCACATCTCAGTGTCAGCTTTCCTTTCTATTGTGAGGTCTAAGTTTGATAGCTTTAAAAAAATCCAACACTTGCTGGTAGTAAAAGCATGCCTTTTCACCTTCAAATTATTGTAAAAGCAATGTGTTCTGCTTCCCAATATCTTGCATATAATATTTTTAGTATTCACTAATTATATTTACATGAAAATTTTATTTAATTTCTATTATTCTATCTATACTTACTAGCTGATGTCCTTTATATAAGAAAAAGTGCTAAAAAGACTTTTCCTTCTTCAATTGAAGTCAAGCACCAATTCAACTTAACAACCTTTTGATTGATAAAAAAAAAAGGTACATATGAATGGGTAATATGTACCTTTGAATGGGTAATGAAGTTTCAAAACATGTTACACATGTAATGTTTAATAAATCAGATTAGACTTATCTAATTCCTTAAACATTTATCATTTCCATATTATGAAAACTTCAAAATCCTTTTTTTCTGGTGTCTTCTGCACTTTTTTCATTGCCATAACACAATATGTGACCCACATTTTACAGGAAGTGACGTTTCTATCAGTTCATTCTTTTAGTCCACAGTTGGCTGGCTCAAGGCAGGAAGGCATGATGGGAAGGGTCTGGCAGAAAAGTTATTTTCAGCATGGTAGGCGGAGAGCAGAGAGTGCAGAGACAAGCTGAGGGGAGATGTGCCCTTCCAGGCGCAACCCCAATGCCTTATCTATTCCAACTCTGCCTCACCCACGAACACCAAGCCAGGTGGAGCATACATGCTGTTCAGTCACCTTCCACAAGCTCTTCATCTGAGCATATGAGGCTTTGGTCATGGTATAAACCATGACACTTAGCTTTTTGTACAGCACCTTAATCTTACCTCTGGTTTTCCAGCTATTTACTCATTTTTAAAATTACATTTTATTGGTACATTTTGTATATACATAACGATCACAGTCATAGAGAATTTGTACCCATACATGAATAATTTGTTTTCTCCCATTCCCCTACCCTCCCTTCAACCCCTTCCCCACTCCCCATTTACAAAGCTTTGTTTCCATATTTTCTTTCTTTTCTCATTTTTTAATTTTTCTATTTTTTAACTTTGTAACTTTTAACTTTTCACATTTTTTTAACTTTTCAGCTTTACTTTCCTTCTTCCCTCCCCTTTCTCTTTTTCCCCTCCCCATTTGAATATTTTCCTTCTATTTCAAAGTACAGTTTGTGTCAGTGAGTCTTTGGTTGACCAGTATTGCATGTCTATATCTGTTTTCATGAGAAGCCACTTTGAAGATATCAATATGTAATACAACCACCATTGTTAATTCCCTACCACTTTGTTTGTAACTCTGTATTGTCTGTATTGTGCTTGTGATATGTTGTAAAATGTTGTATGTCTGTTAATGTTTCCCTCCTTTTATCTTTAAAATAAAAAAAAAATCTGAAAAAAAAAAAAACAGTACAGTTTGGTCCTTTGTAAATTTTTTAAAATTTTTTTAATTTAAAGAGAAAAGAACAAAGTTTGTCACACCAGAGAAATAATGTGGTATTCACATGTATGTGTTTGATTTATTTACTTAAGAATATGGACTGATGGTGCATCCATTTTCCTAGAAATGTCTTGAGCATATCCTTTGTGGCAGAGTAGTACTCCAGTATATTAAAAAATCACATCTTCTTTACCCATTCATCAGTTGATGGACATTTGGATTGTTGCCAAAATTTGGTTATTACAAACTGTGCTGCTATAAATATGGATATGCATATGTCACTTTAAAAAAGCAAGTTATATATTCCCCAAATCAAAAGCACAAGGTAAACATTACCATTCCAAAAGAACTGGGAAGGAATCTGACTAAACAAAGACCAAAATCCAGCAGGGTAAACATTTAGGCATACAGTATCATGTTCATTCTCTGAGGCGCATGGTGGTAAAATGTGCATTCCAGAGAATTTGGGCAGCCACATTCTTACAGTTTTTCTAGTTGGAGCCTACACGGCCTTTATCTTGGTCTGTCTCATTGCCTGTGCTTTTCCTTTGCAGATGTCCCATGCTCCCATAATCTACAACTTCCCAGAGTGTCTACTGAAGGTTTGGTTTTGCCCTACAGCTTCAGACATCCCTCTTTTAGGGACTCCTAACAGGGAATCTGACCATGTCTGACATTTATGTTTTTTGCCAGACTTCTCAGTCCTTCTTTGGAAATCTAAGTGGAAGCCTTCAGGGCAATACAACTCTTGGATTCTATATGCCTCTAAAACAAGCCTCATATAAACAATGCCTCAGTCTGCTGCTAGCTTGACCAAGCCAGTCCCCGTTGGACAATGTGTGCAGTGGCTTCTGAAAACCCAAACAGCTGAGCACAGAGAAATTAATTCCAGGGAAACAATTCCCTGGATGACTCTTCTTGAGCAAGAACCCCAGATTCCCATTCTCAAATGAAAGGTTTGAACCTTCAGTAAGTGGGGTGTTTCTGATTCCTGAGATACCCTTAAAACATATTTCTTCTTGTCTTGTTTTAAAGAACTTTTTTCTTTTTAATAATGCCCACTACTTCTGCAACCACGACCCTTCTGGTTCTAAATTTTCACATGGTTTTTATTCTGAACTGAAAGATTTTTCAAATCATCTTGCTATTCCATTTACCTCCCAATTCTCAGTATAAATCTGGCCACAAGTAACCAGTAGTACCATGCCACAACTTGAGCATTGAACTTCCTTGAAATTTTCACACTAGATCAGTGTGAAATTTTAACAACCTCCAATAAACAACCAATAAACAATAAACAAGTGCCCAGTGTTTCAGGATGTGGACAAAATGTAGACAAGTTGTTGGTTGGGATGTAACATGAATGCCACTTCTAATCTGATTCTCAATAGAGCCTCTCTGTTCAAATATGCTACCCCTTGAGTTCAGTCTTTATTGTCTTCCTTTCTATCATCACTCTGGTCATAGTTTCCACCAGAATTTCCTGTCAGGCTTGTCTTTATTGAATTAAAGCTTTCAATTTGATGAAATTTCATTTTTTCTATTTTTGTTTTGGCTTCCTCTACTTCCAGAGTCTTGTCAAGAATACCACTATAAAGACCAATATCTGGCATGATTTCCTTATGTTTTCCTCTTCTAGTGGCTTAAGAGTTCCAGGTCTTACATTTAATTTTAATTTATTTTTGAATTGATATTGCAATTGATGAAAATGAGTGCATAATTTCATTTTTCTCCATGTGAATACTAATTTCCCAGCACTATTTATTGAAAACACTATTCTTTATTGTGTATTTTTGGCTCCTTTGTAAAAAATAATTGGCTTTCAGTACATGGCACTACTTCCAAGCTTTCAATTCTCTTCTATTTTTGTGAGTTTGTTTCATGCCAGTGTCATGATGTTTTAATTAGAACAGTTTTGTAGTATGTTTTGAAGTCAGGTAGTATTATTCTGCCAGCTCTCCTCCTCCTCCTCTTCCTCTTCCTCTTCCTCTTCCTCTTCCTCTTCCTCTTCCTCTTCCTCTTCTTCTTCTTCTTCTTCTTCTTCTTCTTCTTCTTCTTCTTCTTCTTCTTCTTCTTCTTCTTCTTTTCTCCTTCTCCTTCTCCTTCTCCTCTTCCTCCTCCTCCTCCCCCTCTGCCTCCTCCTCCTCCTCCTCCTTCTTCTTCCTTTCTTTTTAAAGGTTGCCTTAGCTAATCAGGATCTTCTGTAGTTCCATAGGAATTTCAGGATTAGTTCTGCTATTTCTGTGAAGAATACTATGAATATTTTATAGTGATTGCACTGACTTGATAGATTATTTTGAGCAGTTTGGACATTTCCACAATATTGTAGTGAATTAACTAATGGTTAACTATTAACACCCAGCTGAATTGAATCAGAATGGTTCTGGGAGTAGAAGGCCCACCTGAGGATTGTTGCCAACAGCATAAGAGCAGAACTGGAAGGGAAGATGTTGTATTGTTGATCCTCCTGGAGAAGCTTGTCACGCTGATTTTCCTGATATGAACTAAGGTGTTTTCATTCTCAAAGGAGCTCAATTCCTTGCTTTCACTGAGGATGGCTGCCATTCTCTTTGAGGGAGCTCTGGTCCATACCTTGAGCATCACTTCCTGGCTCCAGTGCAGATCCCTCAGCCTGGTGGCACAGATCCTTCATCTCACTGGCTTTCTAGCTTCCACCACTGGCCTTTGGGCCTTCCCAGTGCAGATCCTTGATACAGACTTGCATGAGACATTGTTGTTGGCTGTAGGCCTCCATCTGGACTCATGGAGAACACTGTCACAGGATTAGGTCTTTAACTGGGCTTATGCAGGACATTGCCATGGGATCCAGGCCCTCAGCTGGATTCTTTGGGTCTCTAGTGCATGGATAGATCTCTTGCACTCTTTTGCATTTGACTTTTTGAATGAATATGATAAAATAATCCTATAAATTACATGTCCTGTGTTCAACCTAATCCCTTGTAAAATCTGGGTACAACAAATACTAATACTTCCAATCTATGAAGACATGGATGCCATTTAATTTATTTATATCCACTTTAATTTCTTTCATCAATGTTTTACAGTTTTTGTTGTAGAAATTTTACTTTTTATTTTCCTTCTGTTTACTACAACATTCATTTTATTTTTTTTATTTTAAAAATAAAAGGAGGAGAACATTAACAGACAGACAACCTTTTACAAAATAGCAAAAGAACAGTACAGACAATACAGAGTTACAAACATAGTGGTAGGAAATTAACAATGCTTGTTGCATTACATATTAAATGTTAGTGTTTAAGTCAGTTTCATGTTTATTTGTATAAATATTACAAGCTACAGGTTTCATACAATTACTAATTCAATTAAATTATAGATTGAATCCTATGTATTTTTGCAATCCTATAGATTTTTGTTATAGTTTCACTATAGTATATTTAATGATACATACTTTAGGGGCTGGGGATTTAGCTCAGGGGCAAAGTGCCTACCTGGCAAGCGCAAGGTCATGAGTTCAGTTCCCGGTACCGGAGAAAAACCAAAAAAAAAAAAAAAAAAAAAAGATACATACTTTAGTATGAATTTCACTTTAGTCCCAAGAGTTGATTATTAGAAAAAAATTAAATTATTTTCCTGAAAGGAAATTTTACACTTGTTTTGATTTCTATTTATTCATAGTTGTATTGCATTATTATTAATGTATTGTTTTTATTTCATGCCACAAAATGTTCTCATTTTTTGAACTTATGTAATATATCTATATGAATTTTTATGTGCACTTATTTCTGTGTGTATGTTCAGATTCATCCTTCTGTGTCCAAGTGAACTATTTTGTAGACAAAAGTTATATCAAAGGTGCTAAATACTATTGTGTTTCTATTTTCTTTTCCTACTGTGTTGACTTTTTACTCTACAAAAATGTTACTACATTATTTATGCATAGATTTTCATATTTCACTATTATTTGAGATATTTACCATTATAAAATGTCATCCTTTGTTCTTTTTAAAATCCTTTGTTTCAAATTCTACTCTATCAAACATTGAGGCCTAGAGGTTTACTTAATTTTAGCAGTATTTGTCTGCTAACATTTCCCCATTTCTTATTTTAAGCCTTTCTGAGTCACTTTGTTGTAAAGTTAAAAATATTTTGTATAGGCCTATAGTAGGAATTTGTTCTCTAAATTAATTTGAGAATGTTTTCTTTAAAAATGGGAGTTAAGGGGCTGGAGATTTAGCTCAGCAGCACAGCGCCTGCCTGGCAAGTGCAAGGTTGTGAGTTCGATTCCTGGTACTGGAAAAAAAAACAAACAAAAAATAGGAAATATAAAAATAGGAGTTAAGATTAAGCCTTTTGAATTTATTAATGTATTTGATTTGATGGGTTTCAGCTTTGACATATTATTCTATGTTCTACTTGTTATGTTTTCTTCTGTGTGATCTATTTTCATTTTTAAAACTTGGATAACTTTTGTTGCTTGGGAAGGCTTATGTTTCTGTTCTAGTGGTATTATTATTTTAATAGTTACCCTTCAATATTATTGCTTAGCCTTTGATACATGGCTTATCAACTCTAAATACTTTTATTTTGCTTCCACATACTATCTTTCTATCAACGAGGTATTATCTATATTTGTTCTTTTTCTCATGATATTTCTGGGGAAGGTTTGTTTTATTCTAAACATTTCAAACATGTAATATTTACTTACAAATGTAAAAACTTTACCTTTTATGTCTTAGAATCAACACTGAAATAAGTTATTCAATATTTTCTATTTCACATATAATTTTTCTGTAACTTTTATATCTTAAGAACAACTTGGTGGTATATAAGATGGTAATTTTAAAGAAATTTATTGTCTTGCTTTTAGTAAGATGTGGTGGTTAAGAAATCAAATGCTGAAATGGCTTGCTGCCTCTTAAAAATAATTAGAATATTTTAATCAGAGACTTGGGATAGTTAAAAATACATTATGAAAACCTGATTTTTTTCAATTTCTCTGACAGAGATGTTGAGAATTTTTTAAGGAGGGTATAATGTACTTATACATACACGTTTATATATTTTTGTAGAAGCACAATTTACAATAGCTTAGCTGCAGAAACAGCCTAGATGCCTGTCCACTGATGAAAAGATAAACAGAATATAATATATAAACTATAATTTATTATATATAATATGTATGTATACATGAGAGCATTACTCAGCAGTAACGAAGAATGAAATCATGTCATTCACACAAAAATAGAGTGAAGTTAGAAATCATAGTAGCAGATTTGCAGAGTCAAATATCACATCTTTTCTCTCCTATGAGAAACCTAAATGAGACCGGGTGTCGTGGCGCACGCCTGTAATCCCAGCACTCGGGAGGCTGAGGCAGGAGGATCGTTGTGAGTTCGAGACCAGCCTGGGCTACAAAATGAGCTCAAGGCCAGCCTGAACTGCAGAGTGAGACCCTGTCTCAAAAAAGACAAA
>NW_004955411.1:21888591-21931561 GCF_000276665.1 Chinchilla lanigera
AAAAAAAAAAAAAAAAAAAAAAAAAAAAAAGAGAAATCTAAATGAATGAATGAGAGGAAATGAAACCAAGAGGTAGATTTGGGGGGATGGAGAAAGGAACAAGCAGGAGACAGGAGGAAATGGGGAGGGGTACAAAAGGATTGAAACTAATTAAAATACGTTAGATGCATGTACAACTTCTTAAAATAATCCCCTTCATCATGTAATATGAATGCACACTAATAAAATAATTTTCTTTAAAACATGAGTGTTTTTTAAGATAAATTTTAGAGTTGACTTCTATGCCTGATTTTCCCAAGTGAATAGCAAAAGGGCAAATTAGGTAGTTATTATTGTGAGGAACTTTTCTAGACTCATAGTCTAAAGGTTAGTTCCAATCTGGTTGTCTGTGCAATCTTGTCTACCACTTTCATTTCCTGTCTACTTTATGTCTTTAGATGAGATGAGTTTTCTTGACTCCTTGACTCCTATTCTGTGATTCTCATTATATTCTTGGTGCTGTTCGTGCTCCCTTGTGTAACCTAGGACTTAGTTATCTCACAGAGATTTTATCTTTTACTTTAATGTCTTTCCTGAGTTTGAAATTCCATTTCACATCTGCCTGGCATTTATCCATTTTTAGTCTAAGATGTTGAATTTCTAGTTTCTAGTGCTCTTTAAAGTTCAGATATGCTTAATTCTTATTTAATTGTTACATTCTAATTTTCCTCTATTTTATAGCCTTTTAATAAGGGGGGCTTTACGATAAAGTTTTATAAAATGATTCATTCAAAAAGTTGTTTCTCACTTCTTAGTTTCTTCCTGAAACTTTATAAGGTTGAGTTTTCTGTTTCTTTGCTTCAGATCTTTTATGTATTGCCTTTGCCTGGACCCACACAATACTGGTGATAGTAAGAGCATGAATGGTCAAGGGATTTTGACAGAATAACAAAGATCTTAATACAAATATTTTTTCATTATTATATTGTGAAGCAATTTCTTCCATAAGTGGAAAATTTTTGCTCTGACATCTTGAGGTATTTTGATATTACCTTCTTAGATTTTCCTGTTTATCTTAGTCAACAACCTTCCAAGGCTTACATTTCTCTTATGGAGAACTTTTTCTTGTCAATGCTAGCCCTATTCATGATATTTCTGGGGAAGAGATCCGCTTAGTTTAGTCTATATTCTGTTACCACTGAGAAACTACTTCACGTTTTTCTGAAATGTGAAATTTCTGCTTGACTCTTTTTTGTGATGTGGACTCTGGAAACTGCTTCACTGGTCTTATACGTTTTGCTTACTAACATGTAAATTTCACCTCTCAGCTTTAACTTGCTGTTATCAGGATCTAAGGGTAATTTTAATTTCTTATCATTTGGTCTACATATTTCTGTTTACATGCTATGAACACTGTAAAAAATATACTTTTATGTTTATCCTTATTCAATGCTATCAAGAATAGTTACAGTAAGAATAAAAATTACTCTGATTATTAATCTTCCCAGCAAGAGGCATTATTAACTTGAAAAACAGTATCTAAACAGCACAAAAATTTTAAATGGTCAATATGTTTTGAAAACCTTTGCTGAAATAGTCATTTTCCTTCTGTTTCATGGGTAACCTTGGAAGTTGCAGTACTGCTTCAAAAACACTGTTCACGGGAAAACTTTGCATGTGTAAGCACAATTATAAATAAAGATTTTATAGAGTTTAACTGAATTCTGTGTCTTACTACTAGAGTTTACTATTCTAAGGCAACTTATTTTTTAAATTTCTCATACGTTGACCTATTCGTTCATTCATACACACACAATACCCAAGTTCTGGCAAGGATTGCTTTTATGATGTCCGGTTCCGGATGGTGACCTTACTGGTGATTGCGGACACTGCCATTCACAGTCCCAGTGATGATGAGAGTGGAGGACACTGATTATTGCACAGTGCTAAGGAATAGGATAATTGAGCCTGGGGTCAGGTAATAGTATTTTACTTCACTAAAATAAAAATTTTACTCTATTTTCATATTACAATATTTTGTTCTCTTTAAAAAGTCACATTCAACAAAATGTCTCCCAGTTTCATAAATAAAAACAATGAATCACCCAGTTTTCACCAGTTGAATGTCTGAATCACCCAGACATTCAACAAAATGTCTCCCAGTTTCATAAATAAAAGCAATGAATCTCAAACAGGCAAAGTTTTCACAAAGCAGTCATATTTTCATACATAGCTTATAATTTTTATTCAATTCAAAAAAAGCAAGTATTTGAATTATAATTTTAAAAGTAAAATTAGCAACTACTAGTATGTAAGAAACATGATCCTTTTGCATAATGTCGCAATGAGATTAAGTACATTAAGAAATATTTCCTTGTACATGTAATTAGTACACATCCAAATTAACACCCTAGTATATTCTTGCAACATATTAAATACATAAAACTACTGACTCAATAACAATATACCATTTTTCTCCCAATTTGACAGTATACCCAGAACTTTTTCTTCTATGCAATTAAATTTATCTCTTCTCATAGCTACTATGAATTCAAGTTAGAACCAAATTTCTGAAGGATAATGATATCAAATAAGTGATATATCCATGCAGTACCTCTTTAAGTGAAATGCTAATAAAAGGCACCAAAATTTTTCAATTAATTTCATTTTAAATGAGTAACTGCTAATGGAATCAGGCTTTACATGTGCCTTCCATGTATCTGCCATTCTTCTAGGCTATATAGGGAACTAAAAGAAATGTATCCTTTCTTAGGGGAGGTACAAGTAGAAAAGTCCTCTGTATCTCTATACATATGACAAATATATATATATATAATATATATACATATTTTCTCTCTCTCTCCCTATATAATTAACAAATGCTCAACATTTTTAGCTAGTAGAGAAATGTAAATCAAAACTACTTTGAGATTCCATCTCATCCCACTCACACAGTAGTTAGAAATGTAACTCACTACAGTCTCTCTGGAAATCAGTCTAGAGGTTCCAAAGAACATTAAAACTAGAACTACTATGTTATCCTGTTACACCACTTTTGATACACTAAGGTGTGGACACCAGCATAATATAGAGGTACCTGGATATCATATTTTCACTGTGCTATTTACTATGGCTGAATTGTGTAATCAAGCTTGATGGCCATCAAGAGGCGAAGAGTAGCAGAAATGTGAGATATACACGCAATGGATTATCACTTATCTATAAAGAAGAGTGAAATCAGGCCACCTATAGGGAAATTGCTGAACTAGAGATCATTGTGTTTAACAAAGAAAGCCAATGCAAAAGGATAAATGCTGCATGTTTTCCTTCATAAATAACATCTAGCAGGGAACAAAAGGTGACATGAAAGTAGAAGAGGAACACTTTGGAAAGGGGAAAAGAATCAGGGAAGAGAAGGAGAAGGCAGGTAAAATTGGATATGATCAATATTTGTTTTATTCGTGTGTGAAAACGTCACAACAAACTACTGCTTTGTATACCTAATATGTACTAATTATATTTTTAAAATACTAAATAATTAAAAGAAAAACTTCAAGTTCTAATATATTAAGCTAAAATTCTTGGCTGGAGTAAAATTGAAATGTGAATTTCAAATGAAAAAATGATATAAGTATCTTCGATTATTAAACACATATATTATATATATATGTATATATTTGAATGCACAAATAATAAAATTTTATCTTTATGGTTCATACTTATATGGGTTTTAAAAAGATATATTCATCATCCAATCCACATGTGGAGCAGCTCCCTCCAAATTCTCAAATGCTGTCCTGTACAGTTAATCCTTCAACCTCAACCACTGCTAGACAGAGATATGTTTCATATCCTCATGTTTATCTCCACTCAAATTGGCATTTCAATGGAATTACCCACCCTCTGGGTTTAGTTTCAACCTTTTTTTTAGTTTTGTTGTCTTTTTATTTTTGGTACGGAATTGAACTCACAACTTCTCGCATGCCAGGCAGGCGCTGTGCCCCTGAGCTATATCTCTGACCCCTTGGTTTTTTTTGTTTGTTTGTTTTTGCTTTTTTTTTTTTTTTTTTTTTTGAGACAAGGTTTCACTATGCAGTTCAGGCTTGAACTCACTTTGTAGCCAGGCTGGCTTGAACTCACAACATTCTTCCTTCCTTGGTCTCTCAAGTGCTGGGATTACAAGCATGTACCACCATGTCCAGCATAGCTTCAATTTTTTTATTGTGCTTGTCAATAGTTCAATCTTGAGGATCATTACATTGCATGAATGTGTCAGTTTATTTATTTATTCAACAGTTCAGGGATACTTGAGCTGTTCCCTGGTTGTGGCCATTGTAAATAATGCTGTTATAAAATTTTGCAGAGAGAGAGAGAAACAGACAGAAAGACAAACAGACAGACAGACAGAAAGTTAACATTGAAAGAAAAAGGAAGAAAAGAAAGGAAATTAACATTGAGTGTTTACTATTTCATGAAGCAATTAACATAACAAAATTTGGAGTAAATATAGTCACCCAGATATTAAACTAATAGCCATAACTACTAGTACTATTTGCCCAATATCCCAAACCAAAATTAGGAAAATTTAGATTTGAGTTCAGTCTATCCATTGTAGCATCTGATTTTCTGGTCCTAAATTTCCTACCCTCTTTTGTCTCAGGACTGATTTGCACTAACATGTATGTCTCTAAGTAATTTTTACCCTTAGAAATAAAGGTCAGTTCCGGAGACTCCCCACTAGAAATATAATTATCAATATGTGATATGTGCCTTGGTTGTTTTTAGCCTTGCAAGTAGCAGAACTCATTTGGAAAAAATAATTTAGAAAAAGCTGAAATTTAAGTGGTATTTTGGAGTAGCAGGCTCCTGCTGTGTCTGGTTATACAGCTGTATCTTTCTTGTTATATTCTTTCCATTCAGGAGGTTTTTTTCCTCTGTCTAGTCTTGATATAATCCTTTCTCTCTGAAGCAATCAAACCAAAGAATTTCACAAACGTTAAATTAAAAATTGGCATTAATTTTCAAACTACCTCAAAATAGCTTAAAATCCTGGCATTTATATTTTCTACGGGACTATGTTATCACACTGAGAAAACAGGAACATATTACAGCTGGCTCTTAAGGGGAATATTACAACAGAATAAATACTGTACTGTGTCTTCTGCATGAGCTGCATGAGAAGAAATTTATTTCAATTGAGGATAACAAAGATTTAAACCAATTTCCTTTTGTTTTCTGTTATGAGAAATAGATACTAAATAATTTAAGGAACATACTTGCCAAAATAACAAATAGAATGTGAATAGACTGTAAAGAACATATGACATAGTTATCAGTTCTTAGTTTTCATATTATTTTCTTGAAGACGCACTGCAGCTGACTGTGAGAGAAGGAAGTAATTTCAGAAGAATCTGCCCTCAACAATTTTAGAACCACAAAATCCATATGTAAAGAAAAACTCAGCACCCACTCACCTTCTCCCTCCCGCACTGAGATTTAATTAATATAAGCACTTCAATGGCACCTAGGTTTATGAACATAATTTGTTTTATGATTTGGGGGAAGATGGCTACATTTGTGTTTGTGTGGGGAACATGGCCATGGTTGCATTTGTTGCCCAGTGAGGGGTTTGCAAACGGAAACAAAATTTTGCTGAAAGCTGTTGTTTGTGAAACAAATTGTTTGCAAATAGAAATGTTCATGAACCAAAGGTATTACTGTATTTTATTTTGTTTTCTGTATTTTATGTTATCGTAGCTAACAGTGATTCTGTTGAGCAACCAGAGTTGACAATGGCTGCATCAGTTTTCTAGGACTGTGTTATGGTTTGTGTCTGGATGTCCCCTCAAAGCCTCATGCAGTCATGGGTCGGGCTTCTAGATTTTGTCATTAATTCACAGTCCAGTGCTGGGATTATGCGTATGAGTGCTACATCTGCGCTGAGGCAAGTAGCCCGCATACAATATAAGAAGGGAACGAGGCTTGCTCCTCACTTCTGCTCGTGTTGCTTTTGCTGTTGAACCTGAGCAATTTAGACTGAATAAAAATATGTTTTAGAAAGTCAAACTAAATGTATATATTTTTATACTTACACTGCTCCATTTTGGTCTGTCAAGCAGTCAATTCCTCAAATGTAAAACTTCACAGAAGCTGCAGATAAAGCTTTGCAAAAGTAATATTTTGAATAGCAAAATTTCACCAGTGTGTTTTTCATCCACAGAAACCAACTGGATCATGCATGGAGGTCATAATCATGAAACTGTGAGCTTTTATGATTTGCTACACATGGTTAAATATTAAATAACTTTGCCTTATTTGATGATTATTATCAGCACTTACTGACTTGTAAATCCATGTTATGTTTTTAAGTTTCACTTCCCAGAAAATGGAAAAGAATTAACATAATATAGGATCCCAGTGTAAAAATACTAACTTAGGTCTAACCTAAGGTGCATTTCCACTTGGGACCTGTTGTAAGTAACTCTGAATCAAACAAAAATCTGGTAGAATTTTTTTATTGGACATGTGTTTTCATTTCACGTGTGTGGACATGTCAGAGTATAATTATAGGACTGTATTGTTACTCTAGGGTTACTGGCACAAACTACCACAATTTGGGTGATTGTAAACTGGAAAATGTACTTTTGCACAATTGTGGAAGCTAGAGACCAAAATCAAGGTGCTGATAGTATTGATTCCTCCTGAATCTATGAGGAAGCATCTATTCAATGGTCTTCTAGATTTACTAGTAATTTTTGGATTGTGGAAGAATCACATTGACAATTCTTTTTTACAGAGACACAAGTAAGATTGGATTAGAGGATCCCACTACTCTAGTATGATTTCATCCTAATTTAACTCATTATATCTGCAATGCTGTAGGTTCTAGTAAGGTTACTCTCTGAGGTGTGGCCGTAGGTGTTAAACACATAAATTGTGGAGAAATATAATAAATATATAAATATAATTCAACTCATAGCAGGTGGTTATTAAGTGTCTGATGAACTGTAAATCAAATACACAAGCTCAAATAGCATGGCTTTGTTCATCTTAGAAACATGAACAAAATAGAAAACACATAAATATGAAATAGGAATAAATTGAAATACTCCCCAAATTTACCAATTCCAGTGTTTTAAAAAATTTCAACATATATGCTAATTGGTTTTATTTATACTGCTAGTTTAATTTAGATAGTTGCAAGAAAGATTTGTGTTATCTGTGTCTTTATAAGAATCTTTTTGGTTTATGTCTTGTACTCTGAGTAATCACTTTAGAGATGATACATAGTGTAGTAACTATTTTTATTCTATTATTTGATTATGAAATTTTGTTTTATTTTTGCATAAAATAGAAAATTTTTAAAATAAACTGCAAAATATTTCCAAGGGAGCAGGTGAGAGTTCCAGTTATGCCAAAATGTTGAAGTAGTTACTTTGTGTTGTTAAACTTTAATTTCAGCAAATCAAATGCGTCTGTAGCTGTGTTTCATTGTCAGTGTAATTTCCACTTCCTTAATAATTAGTACCAATATTTTTTCTTGTGCTTCACACACATTTTTCTTTTCTGATTTAAAGTTTGATTGCTGATGGTTATTGAACTGTGAGGGTTCTTTTAACTGCCGGATAAATGTCCTCTGAGTATATGTGTGTATGTGTATGTGTGTGTATGTATGTGTATGTGTGAGGGGTATGTGTGGAAATAGAGAAAATGAGTATTTTCTCAGAGTCTGAGTTGATTTTTCATTTTCTTCATGCTATATTTAGAAAAATAAAAGTGTTTATTTTGTTTATTTTAAAAGAAATCCAAATTGTCAAAGTTTCCTTTTATTACAAGTAGTTGTTTCAGATGGAAGAATTGTCTAGCTTAAATTTATGAATATTTTCTCCTGTTTTTTGCTATACTTTTTCTATTTTAACATGATTAAATTATGGGACATTTTAAAGTCTGAACAGTTTCTGCTAAGGACTAATTTTTCTTCTTTATATTTAGCAGCCAGCTCTTCCTGTACTCTTTCTGAAAAGAAAAATCTTCGCAATAAATCACCTTGATACCTTTGTTGAAAATTAATTCACCATGTAATGTAGTACTACTTCTGAACTTTTTCTGTTGTTTTCTCTTGATGTATATGTTTGTGCTCATATTCACACAACACATTATTGCAACTTTAGATTATTTCAAGTTTAGAACAAATTTTGAAATCAAGATGTGTAAGTTCAATGAGTTTGTTCTTTTCTACAATTATTTTCATTATTTTGTGTCTTTTATATCTGCGTATAATCTTAGAATCACCTTTCTTAGCTTTTACAAAGAAAGAGGCTGATAAATTTTTGGATGTAACTGTATAAAATTTTGGATTTAACTTTGGATCATCTGTAAGAAAATGAGCATCATAAAACTATTAAGTCTTCTGAACATAGAGTATCTGTCCATTATATTAGGTCTTTAATTTCATTCAGCTATATTTTACAGTTTTCAGGTTTATAGTCTTTGTTAAATTTATCTCAAATTTATTTTATTTTTTTAGTGCTAGTCTTAGCTACTTCTCTTGTTGCTGAAACAAAAGACCCAATACCCAAAGTTGAGGGAGGAAAGATTTATTTTATTTTACAGTTTGTAGAGATGTCCTTTCATATTCAGCTGGATCTAAGTCAGGGTAGCATAGCAGAGAGCTATGGCAGGAGAAACAGTCTATCGCAGGGAAGGCAAGAAGGCAGCACCAGCAGCAAGCCTGCTTTTTTCTGTCCCTTTACATTCCAAGCAGGTTACAAACCTATTGATTGGTGCATCTCATACACAATGTGGGTCTTCCCTGTTCAGTAAGTGCATTCAACCACACCAAGAACTATGCCATTCCAATTAGTGACTAATCCAGATATCATACAGTCTTAATCCCAGTACCACACACCTGAGATCCAGCCACCTCTGAAAAACCCCACTTATGAGTGGATGAGGCTTTCGGGAGACATCCAGATACAAGCCCTACAGTGCTATTGTTTTGAATACAATTTTTCTAAAAGTTGAAATATAATAGAGTATTTGAATTGCTATTAATGAAAATTGCAAAAGACAGGAGATTTTATTTTCCTTGAAAACTAGCAGGTTAACCTGGGATGTTGTCACAGATTCTCACAGACATAAGGCTCTTGGGTCAGAGACAAAATACTGTTTACTAAGCAACAACACCACTAAAACATTTCTGATCCTCTGGTCTGCACTTTTTACCTCCTTTCATCTTGTCCAGATGTAATTATTTATGACCTCAGACTATAAGAAAACTTGTACCAAGGAGAGACATTTGTATTTGCTAAGGCTTCCTGTTAGACACATGTACTTTTAAATATATTGTGTGTAAAATTACAAATTGATGCCTTAAAACTATGTGATCATGGAAAATTTCCTCCCAGCAGTAATGGCCATGCAAACATAGTATTTCCAGTGTTGGACAAAATTTTGGTGACGTTATACATTCTTGTTCATAAGCTATTATTAGAACAGTTGTTCTATATGGTGATGATGCTACATAGCGTCAATGGCAATCAGAGCCTTCTTTTGCATTTTGTAGTTTCCTAAATTTATGTTGCATTTTGATTTGTATTTCAGAAACATCTTTTTACAGGTTTTAAAAGAATAGTCTTCCAAAGGTTTTTGTTTGCCTGTGGGTGTTTTGTTGTTGCTACTATTGTTTAGAAAAGACACACACGCACACATTTTTGGTATCTTCTTGGGGACTTCAACATAGGACAGTGAAGTGGTGAATGGAATGATACCAACAAATACAGTTTTGGGATGTATATCTATGCCAAAATAGAGGCATTGTTTTTTCACAGCTCTGAAATTTCCCAGTGAAATCATACAATTTTTACTGATGTCACATATTCAAAACTTGTCATACACAAGAATCTTGTTATCTATTTTTTTATTTTTATAATCTATTATTCTGGTGTCTCTGATTGTAAGTAAGGAAATTTACCAGGGGTATCACTAGTACAAAACTCATAGATATTCAAGTAACTTCAATAAATAAAGTGTGAAAGCAATTATAATTTCATTCTTGAGAGTGTCTCTATTTTTCCCACAAATGTAACCAATACATTTTATTAATAGAGTTTTTCATTTTTCTCTTTAGATCTTCACTGATTAACTGGATATGTTCTTTATATTGCATTATGATCATATGTTTCCATCTTGCTCTGTCTTTCAGATATTCCTCAGACTTAACTTTTGAACTCATCTATTTTTTTTTCTCATTCGGGAGTGATAGTTTTAAATTATAAGAATTCATTCATAGTCTCTCTTCTCAAAAATCGTTGCATTTTATTATTTTGTGGCTGCCACTCCCTCTTTTTTCTGTCTGAGGCAGAGTGATAAAGAGAAGGTTACAACAGGATGGCTCTTTACTCCCATTTTTCAAGAATTTTGGAAGGCTTTTAATTATAAAGTGTGCTACTGTATGCGTTTAGGCAGTAGAAGTGCTTGAGTTTCACTCCTCAGAGACCCATAATATTTATAGGTAGCAGGCAGGGTTTCCTGAATCCCTTTGTATTTGGTGAAGAAACAGAAAATACTGCCAGTGAAGAAAGATAAGAAGCCAAAAATTTTCTTGCTAGGCACAAAGTGACTTTGAAGCTACTTGCTGTAGGGCAAATCACTTAGGTTAGAAATAAAAGAGTAGACATTCATGGTATTCCTGCTAGAAATACATAACCTGAATATAACCAGGTGGAAACATCAGATAAACCCAAACTGGAGATAATTTATAAAATAAATGCTTTGTACTTTTGAAATATCAATGTCACAAAAGACAAAGAAGGAACTGTTCCATATTAATGGGAGCTGAATAGTTGATTCTGAATCAGATGTTTTCTTTTGTTGTAAAAGACATTTATGGGACATTTGATCAAATTTTAATAAAGTCATTATGGTTATATAAGAAAATATCCTTGATTTCAAGAAATATATCCTGAAGTATTTTGGTTAAAGTAGTATAGTGTGTATAATTTAGTGTAAATTAGTGCAGAAATGTAACCATACACTCAGCACACATATAAAGGATGTCACACAGAAAATGTGCTAAAATACTAATATTTGGGTAACTCAAGTACAATGACTTGAGGATTTTTGTATAGTTTCTGTAAATTTTTTGTTATTGTAAAATTGTTTCTCTCACAAAATGTCCAAAGGAAACCGGTTCAATGACTGAAGTCAGAGAAATCTGTGTGGCAGCCAGAACCCAGTCTTTAGTAGGTGCCTCAAGATTTAACTAAAACAAGCAAGAACAGACCTCAAGTTCACCAGCCATCACTTCAGTTGGAAGCAGGAAAGACATGCCCCGGTTGAGAGGACCAGCCTCTTCATAGCCCGGAGAAACCAAGATAGCCCTCAGTCCTGCAAGGTAGTATAAGCTGCCTCCACCTGGTGCAGTGGAAATTCCTCAGATATGAAGATGAAAACAGCAAAAGGTAAAAGCAGATGAAAACAGCGAAAGGTAAAAGCAGAAGACTTAGCATGAACTTGAAGGTGATGATTGCAACTAAAATGAAGCTAATAACTTGGCCAAATTTAAGTTCTTATTGTCCTTCCCAGTAAATGAGAAACATGAAAAGTATTATCTCAGATAAAAAAAATGAAGTTATCTGATCTAAGGAATGTTGTTTAAAATATGTACTGAACTATGCAAATTAGATCTGGGATGGGGGAAAGGAGAAAAGAAAGAAAGAAGGAAGGGAAAACACATATATATATATAAGCTAAGATAATTGTACTATTAATTTCTATTGGCATATTGAGAGGAATTGTTAATGCTTAATTTTTTGATCAGTTTTGCATGCCTATATCTGGTAATCCAAACAACTACTTTGAAGATAACATGCAATGTAACAACCATTGTTAATTTTATATCTTGTTTTGAAGTTCTATATCTTTTGTTAATTCTCTTTAACATAAAAAAACATTTTCTTCTGCTTTTGGAGTTAGTTTTACCTGGAGTCAATATCTTTATTGGCTTATTTGGAATTTACATTTCATGATACTAATGTTAAAATATTATCAATAAGAAATTCATGTATTTGATCATTTTGGTAGTGGATGTGGATCTAGTTTGATAAAAATATCGGTGAAAGATTGTACTGTAATCCTTGTGAATAGAAATTAGGTCATATTGCGACACAGATATGTGACCAGGAAACTAGTCATAGAGGTCCACAGTTTTCCAAATGCTAAGATGAAAATAGATTTACTCTGAGAACCACACAGATAATGAAATACTGAGTCCTTCCAATATGAATGGGACAAATTTTTGACAGGAGAGTACGTTATTTGCTTGTTTAGTAGTGTTCATTGCTTTCCATGAGGATAACATCAAATTTCTTCATTTTGTACAATGATAGAAGGAAGAGGAAGACAGGATAATTTTCAAACTCAGTTAGTCCCTCCTTCCACTCCTATATTCATGTCAATTCTTTGTATCACCTGACAACACTGAATTGAGGCTGCCCCCACTTTCTTGCTACAGGACACCTGCTGGGCCCACACTTCTTGCTGTCCTTTTTTATTAACACTCTTCTATTTTTCTAAAAATGCATTAAAAGCTGTCATGTACTAACAGCCCCTTTTGTTACTTTATTTTTATTTGGCTATTGTCATTTTAGAGATGTGGCATCTTAATCTAGAAATGGGAAATTTTTAAAATATATATTCATCTTAATATTAATCATGTCTTGTAAAACATTTAAAATTATTTCAAATAAATATAATTTAATTTGTACCTAGCTTTCCAAGGGTTTACTTGTAAGTAATATCACACTTATCGCTTCTATTTTAAATAGGATGACTATACATAAACACAATTTGCCAGGAAAAGTCCAGATATATCATTGTCCCAACTTAATTGTAATTTACATTCTTATTCACTTTCAGAAAAGTTTCCAGTTAGTATGGTAAATCGCAGACTTACTTCAACTTAAAAAACTTGCAATATTTTCCTTATCTTTTGAATTTCCCCAGAAAATTTAAATACTTCTTTTTAATATGACTCACTCTGAATACAATCAGGCATGAGAACTATTCTTTCATTTTCTGACAGACTGTCCATCTTCAAGGTCCCTCCTGACCAGATGCATATATCATGGCCTCTACTAAATATCAAATATTACTGTAGATATTTAGAACACCAAAGTAAATGTAATTTTCTTTCTGGATTATGTTGTAAAGGACATATGGAATATACATAGATACATACTTATGTATATGTATACAGAAAACAATGAAACATTATTCTGCTGGAGAAGATATATATTTACTTGTGAAATATAAAGACAAGGAATCTAACCCACTTTGTCAGGTAGACAGGCTCTGAGTGATGTGTCCTTGTATTTGCATAGTGTTTCAACATAGAGGAAGGTGAAGAGACGCTAATGTATTGAAGAAAGAATCTGGAACAAGACTTACTCTAAAGCTACACAAATCAAAACAGTGTGGTATTAGTGAAAAATTAGACAGACATGTTAACTGGACAGTATAAGGAGCCCAGAATTAGAATTTGGTATAGAGAGTGAACTCAGAATTGACAAAGGAGCAAATTCAATGGGCAAAGACAGACTTTTCAACAAATACTCCTGGAGCAAATGGAAATCTATGTATAAAGAAAAAACAAAATCTAGACACAATTCTGCCCTCCAAAACAGTTAACCGAAATGCATCAGAGATGTCAGTGTAAAAAGTAAAGGATAAAATTTCTGGAAGATAACATTGGAGAAAAATCTAAATAACATCAAGTTCAACTTTTTACGTGCAACATTAATGACACAATCCACTAAAGAAGTAACTGATAATTTGTATTTAATTAAAATTTTAAAAATCAGCCTTCAAAAGATACTGTCTATGGAATGAAGATAAACCACAGACTGGGGAATGATATTGAGTTCTATTATAAAAATATGCAAATATCTTTAAAACCAAGAATCAGAAAGCAAGCACTCACTTAAAATAAATGCAACAAATGTTAGCAGACAGTTCACCAAATAAAAGCTATGGATGGCAAGTAAACATAGGAAAAGATGCTTCACATCATGCATCATCAAAGAAGATGGAAATTGAGACAACAAACAGATATAACACAAACCTATTGGTATGGTCAAAATGCAATACTGGCAACACCAAATGCTGATAAGAACATGGAACAATTGGAACTCTCTCATACTGCTGTTGGCAATGAAAAATGGTAAACCACTTTTGTGGAACAGTCTCACAGTTACACCATTAAACATACCCAGTAATTGTGTCACATGGCACTAACTCAAACAAATTAAAATTTATTTCCACACAAACTCTGAACTTGAATATTTATAGTGGTTTCATGATAATTGCCAAAACTTGGAAGCAACCTAGATGTGTTTCATGGTCTGAATATTTGGATCCTCCTCCATATTTATAACTTGAAACTTAACAAATAATGTGAAAATACTGTGTGATAATAGCAGTACCCCCATCAATTCAATTAGAGCCCTTATAAAAGATGTCCCAAAGAGCTGACTTAACTTCTTATCAGCACGTAAGGATACATGAAAATGCCACATTGACTTTCCCATCCTCAAAAATGTGAGAAATAAATTTCTGTTGCTTGTATAACATTAACTTTATAGTATTTTGTCATATCCACAAACAAGGACTAATAAAAAAAGAAAATAAATGGATAAATAAACTGTGATAGATCCAAAACAACAATATATTATTTACTGCTAAAAAGAAATGAGCTCTCAAACTATAAAAAGATGCACAAGAAATTTAAATAAGTATTTTTAAGTGAAAGATCTTAAACTCTGTATACTGTGTGATTTCAAAGGCATGGCATTCTGGAAAAATCACAAATATGAATAGTAAAATGATTTGTGGTAGCTAGGGATTTCAGAAGAGGAAAGGATGAATAGTAGAACATGGACAATTTTTAGGGCAGAGAAAATATTCTGCAGGATAGAGTAACGGTGAAGCATAAAATATATTTGTCCCAATTCAGAGAAGTGTACTACCAAGAAAGAATCTTAATATAAACCATGAATTTGGGGTGATTACTTGTCAATCAATGTAAATTAATCAATTTAAACAAATGTGTATACTTCTGTAGTGGAGGCATAGACCTCTTTCATATGGGGAAGGTTAGTTTTATATAGGGCCAAGGGGCATATGGGAAATCTCTGTGCCTTCTCAATTTTACTGTGAATTTAAAACTACTATATAATCAAAAATCTTCAAAATAAACCATATTAATGTACTTATCCTGCTAGCAAAGGTTTACTAAAAGGCTTTCTATGGGCCAAGAATTGCTTGAGGATCCCAAAATATGGCAGTGAACAAAATGCATAGAAATTTCTAGCCCTATGGAATTCACTTTCTGGAGAAAAAGGCAGATGAAAACAAACATTAGTCTGCAAAACATTGTATGTTATCTACTGATAAGTGTCAAGGAAGCAAATAAAGCAGAAGAAGATAGATACAGCGTCTGGATCAGACAAGGCCGCAATTCTGAGCAGCCAGAGGAGGATTCAATAAAACCTAACATTTGAGTAAGGGCTTGGCAGAGAGGAGGGAATGAGTCAGGAAGATATTATTGCTGTTAGAAAGAACAGTAAGTACAATGACATCTGGTGGAAAATAGTTCCTATCTTTCAAGGGAGGATAGGGAAGGCGAGAAAGGAGGGAGGGAAAGTGAGACAGAACTAAAGGTGAATAACATTACAGAGAGTTAGTTAACAGTCTCAGCATATAAGGCATTATAAAGACCTCAAAACTTATTAGAGGCAAGAGATGAGACTTTAGAGAAGAAAAATGACATGTCCTGAATGAAAACAAATGGGATTCATCTTCTGTTGAAATTAGATGGAGGAGAGTATGCGATGGTGGTGTGTTAATCATCGACGAGAAAAGACGCAGCTTATTACAGTAAACCAGGAGTGACAGGATGGTGATTTGCTCTCAGGAGATTAAAGCTCAGATGTTAACAAATGGATGGGAGCTGAGCACGGTGACTCAGGTTGAGACAGGAGGATTACAAGTTTGAGCCCAGACTGTGCATTTAGTGACTTAGCAAGACCCCATCTCAAAATAAAAACATAAAAATTTTTAAATAGGCCGAGAATATGGCATAGTGTGACAATCTCTGACCAGAAGGTGGGAAGACAGAGGGAGAGAGATTGACTTTAAGAAATTAGCTCATACAGTTGTAGAGGTTGGCAAACTCTAGATCTACAGCAGGGTACACTGCAGGCTACACATCCAGTTGAGGGGTGTTGCTAAAGTTGAAGTCCAAAGGCAGTCTGGAGGTGGAATTTTCTCTTTTAGAAAACTTGAGGTATTTTTCTGAGAGATGTCAACTGATTATGGAGAGCAGTCTGCTTCACTCAAAGTCCAGTGGTATAAATGCCAGTTTTGTCCTTAAAAATCACTTTCATGGTGGCGTACAGTCTTGTCCTTGACCAAATAATGCATTACTATGGCCTAGCTGAGTTAAGACATAAAGTTAAAACCACCTCTAAAGCCAATTAAAGAGTTTTCAAGATGAGAGAGAGAGTTAGAGTGAGAGGAGATTAATTTTGTTAAATACTGTATGTCAAATGAGATGGGGATTTCACCATGAGCTGACCACTTGAATTTGCAAAATATTGACACTGGAAACCACAGAGGCATGGATAGTGCTGTCTAACTTACGAGAATGGTGAGAGAGATTTTGAAAAAAGTAAGAACCTGTATGCTTTCAGAGAGTTTTTCTGTCCAAATTAGATAAATGGCATAGTAGGAATGAGTGGCAAGGTCAAGAGTTTTTATTTTTTTAAAAAACAGGAGAAATAACACATTCCCTGATGAGAATGATCTAGGTCCAAGAAAGGAGAAATGCAATATTTTGAGAGTTGGAAGGGAAGAGGTTTAATATAGATAGAATTAGTTAATTTAAACAGGACTGATCACCATAATAGATGGAAGTGTCTGGACATTATATTTGTGAGCTTTCCCACCACTGGGATAAAATACCAACACTGGCTACTTAAAGTGTGAGAGGATTGCTTTGGTTTACAGGGTCAGTGGGTCTAAATCCATAATTGGCTGGCTCCAAAGCAAAAACCACACGGTGGAAGGACCTGACAGAAAAGAGCTGTTCACTTCATCGTGAGCAGGAAGCAGTGAGGAAGGTAGGAACCAAAGATGAGCCCACCCTTCCACGTCTTGCCCCAGTGACCTGCCCCTTGGACCAGGCCTCTCTGAACACGAGTTGTTTGAGAAACATATCAGATCTATCCAGTAAGAGGGATAAGAACAGGTTGGTTTGTAGCAAATTAAGAAAGTTCTCTTTTGATTAACTCTTTCACATTAAATAGTTGTGTGTGCAACCTCTGCAGCTGCTCATTATCCTGCACTGAAAAGAGTCTTCTATTAATTTTAATTCTCTGCTGTTGATGTTTTAAAAATCTTTCTTTTTTAATTTTATGGAAAAAAGTTTTAAAAATTTTATAACAACATAATAGGAGGATAACAGTAGTCGAAACATTACATGTTATATTTGAAGCAGTTGCTCATGGTAGAAGATATGGGCATAAAAATTTCTCCAGTTGATATTAGAAAAAAGCTTCTTTTTTAATGATCTAAGGCGCACTGATGGTGCAACTGACTTCATTTTTTTCCCTTTTCCCTACTGTCCTTTCCCCTTACACCCATCCTAGTTCTTTTTTTTCCCCCTTTGAACAATTTTTCCAACTTCATAATATCTATTGTACATTTTAGACTTTATTTACTCCTTCAGTTTCTCACACTGTGGAGACAATACAATATTTACACATGTGAGTCTGATTTATTTCACTTATGAGCATGGTCTCAAGTTGCATCCATTTACCTATAAAAGCCTCCAGTCTATCCTTCTTTATGGCTGAGTAGTACTCCATTGTATAAAAATACCATAACTCTTTTATTCATTTCTCAGATGATAGTCATTTGTGTTGTTTCCAAGATTTAGCTATTTCAAATTGGGCTGTTGTAAACATGGGTGCACATACATCACTGTGGTATAATGTTTACCATTCTTTTGGGAAGATAGCCAAGGAAGAATAGCTGGGTGGAATGGGCTCTCTAATCTTCATTTTGTGAGTAATCTCCATATTGATTTCCACACTGGTTGCATTAATCTAAACTCCTAGTGACAGTGGAGAATGGTTTCTCTTTTTCCCACAGCCCATCCATTATATGTTATTGGTTGATTTCTTGATGATAGTCATCCTTTCTGGGTCAGATGGAATCTCAGTGTTATTTTAATTTGCATCTGTGGAATGAACAGTGATGTTGAACATTTTTTCTATATTTATTCCCATTTTATTTCTTCCTCTGAGAAATGTGTATTCATTTCAAATGCCCATTTTTTGATTGGGTCTTTGAATTTGGTGGGGGTTGATGTTTTTCAATTTTTCATATGTTCTAGATAGAAGTCCTTCGCCTGAGAGACATTTGACTCAAAGTTTTCCCTCTCTGTGGGCTGTCTTTTCACTCTGTTGGTGATTTCTTTTGCTGTGCAAAAGTTTTTAATGAGATGAGATTCCCAGTTGTTGATTATTTGAAGTATTTCCTCTGCAGTCTGGGCTTTGTACATGAACTCTCTACCTATACCTATGTCTTTAAGATTTCTACCTACTTTCTCTTCCAGTAGATTTAATGTTTCTTTTTTAACATTTAGATCTTTGATCCATTTTGACTTTAGTTTAGTGCATGGTGATGAACATGGTTCTAGTTTTAGTCTTCAGAATGTAGAGAGCTAGTTTTTCCAGCACCATTTATTAAAGAGGCTGTCTTTCTTCCAGTGAACATGTTAGGCCATTTTGTCAAAGATAAGGTGGCTGAGAGTGTTTGTAGTTGTGTCTGCATCTTCTAATCTGTTATAATGATCCTCAGGTCTGGTTTTTTTTTTTTTTTTTTTTTTTTTTTTTGGCTGCTAAAATGCTGATTTTATCACAGTAACTTGATAGTATAATTTCAAATCAGGAATTGAGATGCCTCCTGCCTTGCCTTTGTTGCCCAGGATTGCTTTTGCTATTTTTAGGTCTCTTTTGCTTCCAAATGAATTTGAGGACTATTTTCCCTAGTTCTGTGATGTATGTTAATGATATTTTGATCAGGATTGTATTAAATTTGTATAACAGTTTTGGAAGTATGGACATTTTCACCATGTTGATTCTTCTTACCTACGAGCAAAAGATATCTTTCCATTTTCTGGTGTTTGTTTTGATCTCCTTTTTCAGAATACTGTTTATACATATATATATATATATTTTTTACTTCCTTTGTTAGATTGGTTCCTATGTATTTCATTTTTTGGATGCTATTGTGCAAGATGTATTTCATTTTTTGGATGCTATTGTGGTTTCCTTAATTTTTCTCATTGAAATTGTCATTTGTGTACTGGAATGCTATTGATTTTTTTTTAGTTTTTTATTTAAAAAATAAAATAATGAATACACATTAACAAACACACATACATTTACAAAATAACACAAGAATAATACAAGCAATACTGAAATTCAGATAAGGTGATAGGAAATTAACAGTAGTTACTGCATTACACATTGATTTCTCCAAAGCTGTTGATTTTTGGGTGTTGACTTTGCATCTAGCTATGCAACTAAATTTGATTATTAAATCCAGAAGTCCTTTGGTAGAGTGTTAGGGGTCTTCTCTGTAGAGTATCATGTCATCTGCAAGTAATAATAATTTATTTCTTCCTTTCCTATTCTTATTTTCTTTATTACTGTTTCTTGTCTAATTGTTCTGGCTGGTGTTTCCAGAACTATATTGAATAGGAGTGGTGATAGCAGGCATCCTCTTTTTTTTCTGATATTTAGAGTGAAAGTTTAATTTTTTGTCCATTTAGTATATGATGTTGGCTGTTGATTTGTCATAGATGACTTCTGTGAGATTGAAATAAAGACTATGTATTCTACTTTTCTGTAGGGTTTTCATCATGAATGAGTGTTGAACTTTATCAGAACCTTTCTCTTCATCTACTGAGATGATCATGTGCTTTTTGTCTTTGGCTCAGTTGATACGGTGTATCAGATTTATTGATTTGTGTATGATGAACCACTCCTGCATTCCTAGGATGAATCCTACTTGGTCATGGTGTATAATCTTGATGATTTGCTACATTATGTTTGCTAGTATCTTATTTAGGAGCTTTGCATCTATGACCATTAGTGAGATTGCCATGTAGTTCTATTTTTTTGGTTGGGTCTTTCTCTGGTTTTAATATCAGGGTAATATTTGCCTCCAGGAATTAATTAGGGAAGATTGGTTCCCTTTCAATTTCATTAAAGACTTTGAGGCATATTGGCTTTAAGTCTTCCCTACATTTCTTATGAAATTCAGCCATGAATCCATCAGAACCTGGGTTTTACTTTGTTAATAAGTTTTTAATTACATTTTCAGTTTCTTTGACTGCTATTAGGTTATTCAGAATTTTTATCTTTTGCATTTAGCCTTGATAATTCACACATTTCTAGGAATCTGTCCATTTCTTATGAGTTTTCCATCCTCTGCAGTTAAAGGTTTATTGAAAAAAGTATTCATGATCTGAATTTTCACTGGATCTGCACTGATTTCAGTTCTTTCATTCTTCATTGCATGCAATTCAGTCTTTTCTTCCCTTTTTATGATAAGGTTTTATCAGTTTTATTTATTCTTTTAAAGAACCAATTCTTGCATTCATTAATTTTTTGTTCTGTTTTCTTAGTTTCATTTGCATTAAATTCTGCTCTAATGTTTATGGTTTCCTCCATTCTATGGGCTTTGGGTTTGACTTTCTCTTCTTTTTCTAGACTCTTGAGGTACAACATTAGTTTGTTTATTTGAGCTAATTCTGTTTTCCTGATATGAGAATTCATTGCCATAAATTTCTCTCTTCTCAGTGCTTTCATTAAATCTCACAGTTTCTGGTATGTTGTATCTGCATTTTGAATGAATTGTAGGTACTGTTTAATTTCTTCTTTAATTTCTCCTGTGACCCATTTCAGGAGGGTATTATTTAATTTCCATACGTTTATGGAGTTTTACCAGTTTCTTTTGCTGTTGCTTTCGAATTTCACTGTAATATGGTACAATAATATACATGGGATATTTCAGTTTTTTTTGCATTTACTAAAGCATATTCTATGGGCTAATATATAGTCTATTTTAGCAAGCATCCCATGTGCAGCTTTGAAGAATAAGTATTCTGATGTTGCTGGGTGGAACACTCTGTAAACCTCTATACTAAGTCCATTTATTCACTGGTTTGGTTCAGTTTTCTTTGCTAATTTTTTTCTCAATTGATCTAGCTATATGTGACCAGGGATTTCTAAGATCCTCCACTACAATTGTGTTTCTGCTTATGTGATTTTTTCATGTCTCTTAATATTTGTCTTATAAGATTGGGTTCTCCCATATTTGGTATATACATATTTATGAAACCTCTTCTTCTTGACATTTTCCCTTAAATATGTAGTGAATTTCTTTATGTCTTGAAAATTTTGCCTTGAAGTTGACATTGTCAGCAAATAGACTTGCTACTCCTGCTTTTTTAATATCCCTGTAGCATGGAGTATTGTTTTCCATCCTTTGATTTTTACTCTATGAATTTCTTTTTCAGTTAAATGTTTTTCTTGTGTATAGCATATTGTTTGATCTTGTTTCTTGATCCATTCTACCAGTCTGTTTCTTTTGATTGGTAAATTCAGGTCTTTTACATTGGTGGTAATGACTGATGTGTATTGGCTTATCTCTGTCTTGTTATTTTTCTGCTATTGGTTCCCTGCTTTCCTCCTCTGTTTAATTGCTTGAACTGCTTGGTGGTTTCTTTCTGTTGTTCTTGGAATTGTGGTCATTTTTATTTCTGTCTAGAGTATCTTTCCATACCTTTTGTAGCATTGGTTTAGTGGTCATGAATTTTGTCAGTTGTACTTTATCATGGAAGTATTTTATTTCTTCATTAATTTTGAAAGAAAGGTTTGCAGGGTACATCCATGTGAGTTGGAAGTTGTTCTCTTTTGGGACTTGAACTACTTCACTCCAAGCTCTTCTGGACTTGAAGGTTTGTATTGAGAATTCTGCTATTATTCTGATAGGCTTTCCTTTGTAGCCAATCTGTTTCTTGTCTTTAATTGCTTATAAAATTCTGTTCTTGTGCTGAATTTCTGAGATCTTGACAATTATATGTCTGTATGTAGATTTATTTTTGTTATTGTTAATTGAAGATCTATATGACCCACTCATGTCAGGTTATTTTCCCATGCTTGGAAAATTTTCTGCATTCTGCAAATATTTTTTTTTTTTTTTTAGTCGTTTGTGTTGACTACTACTCTCTTTGATACCAACTAATCTTATATTATTTTTCTTTGCACCATCTTGCAACTGTTGAATTGTTATTCCTTGATCCTTTGTTATTTTCAAGAGAGCAGACTTTCATGTTTGCCTGCCATGATTCTGTCTTTAAGCTCTATCTTCAGTTTTATTCAAGTGATTTTGCTAGCTTTCAATGGCATTTTTAATTTCTTGGATATCTCTTTGAATCTGTTTCATGCATTCTATTTCTTTCCTATATCCATCATTCATGGTTTCTATTCTTTTCCTAACATCATTTTTTTATCTCTCTCTTTTCTAGATATGCTGAGCAACTCCTTTATGACTGTTGACATGTCCTTTCTTGATGATAGATTATTTCTGATGTGATTTCTTCTATAGCATCATGGATTTGTTTCTTTACTCCAGTTGCTATCCTTTCAGAAATATCAGGTGTGTGTCTTCCATTTCCTCTATATCATTTTCTGGACTTGTTCTGGGTGGGCTGAGAGTCTGAGGTTGCCCTTTGCTTCTGTGACTTGTCATGTTCTGTTTTAAAAGTTTTTATTTTGTTTCTGTGTTGATCCTTGTAAGTTTTTGTAGTAGGTAGCTTTATCATTAGTATTAAGGCTTCTGTAAGGAAGGTTTGTTTTTCAGGTATGTCTTTTTTTTTGTGTGTGTGTAAGCGGTTCTTGGTTTGTGTCTGTCCCAAGATTTTACCTTTCAAATTAAATAAGAGTGAGATGTTGGTATTTGTTTGGCTCAGTCCCCAGTCCTATGCTGCTGGGATGTGGTGAGGTTATTACCACAGAACTTCCCAGTATTGTTACAGAAATGAGATTGATTGATTAAAACAGATATGACATACTAGGTAAAGTAGTATAATTAACAATAGCATCAAGTACAGTATAGAACCTGACAAACTGTGGTAACTATTAATTTTGTTAAACCACAGGAACAAAGTCTACAATTATATAACAGAACCTATTATGAATTAAGAGCTTTCATGCAATGTGTTTCTCCTTGATAGAGAGGTTTCACCCTATGGTGGGGAGATTTAAGAATGATAATGTATAGAACAGAGATAACTGAAAAGAAATAAAGTAGAAACCAGGCTGAAGGATGGAGGATGACCACAAAACCTTTGGGAAACTAGAGAAGAGGGCAGAAGAGAAAGAATGAAAGAATAAGCAAGGGATTATCAAAGTTTACCAGAAATATTAAATAAACTATTCACTCATATGGAAATATAATTAAGTCCAGAGAGGTAAACTGAAGAAAGGGGAAAAGAAGACAAATAGATTAGAACAAAAATATAGATATATGACCAAGAAAGGAAATCATACGCAAAAAAAAGAGAAATAAAAATGTTGAAAACCAAAATTCCTCTGGTGTTTCTGGAGCATCCAAAACTACTGGATAACACTGCCAAGACTGCAGTAGACTTTGTGCTAAATTTGAGGCTGATCTTGGCCTTCTCATGTGGGGGCCTGGGGCCAGAGTCCTTAGCAAGTACTTTCTATATGTACCTTAGCTACCTCCTACTCCTTACCCTGTTTTCCTTGGCATTTCTCTTGCCCAGTTGCTGTGCCATTTTCAGAGAGAGAGATGGGTCTATTTTCAGTTCTTTGCACCTTTTGTTCCTCCTGTTCCTTGCTCTGCTTTCTGTGTTCCTCTTCCATGGGCAAATCTCTGTCCTCTCAGGTCGTTTGTTGCAGGATTGGGTGGGTTGCTGTGATATGGTCTGGTCCTTTGCTTCTGCTGTTGTAGTCCCAAGGTGGGGTGCTAACTTAACATTCATTGTTTCATAAGTTTTGCTGCCAACTTCACCTGCCTCTGCTGTAGTGTGTAACCTCCTCAGAGGACATGGGGGGTTTTATGAGGTGGCTCTCTGCACCTGCTCCCAGAGCCATGGGGACAGCCCAGTGCTGCTCCTGAGATGCAAGTTTATTTAATTCCTTGAGTCTCTCTAACAACAGGTCATGGGGGAGTGGGTAGTTGTTCAATTTACTTCACACCCCTGTAGTCCTTAATCGTGTGTCTCATGGTTCCAGTTAATGCTCTGGTGCACAAAAGAAAAGGGAAGGAAAGAAAACAGAAAAGGAAAAGAAAGAAATAACAACAGAAGGAAAACTGGCCAGTCATCAGGGAGGGAGCAGTTCATGCTGGCAGAGTTTACTGTTGGGCGGTAGCACCTTCTGTTTTGAGGAAGGCAGCAGAGGTAGGGGACCTTATGTCCCAAGCCTATCCTGTATTGTTTGATTTAGCCAAATTATTTTAGCATAACTTTTTATCTTCTTTTAAGATGCAAGTATGGCAGACAGTCACTCCATTCCAGTGACCCACTGGCAGCTGAGTGGGCTGGCTGGCCATTTTAATAAGTCTTTTATCTATATTTTGCTTAATCTATTAGTCCCTATGTCAGATTGATTTTAGTTTCAGGGTATATATCCTTCCCCTTTCTTGTAATTATGTGTGTTTTAGTTGAGTTTCTCCAAGTAGCTTTGAATGAGGATTCTCTTCTATTCAGCCATGTTGTCTTTCTTAAAAATCTTAACAAGTTCATCTTTGAATTTCTGTGGAGTCCACAGGAAAAGGAATATGAATGTGATCATAGGAGATATACATACTATGAGTATTTACCTTTTCTTGTCTCCTCATTCACATATAGCTTTTGTGATGTTTTTCAACACATAATGCAAGGGAGTTCAATAACATTGAACACTTGTACATGGTAAGTGAAAATATGACTGAGCCTCTGGCTCTGACAGTTTCATGTGGCTTCCAGTTTGTTCAATAACTTCATTCCAAGTCAGAGAAAGGGCAGTAATGTTTCACAAAATAAAATGATTAAGAATCTTTATTATATCCGTCCTTGTGTTACCTTACTGTCTGAGTTGACTTCCAACTAAATATAATGACATAAAAGGAAAGAGAAAGACAGGGAAGCCTACAGTTCTCTATTCATTGAGTTCTTCCTTACTTGTCAGTAACCCAATGTTAGCATTTAGGTAGAATGTATGCATACCAAGAAGTGAAAAATAGCCAGATGCAGTGATGCTAACCTGTAAACCCAGCACTGGGAGGCTGAGGCTAGAAGATCACAAGTTCAAGGCCAGCTTAAGCTACATACTAAGACATTGTCTTGTGATGGCAACCAGAAACATGAAAATGACCCCCAGGTTTTGGAGGCACATTTATTTTATGTCAACAGGCACTGACTGGGATCATTCCCAAAATATCGGGCTGTCATATCTGGTGGTTCAAGGCTTATATGGGATGAGAAAGTAGGAAGTACAGAGGCAGAATAGCTTGGCAATTTGGGACCGATTCTTACAATATGCATCACAGCGACCAACTATACATCACAGAGACCAGCCACTTCTAAGAAACCGAAGTAACCAGAACTGTAACCAGAACAATTACCTGGGCAACTAACAAACTGAAGTATACTGGCTGTGGGGGGTGCATCTTCTGTGCAGTCTCAAAAAACAAAACAACAAAAAAGTGAAAAAAACTCGGTTATTTTTCTGCAACATTTCTATTACTCCAGTAAGAATAAAATATATATGCATATATGAATCATAAAATGTAAATTAGGTAATGTTGGTGATTATGCATCAGTTGAATATTTCTGTATTTGCATTTAAAACTATGAATAAAAATAAGTGGTGAAATCCATGTTAAATTGCATTTTTATCTTTCCTTTATATAGCACATCATTAAGTACTAAATATTTAAAAGTGCATGCTATTTTGAGTGTGGAAGATTGGAATGAAAAGGCTTTCTATTTTACTACCTTTACATGGCACATTTTTCCTAATGTTTCAACAAAAGGGCTTGAGTTTTCATTTTGCACCAGATTCTGCAATTTATGTAGTCAACCCTGATATAAGAAGCAGATGATCAATTGAGAGTGAGCATAAAAGACAATGTTTTGAAAAGTCAAGAGAACAAAAACCATGAAGTAGTCCTCTACTGAATGGAAGCATGAATAGGAACATCAAAATAAAGTATGATTACTAGGCTACACTAAGGAACAACTTGAGGTTCATGATCATAATTACAGAGTGGCCAGTCAGCATGGTTGTGTACTTTTCTGCAGGCAAATTCATTTCTGTGGCTGCAGATAGGGGACAAAATGGCCGTATAAATATGAGAGAGAAAAATTACTATACTAACTAAGAAAGGAATTTATTTTGAGTAAGGAAGTAAATATTTTAGGAGGGTAAGCAACATTGGCAAATCACAGAATGAATTATGTCCTGATTTATTCGGGATTGTTGGAGTAAGAGTACTGGAGAGAGTGATCTAGAAAGGGAGAAAGTATAAGCTATGATGTTGAAATTATTGAGGGAGATTGTGACAGTCATGTGTTATTACTATGAGATGATCATGAGAAAGTATGGGTTTGATAGAGTACAAGAGATTAAATTTCTGAGAGATTAGAATATTAAAAGAATCTTCATAGAAAATGAAATGGGAACTTGGAAGGGTGGAGGAAATAAGAGCAATGAAAAAATGAGAAAAGAAAGATAAAATGGAAAGAAAGCTTTGTAAATAAGGAGACAAGGAGGGTTGAAGGGAGAGGAAGACAAGGGGAAAAAAAGAGGAATCACGATATATCATATACAGCTACAAATTCCCTATGGTGAGTAGATCATTATGTATATCTAAATTGTACTGATAAACTTAATAATAAAGATAGAGAATCACCAAGTTATAGGAGTGACTTTGGAGAGAATAATAGTGAACCCAGCACCAATATCAATGAAGAAAAAAGAAATAATAGGGGTATAAACATTCCTTCAAAAAGCAGAGATAGTGATAGACTAGTGAAATTAGTACATTGGTAGTTTACCAACCAATGGGAAACAAAGGTAAATTCAAAGGGCCTGTGGTAAGGGAGAAGCAAAGAGTAGATAGATACAAGTAGGAAAACATGGGCTGTATTTAAAACATTTTACTTTTACTTCTTTAAATTTTCTTTTCAAATTGAGTAATTATGTATAATTTTGGAATACAATGTGATTTTTTTGTATATGCTTGCATTGTGAAATGATTACATCGGTCTAATTAATGCTGTTATCACATCATATACTTTTTGCGATAAAACTATTGATAATTGAAGCAATTTTAAAATATACAATGCATTATTTTTATTAGAGTCACCATTTTGTGAAATAAGAGCCTAAAGTTTATTTCTCTTAACTGGAATGTGTACTATCTGGTCAATATCTCTGTTTTACAGTCCTTCCTCTACACTCAGCGTATGGCAATCATCATTGTCCTATTTCTATGCATTCAACTTTATTGAGTTTAACATATACATGAAACTGTGCAATGTTTGAGTTTCTGAATATGGTTTATTTTACTTGGGAAACTATAATACAGGTTCATCCATGTTGTTGCCAGTAAGAGGATGTACCCTCTTACAGCTGTATAATGTTTTCTTCTGTATATACATCATATTGTTGCATTTTTTCTTATATAAATATATGGGTTACTTTCATGTCATAACAATTGGGAGTAATTTTGCAGTATACTTCCATATGGCTTTTTCTGTATACTGATTTCAAATTGTTTGGTATGTACCCAGGAGTAGGATTGCTGGATCACAGGATAGTTCTATTTTTAGCTTTTTGTCAAATGTTCATGCTATTCCCATAATGACTGTATTAATATACATTATCACCAACAGTGGGTAAAGGTTACCTTTACTCCACACCTTTCCTAATTCTTGTTACCTGTTGTGGTTATTATAACAAAACTAATAAGTGTAAAATGATTTCAATTGTGGTTTGCATTTATCTGAAGTTTTATGATGCTGAACATTTTAAAAATATATTAGACAGTCATTGGCATGTCTTCTTTTGAAAAGTGCCTATTTAGTTTCTTTGTCCAGTTTTATTGGTTTTTCTGTTGTTTTGCTATTAAATTGAATCCCTTGAATATTTTGGGTATTACCCTCTTAAAGGATCTATGGATTGCAAATATTTCACTGCAAACTTGAGACATAGTTTGGTGGTGAAGTTTAATTATGTCAACTTGATTGGACTGAGAGATACTTGTGGATTAGTAAAGCACACTTCCAGATGTAGCTGGAAGTCATGGAGGTGTAAACTGGGCACTATGTATGGTTCCTGGCCTCTTGTTTTATGGCACTTTTCCTTGCTCTGCTTCCTGTCCTCATGTACTGAATACCTTTTCTCAGTCCCAAATTTCTGCCATGGTGTTTTACCCTTGTAGCCCCCAGACCATGGTCTGATTGAAATTTACATCTTTGGTGTCACCTACTGGGTCTCAGTGACAGAAAGACTGTTTCACTCTACTCATTGCTTCTTTTACTGTGCCACTTTAGTTTGATGCAATCCCATTTGTTTTATTTCTTCACCTTGTCTATTTCTGTATTTATACCATTGAAGCATACGTCCCTTCTGCATGTGTTTTTATGGTATCGTTGTTGAAAATCAACTGACTATAAATATGTGATCTTACTTCTGGACTTCCTATCCTATTCCATTGGTTACTGTATTTATTCTTGTGCTTTTACTGTACTGTTTTGATTAATACATTGTTGAAATAGTCATCGCATTCCATTAGTTTCCCAAATCCCACTTTACATTCATAGCTCAAATGGCTTTGGCTACTGGAGCCTTTTGTGTGACACATAAATTTTAGGACATATTTAGATTTTCTTAAAAACTGTAATTGATATTTTGATAGAGTTTTCCTTGAATCTGTAGATCACTTTAAGGAATAATAGACATTCTAAAGATATAAAGTATTTCAGTATATGAATACAAACTATATTTTCATTTATTTCTGTGATCTACAATTCCTTTCATTAATGTTTTATAGTTTTTAGTGTGTGGATCTTTCAATTTCTTGGTTCAAATTATTCACACATATTGTGTTTATCAATTGTAATGTTCCTAAGAATTTAACTGATTTCTTAGGATCTTTTCAGATAGTTCATTATTAGTATAAATAAACATTATTAATTTTATATGTTGATTTTGTGCCCTGCAGCTTAACTGGCTTTATGCATAAGTTCTAAGAGTTTTCTTATAGCAGTCTTTAGGCTTACCTCTGTATAAGATCATATCTTCAGAAATCAAAGACAATGTAACTTCTTTCCTTTTCTAGTAAGATATCTTTTATTTCTTCTTGTATGGTTGATCTAGCTAGAATATCCATTTCTATGTTAAATACAAGTGATGAGAGTTAGCATCCTTGTCTTGGTCTGGATCTTAAAGGAAACATTTTCAAATTTTCCCCATGGTTGTTAACTATGGGCATTTTGTGTATACATAGCCTTGATTACATGAAGTTCATTCTAATTTCTAATCTGAAGAGTTTTACAAAAGACAGGGTATTGATTTTTTAAATGCTTTTCAGCCTGTGTTGAGAGCGTCATATGGTTTTGTCTTTCATTCTGTTAATATGGTATTATATAATTATTGATTTCACATATTGAATCCTCTTAGCATCTGAAGGATAAATCTCCTTGGTCATAGTGGATAATCTTTTTAATATGTTATTGAATTTAGTTTGCAAGTGTTTGTTGAAGATCATTTTGTATATGTACATGCTTTACAGTTATTGACTATAATTGCTTCTTTTTATTGTAGTTTCTTATAGTGTCCTTGTGTGGCTTTGGTATCAGGGTAAGACGATGTGTTTTTACAAATGATTGATGGTGGGAAATTTTAGGTTGTAGATTGTAGTTTATAAAATCCAGGTTATGGGATCCATTAGGGAAATAGATACTTCAAAAAGCAAGTAGTTCACAATGAATAGAGATTTGAGCTATAGATTTTCAGGCACATGGAGAGATGAAAAGATGAGAGTGTAATCAGAATATGAGTTGTTGAAGGGGAATTAATGAGAAGTCAGCACTTAGAAGAGAGTGACTAGAAGGAAACCTGTGAACCTACTGCAAAACACTGAAGAATTTAGGCTTCAGATGCCTGTTTTCATCACTATGTGTATGCACAAACCATGGAGGGGGAAAGGAGGGACAAACACACACACACACACACACACACACACACACACACACACACAGGTAGGCAGAGATAGAGACAGAGACAGAGACAGACACAGAAACAGGCAGAAAGACGGAGACAGAGTGAGCTCTAGAAATATTTAGTTAGGGATTGGCTTAAATTATGAATGAAGGATTTCCTCTGCCAGATATGGGAAGCATATCCTTACAAGTGATTGAAGTCTAAATGTACTAATTGTGGGTTGCAGATCATTAGTGTCAGTTGATGCAGTTAACCAAGAAATACTTTTCTTTTGCACAATTTTGTTTTCCTTTTATTTCTATTTTCTTTTCCCAGACTGATAATTTTTTTTTGGCTCTGGCTTACAAATAGCAAATAAATATGTCTGCAGCTTAGAGTTCTAGGATCATTGCTTCTGATTGGAAGTACTCTAGCAGAGTGGAACTGGTGCCTTGAGTTTAAACTGTTATAATGACTCAACAATGCTCACATCTTCTAAACTGCATTGATGTAGGATGTAGGGTTGGATATCTTATTGGTATTATTGGGCAGGGGGATCTTTGGAGATGCCAGACCCATTAGCATTTGGAGTTATGTCACAGTTTTGGAATAGAGAAGGTGCTCCATACGTTTAAGTGGCAGGTGATCAAGGACACTGGGGCAGATAAAAACCATCTGGTTGATATACATAGAAGTATAAGGAAAAAAGAAAAGAGAACTTTTCTGATAAAAATAAGGAAAGAAGTTTTGAATTGGGGGTTTTGAATTGTCTTTGGGAACAAGAAATTGCCTACAGAAGGTTGCCGCTTGTTACAGTGAGCATGAACTCACTGCTGCTGCATTTACATGAGAAGTAAGACGATATTCTCAAAGTACATCATGTGATAAGCACCAGAAGATCTGGTTTTCCAAGAATAGCTGGATAATAGAAAACTTCAAAGGATATTAATAATTGCTTTCTATTTTATGTTTATGAATTTTGAATGAATGCAGTGTACTTTTCTAACTATTTAACTACTGTAGAAGTAAAATCAATTCCTAAAATTTCCCAATTCACTGGTCTAGGAAAGATTCATAGATAAAGGCTTCTAGCAGTTATGATCAGGTTTTCTTTGATAAATTGTGGTCAGCTCCTCAAGGATTTCCATAATTTGCTTAATTATGATATTTATAATTAGTTCCTAGGGGTTAATAAAAGATACATAGTTAGTCAGAACAATATTGCTCTGTTGTAGCAAGATTCTTCTCTGTTCCCCGATTTATCACTAAGCCTTAAATTCATTTGCAAGGAGGATTTCATTTTATTTTTTTCATGGAAATTCATTTTAAGTTTATTGGTACAATTTAGGTATACATAATGACCACATTTGCTAAAGAGAATTTATATCTGTACATGATATATCTTGATTCCTCTTTTTTTCACATTCCCTTTTCCTTCTTTGAAACCCCTTCCCCTCTGCATTCATGAAGTTTGGTTTTCATTTTATACTTCTTTTCTCATTTTTTTCTTTCCTTTCTTTCCTTTCCCCATCCCCCTCCCTAGTTCCCTTTTCCTTTTGAACAGTTTCTTCTTATTTCACAATGTCTATGGTGCATTTTTGTTCTTACTCATGTGTGTGCATGTATTGCTCTTGTATGCTGCTTTTAATACTTCTTGGAAGGTAACCAAAAGAGGAATAGCTGGGTCAAATGAGACCTCCAATTCTAGAGTTTTGAGGAATCTCCACACTGATTTCCGCAGTGGTTGCACCAGTCTACACTCCCACTAACAGCGAAGAAGGGTTCCTTTTTCCCCACAGCCTCGCCAGCATTTGTTCTTAATTGTTTCCTTAAAAATAGCCATTTTTTACTGGGGTGAGATAGAATCTCAGTTTTGTTTTAATTTGTGTTTCTTGAATGACTAGTGATGTTGAATATTTCATATATTTATTTGCCATTTGTACTTCTTCTGAGAAGTGTCTATTCATCTCAAATGCCCATTTTTGGGCTGAGTCTTTGAGCTTTGAGGATCTGATTTTTTTAAGTTGTTTATATGTTCTAGAAGATGGAAAAACAGTTCCAAATGCACTCAGCCACTTGAACTTTGATGGAGGGGTCCAAACACATTCACTAGAAGAAAGATAGCCTCTTTAATAAATGGCAGTAAAGAAAACTAGCTTTCTATACGCTGAAGACTAAAACTAGACCCATGCTATCACCATACACTAAACTAAGATAAAAACAGATCAAAGATCTAAATATTAGAACAGAAATTCTAAATCTACTGGGAGATAGAGTAGGTAGAACACTGGAAGACATAAGTGTAGGAAAAGACTCTATGAACAAAACCCCTGCCTCACAGGAACTATCACAAAAAATCAACAACTGGGATCTGACTTTATTAAAAAGCTTTTGTACAGCAAAAGAAATCACCAACAGAGTGAAAGGACAACCCACAGAGTGGTAAAACATTTATGCCAGCTGTTCTTCAGACAAAGGAAGAGGATTTTAATCCAACTTTTTAAATTTCAAAGCATTGTGATGGGTCGCATTTCCAAGGAAGCTATTTTAAAAGAATTACAGGTTGAGGAAGCATGAGCCCTTCAGGAGACACTTACACATGTCTAAATCAATAAATCCAGGGCAGTTCAACCTTTGTCCTTGGGGAGAACTTTTGCACACTCTTTAAAAAAGTGCATATCATTTTCCCTTATTCCAAGTTAGAGTATAGAATCAGGTTTAAGATTCAAGAAAGATGTAAGCTAAGTAGATATTACAGCTTACTTTATTCAGGACCTATTTGGACTTAGCTGGCAAGAGCCTATTTCTTTGTCTGTAGCCCTTTAAAGGACTTACGGAAGATGCATAGAAAAATTCAACCCATAGAAAAACTGTAAGTTTACTGTTCAGGGTGCACATTCACCTTTCTGGAACTCAATATGAAGAAATAGCAAGTCCTGAGCATTTTTACGTAGGGACTCTGACGTCATTTTAATCTACTTGAATCTATTTCACCCTGATGTTTCTGGATTTAATTACTTGCTTCTACCATGTCTTCATAAATTATAAATATGAAATATTGGTATTGTCTACCATGGCTGATCTTACCCTATTATTGTTTCTTCTGCCAAAATCTCAGTTTACTATAATTAATCTAATAAAATGAAATAGAGCAGATTCTCATGATCCTGTGCTACTAAAATGGCCCTTTGATTTAAGACCTGATTTGAAGACTTTCTTGGCAAGTGAATTATGCTGTGGTGTTAAGGAAGTCATGCTGTGTTAAAATACCATTATCCTTCCAATTGACATTTTAAATTAAAAAAAGTTTTATTAGTACATGTTTATGGTATGTAATATTGTAATTCCTTGCACATATGCATAACATATCCCAATTCCGCCCCAGTCTCTTGATCCCCTTCTGATTTCAGAAAGACCTATCTCCCTGCTTTCAATTGTACCTATCTTTTATTTTGCTCTTTACTTTTGTATTTGTATTTCTTATAAAGAAAAACCATGCCATACTTATGCTTGTGTGTCTGATTTATTTCACTTAGCATTATTGATGCACTACATATGCATATCAAATATCTATTATCCATGACCCCACTAATCTGATTTGAAATGATGGGCCCATGAAAAAATAGGCTTAAATTGAATTTGGATTCTACACCAGATCTTGATTTCTCCCCCTGCCTCTGTGACAGTCTACTTGCATACATATTTGCAATTATCAAGAGATCACTCCACTACATATGGAGCACTGGCAATGCAAAGTTTATTTCAAGATGACTTCATATAGCCCTTGATATTTATAATTGCAGAAAATCAATTGTCTGCTTTGTGGACAAGACATTTTATGCACACATCATATACTTTTCGGTGATTGCCAAAAAATCAATTTGAGCTTTTAGTTGAATTAAGGTATGAATTTCATAGTACTCTTAAATAGGTTTCTTTTCTTTTCTTTTTTTTTTTTTTTGGTACCGGGAATCAAACTCAGGACCTTGTGCCTGCCTGGCAGGCACTTGTGCCTCTGAGCTATATCCCCAGCTCAGTACTCTTAAACAGGAAGTTACTCTGTATTCCTAAACAGACTTCCTTTACAGCAGAGGAAAATAAAAAGGTATTTTCACTTTTCTAATTATATGAATATACTTTAGAGGTTTATTATATATTTTTTCAGAATGATATGTACAGCCAGTAAATAAGTGTTGTAAAGTGTAGCTTCTAGTGTTAAACATTTAAACAGTAAATTTATTATTTATGATTATTAAAATCAATATGGTCTAGTTAAAACAGTTGGCTGTAACAGTGGGGAATATGTAAAGTTGACTATTTGCCTTATTGTTCCTCAACTATGGAGTGATTAATAAATTACCATATAAAATACATTTCCCTCATTTGTAAGATAAGGTTAATGCTGCATATTTGAACTAAAACTGTGAAGAGACAATATCATCATCATCAGAAAAGAAGAAAGAGGATGAGGAGGAGGAGCAGGAGAAGGAGAATGAAGGAAAGAGGAGGAAGAAAAAGACAGGAAAAAGAAGGGCAAGTTATTCCCTATCTTTTACATAATTTCATGTGATAAACTCATTTGCATTTAAGGAATGCTAATATTATTAGGTAAGCCACATCACATGAGCATGTTTTGGACACACAGCAACCTTAGCCTGTTGTTATCAAAGATGGTATCATCTTCTTATGTAGTAAGAGAAACAGAATGAATGAGAAACATAATGAAATATGTATAATTGCTAAGAACTGAGGCTCTGAAGCCAGGCTGTCATGATTTGAACTTCAGTTTCATGTCACACTAGCTCAGTAACTTTAGAAAAGTTATCTATATTCTATGTGCTTTTATTTTCCTCTTTATGTAAAATTTGGGTAATGAAAGTGTCTTAAAGTTTTGAATATGGAATTCTTAGACTACCGAGTAAATCCGATACACATTACGGCTCTTTATCTTAGATTGCTGTCTAAAATCATTCAGCTAATACGTGGAAGAAGATTCAAATATTTTCTTCCCTGTAATTCCATATTTCTCTCAGCATATGTAACAATATGTAATGTTTATAATATTGACAGTTATATGATGCAGAACTTTCAGTAATTTTATTTTCTCCACCAGAATATTGAACAATGTTGTGCAGATCACCAAGCAGAGGCCCTATCTTCAGTTAAAATCATAGATTCTCATAAAAATTTATTGTTTGCAAAGTCACAAATACTGACTGAATGCCCACTAGCTTTTGCCTGAATTATTACAAGGATTCTTGCTGTGAACCCAGGACAATTGACTCCATAAATTTCTGTCTGGAATTCACCTTATCAGCATTTGAGTCTCACCAAGGTTCCTCACCCAGTGTGAAGAGAAAAAGTCAATAAATAAATTATTACTACTGAAATTTGAGGGCCTGAATTAAGACAGAGTGCCACAAACAATAAATAGGAACGGTTCACCTTTGAAATTATATTCATGCTTTTATCCTAATGCCAATTTTTCTAAAACTACAGAAGAGCTGATAAACAAGGGGTTTATAATCAAAGGCATCAAGATATTTAAAATTTGTATTGAAGTCTGAAATTTGGTTCTGTAAGGAAATATATTTGGTGTTGATGAGATAAAAATGGTATGTTTTTTCCACTTTCTAGAAATGTTTTTACCAATCTACTGTTCATTTAAAATTATATTTTGTGAGGATGGTGGGGGATCGCTTTAAGAGTTTTCAGAACATAGCTGATTCTTACTTGGTATTTTTCAAACTTCATCAAAGAATACACACTGAAACCCTCCAAATTGCAAGTGCTTTGAACCATGGTAGGAAATAACTTGTAAGATTGCTTAAAAACTTTTATGTGTTATGTAACTCAGGGGCAATAGACAGCTGTACCCAGAGAACTGTGTGGAAATAGAAGAGAAAGAGAAAAAGTGTACTCTTGCCTTACAGACATTGTATCATTTGAGGCAAACCCTAACACTAATCTTTTTTTAGACAGAATAAAAAACCATAACACAAATGATACAGAACTTTAAAACAACCTAACCCTAATCTTCACCCTAAGACAGAGTATGTGTGGCTGTGGGTGCATGATCCATGTCAGAATTTTGCTGCAACATGGGAATACTATCAAGCAAATTTTGGTCTAAATGTGGAAGTGTTTTGTAGTAGGAAAAATTGTCATTGAAGAAAATATTTCAGATTTGTTTTATGAATTCATAAAAATATAAGCCAGTCAAAATTCTTTTAGAGAAGTTTTGCCCCTTATTTATTTTTATAAGTGGTTTTCATTGAAATGAAGGAATTAGAGAATAGATAATTTCCTAAGGCCTAAAATTCATAGGTTTGAAATAAACATTATTGATTATTGAATAGAAGAATATTTGTACACTGATGATTCAGTTTCTGCTAGAAATCATGGACATAAACTACTACCACTTAGTAATTGGTCACTTGTTGTGGGTACCATGCTCACTACTTCAAAATTATCCCGCGTAATCACAATAATCCTACATAGAAGATATTATTATTCTAATTATTTTAATTACTTTGATTAAATTAATACATGTGTGCAGTACATGTTTACCTTCCTTGTGGGAAGTTGGCATGTATGCATAATACATCCTCATTCTTTTATTCATCTCTTTTCTCTCCTTTTCTTCCCATCCACTCGTCTCTTGATCCTCTTGTTTTGGGGGGAGTTTTTGTACATGTTTGCAGTGCATCATGTAATTTTAAGAAATTGTGTGTCTTTTCTATCTGGCTCAAGGTCAAATAATAATAGGAATTTCAAGATACGAATTTGGATCTCTTTTTATCTGAAGCCCATACTCCTAATACCTATATTATACGATGCTTGAGTTTTGGAGATGGGCTTCATAACTATTAGAAACGTTTTGCTTACATTAATTTGAAATATGAATTCCTGTTAGTTTAGTATTTTACCTGCCTTTTAAGCAAGGTAAAATAGCAATCAGATTTCTCTTATTTTTTTCTTCTGTACCAATCTAAACTCTTTGCACTTTAAAAAAGATCATTGAGTGATAAGGAGGTAGAGCAAGCTTTATGGAATCTCTCCTACTATCTCATCCATCTACTACGTTAGCTCGATACTTCCAACACGGGATGGAGGAATCATCTGAAGGCACCAGGGAAATAATAAGCTACTTATGGGGGATAAAATAACTGTATTTCAGAATGAACTTGCTCACCCTCCATCTGTTATCCTATAGAGAAAATGCCTAGGATGGGATGATATTGAACAAGTATGTTGTGATATAGCTAAACAAGAATAAATAGACATTAAAAACAGAATGTGTAGGGCCGGGGATATAGCTCAGCGGCACCAGTGCCTGTCTGGCAAGCGCGGCGTCCTAAGTTGGATTCCCAGTACCGAAAAAAGAAAAAAACAAAACAAAACAGAATGTCTTTAGCTGTAGATCCAATATAAGGTGGTTAACTACTCCTCAACAGCTTTAGTCAAAGTTCTCATAAAAATACTTTCACTTCAGGAGTTTCATTAGAGTTGCTATAATTATATACCTTTTCCTGATAGTGTTTATTTTTAAGGATTTAGCAAGTATAATTTTCTTTTAAGGATTTTAATTTTTATTATATTTTTGACACATTATAATTTTATATTTTTATGGGATACAGTGTGATGTTCACATACATGTATAGAGTGTATAGTGGCCAAAGCAGGTAAATAAACATATTAAAATAAATTATTTCAAATAGATTATTTCTTTGAGATGAAACATTAAAAATCCTCTCTTCTACCTACCTTAAAGCATACACTATTGTTATGTATACCTACTCTTCTGTGTAATAGGACCAGAAACTCTTCTTCCTATACAATAATAACTTTGTACTTGTTGAATAATTTCTCTTCCTTCTACTTCATAACCTCCTTTACCTCTAATAATAGGTAATCTGCTCTTTAAGGTTCCCCACATGAGTGACATCATATAGCATTTGTCTTTCTATGTCTGGCTTATTTTACTTAACATAACCTCCAGGTCTTTTAGTACTATATTGACTAAAGTGTAGATAATTGGCATCTTTGTCTTTTTCCTGGTTTAGAAGGAAGGATTTCAGTTTGTTTTCATTCAATATAATGTTGTGTTTGGGTTTGCCAGAGATGGCTTTCACTGTGCTGAGTTATGTTTCTAATCCAACTTGTTGAGAGACTTTATCACTAAGTGATGTTGAATATTATCAAATGCTTTCTTTTCATCTTCTGAAATGACCATAGAACTTTTCCTTAATTCTGTTCATGTGGTGTATTTTTTGATTTGCATATGTGGCATCATCCTTGATCTCCTAGAATGAATCCCAGTTAATCGTGATAAGTAAGCTTCACAATGTAAAGCTGAATTTGAATTGCTAACATAACTCTGATGTTATTGCATGTATTTTAATCAGGAATACTGGCTTGTAATTTTCCTTATTTGATGTATCTTGTCTGGTTTTAATATCAGGGTAATGCTAGCCTGAAAGAATGAGTTTAAAAGAATTTCCTCTCTTTCATTTTGAAGTAGTCTGAGAGTTTCTGTCTAAAAGTTTAGTAAAATTTAACATTGAAGCCTACAGGTTCTGACTTTTTCTTTGATGGGCCTACCAGGTCCTTGACACTTACTGAATCAACTGCATTAGTTTTTATTGGTCTGTTCTGCATTTCTGTTTCTTTTATTAAAATGTAAATGTCCCTCACAACTCAGTGTGACTGCATATAACAGGTATACGGCACCCTGTTTGTCAAGAACTAATGTATGAAGGATGAGAACTGGCTAGATCATTGGTTATTCAACTTTTGTAAGTACAACAATCAGCTGGAAGACTGTGCTACACTCCTGGTTAAATAGAAATATGGTAGGGTCTGAAAATGTACGTTCCTAGAGCACAGAGAATGTAAATTGGCGGCAACACAAATTAGTATAGTTATTATACAAAACAGTAGAGAATTTCCTTAGAAAAGTAGAAGTAAGGGTACCATATATATATGAGTCAGTATCCTACTACTGATATGAGGTGAAATCAGGTAATATGGTGAATTTGGTACAGATACATAACACAAGGAATGATAATATTATGTATGGCAAACGTATAAAAAACAACAAAAGCAACAAGGAGATTGTTCAGGGGACAGATGTAAGAGAAAGGGGAATAAAAAAGGAATTAAGATGCGTTAAATACACGTGCCAGTATCCCAAAGGAATGTAAACTTTACACACTACACACTTGTACTAATAAAATGTAAAAGAAAATGGTCAATGTTAAAATATTAATAAATTTTACAGTAAAAGACACCATCCCACTGTCTCCCACAAACTACTTTCTTCATTTGGAATTACCCTATTATTTTTACCAGTTTCTGAAGCAGTTCTGGAAATCCTTTTTCTGAGAGTCTTTAATGGCTCTGTTGGGGCTGACTCAATATCTTGAATCAATTCAAAATATTTATCTTTCATAGTCATTTTGTCTTTGAGGAAAAGCCAGAAAGTACCGGATCCTGTGAATAAATTTGATGAGGACACACTGTCATATTTTAGTGGAAATGAGCAAGTAAGAAAAATTAAAGAACACAATGCCATTAATATCCCTTGCTTCAAACATATTTATCCCATCATCGTTGTCACTTCTGCAATCCCAGAATTCTTCTTTCATGAGCATCTTTACAAAGTGTACAGAAAAATAAGGTAAATGCTTCTACTAAGTGCTATCCAAGGGAAAAGCAGCCTCGTGTGAACCTTATGGTGGGTCCTTCTCCAGCTTATTCACTAGATCTGGCATCATGTGAAGTCCAGCTCTTCCCCACAGTCAAAACGATCACAAAAGGTAAACATTTTGAATCTATTCTGGCCGTGGTAGCAGCTACTACAGCCCAAGTAAAGGCATTCAGAAAAGTAGACTTCCAGAACTGCTTCTGAAAGTGGCAAGAATGATGATATAAATGTTTCAAGGGTGGGGGAGTAATTTTAGGGGGATTAATGATAATGTCTTTTAGCATAATAATTTAAAAAATATAAACACTCATCCTACCTCATGTATTCTACCTCAGTTATCCAAAACAAATGAAATCAGTATGTTGGGGAGATATACACATTCCCATGTTTATTGCTTAATTATTCATAATAGCTAAAATACAGTATAAAATAAAGAATCTATTGACAGATGAATGGATAAAGCAAATGTGGAATATATGAACTATGATCAAAGAATGAAGTAAATGTTTAAAATTTAAAAATTTATTATACTACAAGACACATGGCTATTAACCCCCTCCAAACACTCCTCTCTTGATTTAATCTCACTTATCCCCTTATTCTTGTCACTGTAGAAGTTCTAGAAGTTATGTGTGCAGTTGCATTGCCATGGATACCTTAATATCATGAATCAATTCAGAACATTCACAGCAATTTCTTTTAACTAAAGTCCCCAGCCCCTTTACTGTGTATTTTAAATATCCCTTGTAAATAGAATATGAATCTCCTGACTTTTAACTTTACCTATGGATCATCTTTCAAATTTGAGAAGCTTCAGAAAAGTGGGAATTCTTCGAACCTACTTGTCACTCAGGACCTAAACAGTCAAAATTTTAATAAATTGTCCTGGTCACTCAGATACAGGGAGAATGTGGCCCACATTGTATGAATCAGTGCAAATACGATAAGGCACTGGGGAGGTCTCTCTCAAGAGGAAAAACCTTACAAAAAGCACTAAGGCAAACTATGGATCCCAAGAGAAGTTGAGGAAGTGGGGAAGATAGGATGTGTGTTTGCTTTTCAACAATTTGCTTCAAAAGAAGAATTCAATTCACTGTGGAAACAAAAACCAACTCAGTGTACTTGTCATAACACCACTCTCTTTACAAACAAAAATAATAGCTTCATAGAGAACACAGAATACCTGTGTGTGATCCTCCTTTGGGAAGTTCCAATTAGCTTTAACCCCGTTTTCACCTAAGACATCATTTGGATGAATAATCTCCAAACTACTTTAAATGTCATCTCACAGGGGCTTATAACTTTACAGTGTAAATGTGGAAACCAGCAGAAGAGGGAGAGGAGGAAAACTAGAGCTTGCTCAGATTTAGCTTTATTTTTTAATTTCCCCAAATATGTAGTTGTGTTTTAAAAAAATTTCTTAATTAAGAAAGCTATTCTGATTAATTTCTCTTGTTTCTTTTGTGACTGTTTTTCCTTATATATGGAAGCTTATGGATGAAAGTGTTATCTTCCACAAAGAGGCATACTATCAAATTTCCTTACTTGAGCTGGGCATCGTGGCACACGCCTGTAATCCCAGCACTCGGGAGGCTGAGGCAGGAGGATCGTTGCGAGTTCGAGCCAGCCTGGGCTACAAAGTGCGCTCAAGGTCAGCCTGAGCTGTATGGTGAGACCCTGTCTCAAAAAGACAAAAAACAAACAAACAAATGTTTCCTGGCTTATCCCATTATTTGCAAAATGTCATTAAAGTCAAGTCACTTTTAAAGAAAAGTTTAAAAAAATAGTAGAAATTCTCTCAAACTTAATTTTTTGCTGAGTACTTTTGGATTTTTAAGGTCATGAAAATAAAATATATATTTTTATAGCACTGAAAGTAGACCTTGAAACCCAGTAAGCCGATATCTCACAATGTATAGCACATATTATTTTGGAGTGGAGGTCAAATCAATCCCAATATGAAATCACTTTCCATTTAACTCCAGGAGAAATGATGCATCTCCAAAAATCGTTTTCTATGTGATTTCTATTATAAGAAAATATGTCTTGAAGTACACGAATTACTTCTTCAAACTCTTTGTAAGTTCCTTCAATGAATAACACATAAGAACTTAGATGGTTTTTAAAGTGTCCCATGATTGACCTCATTTTCCCGATCTCAAATTCATTTTTTAACCTCACTCTCCTAAGACTGCAAATCTTTCCTCTCTGAACTTCTGTATACATAACCTTACTACTTCCAGAGTTGAATTTACCTTGAAGAATGTGATATGTCAGCACCCCTTATTTGGTGCCTTACTTCCATAGGACTTTGATGTTAAAAGTTGCTGGGAGTTTTAGACAGTTGTGAGTGAGAATCTGTCAGATTGCAGTAAGGAAGACTTTCTATGCAAATAATGAAAAAAATATTCACCATCACTAGCCATTACAAAATGCAAATTAAAACAACAATGAGATACCATCTCACTCCAGAAAATATAGCTATCATTAAGGAATCAAGTGGTAACAAATGCTGGCAAGGATGAGGGGAAAAAGGAACATTGTTGATGGGAATATAACCTAGGACAACCACTGTGGAAATCAGTACGGAGATTTCTCAAACCACTAAAAATAGAAAATCCATTTGACTCAGCTATTTCCTTGGCAGATATCTTCCCAAGAGTGGTAAAGAGACATTACATTGGGCCATATTTCTATCAGTACATTTCATAATAGCTAAGTCTTGGAAGTAGGATGTATGCCCACCAACAGCTGAATGGATAAAGAAAACATTATATTTATACACAATGAAGTACTACTCTGTCATAGAGAAAGATAAACTTGATGTAGTTATAGGTAAATGAATGCAAATGGAGACCATAATATTATGTGAAATACATCAGGCACACAAGTTTAAATATGTCATAGTTTCTCTTACATGAGAAAAAAA